>NC_088928.1:57107500-57117500 GCF_038396675.1 Hydra vulgaris
AAGCTTGTGCACTACAAAGACCAATCACATGATAGAGGTACAACTACTGTGTAGCTGTACCTCAAGTCAGCATTTAAATTTGTTCTTGTTTCAGTACTTATCAGTTTACCCGATTAGGGATTCGGTAGAATGTTTGCAGAAGTCATCGCAATAGTTGGGGATTATTAGTATCTACAAATCAAAGTTATCTGTTTCCACCAAGCGGTATACCGGGACAAAAATGGTATCAAGGTTTTACAAAACAATTGAGTCATAAAATAAACGTCAGAGAAGCAGGCAATATTTTGTCTCTCAGAGCTTCTTCTTGTACCGAGGACAAAACAACAAGTTATTACAGCACCTAAGATGTACTTAGACACTGGCCTTTAACGAGAGTTAAAGGCCAGTGTCTAAGTACATCTGAGGTGCTCGAGAAAGTAAAGCAAGACCTTAAGGCCAAAAGGTCAAAGCAACTAAAATAAATGCAAGATTCACTTCAGTGAAGATTCAGATGAAACTCAGTAAGTGCAACATTCAAAAAAAAAAACGAGACATCAAGAAGTGCAAAAAGTGTCGCAGAATTTAAGAAAAAGGATTGCTAACTCAAAATAAAATGTGGTACCAATGTGAAACTTTTAGTTGCAAGTCTAGGATTTGTCGATTGTGTTTACCCAAAAAATACAAAATTGGTGAAGAGTTTTTTTGCATAAAAAAATGCTGCGAACCTGCTTCTGACGATAAAACAAACTCAAGTTTTTTAATAAATAAATAGTTTTTTTCGCAAATTTGATTAAAATAGTTTTTTTAACTTAACTTGTAATAAGATTACTTAACTTCTTGTAATAAGATTACTTTTCATTTGGTTTTTAATTAATTTAGCATGATTTTCTTAACATCCTAGTCAGTTGTTATTAAAATTGAACTTTACTTTTTTCCAATTATAAAGGGAAAAGTAAACGTTTTTTTTCTTCATAAAAATTGATTTTTTAAAAACTTTCAAAATACTTTTTCTCAATTTTTATCTATTTCTATAATGTAAAAAATGTTCTATAAAACAAAAAAAAAATTATTTCTTCTTTAAAAAAATAATTGAATTTGAAGCTAAATCGTTTATTCTTACCCCATTTTACTCGATGCTTGTAACTAGTGTAAACCCGAATTTTGTATTTAATAGCAATTTTATTAATGAATAAACAGGTAGCTCGTAGTAAAAAACCAAAAGCTTTTGTAAGAAGCTGTTAAGAGGAGCAACTCGCATGGCTCACTATGTTTATTTTAAGAGAGCTTTTTCCGCTCTTGCGCTTATTTACTCCCGCCGATGCATATATATATATATATATATATATATATATATATATATATATATATATATATATATATATATATATATATATATATATATATATATATATATATATATATATATATATATATATATATATATATATTTATTTATTTATATACACACACAAGCATATCATAGATATGAGTCTCTCAGTGCACACTTCGATTTCTCCACTTTTTGAAAAACCTTAAGCGTCAGCGTATTTGATTTAGCGATAGCTTTTCACATTTTTAATAAATTTCCAAATAATAAAAATTAACTTCATTAAACATTTTAAATTTAAATTTTTTTTAATGATAACGGGGATTTTAAAAATCAATGTATTTTATTTCATCGCTTTTCTCCACATTTGTTTTTATGGAGTTAATCAAAGACTGCAATGATAGGAAAATAATTGAATTTGAATGTTAAAACTAAGTGAAATTTTGACTTGATAGTTTTGACTTGATAGTTTTGACTTGATAGTTTTGACTTGATAGTGCGACTATTAAAGCACCTGCAAAATGAGAACCACTACACATAATTTGATAAAAATTGGTGCAAATGTAGCATATGATACATTTTCAGTCAAATCGGTTTGCTGGTTAGCAATTTATGGCAGTTTTATTTTATATTTGTTTTTTTTTTGCTACTTATACCTCAAAACGTCACCGATTACTGTGATATTCGATCACTATTTTCAAAATAAAGGTTACATGAGTGTTCTACAAAGCAACATCAACAAACTTTATTAAAATTGTTTCATTACTTAAAGCGTAGTTTGGATTGGCTTATGCATAGCGTTAAAATCTCAACATTTCCTAAAGTATAAACAAGTGCCAAAACGCAAAAAAAAGTGCTGAAAAATGTGCATATCATGGCAAAAGCACTATCAGTAGGTAAAACAAAAAAAGTATTTCCATTAAAAGAATTTTTATTGATCCTTGAAATCTTCTTACATTGACTTTCGAAATGAATTGAAAAAATAACTATATAAACCCTATTTTTACACTATATTTTCATCAAATAGCAACTTTTTACATTTTATTACCATCAAATAGATTTTCTCCTCAAGAAATTTATTCAAATTAGTTTAATACACTCTTTTAGTCAAATGCTCATCAATTTTTAGATGCAACATTAAAATTTATAATAACTAACAGCAGTTAAGGACTAAAATGGTTAAAATATTTATTATAAACCGTAAGTTATGATTTTCTGCTACCTAATCTAATATGTCAAGTTATGTTAGCAGTTCTTTAAAGATACTTACTGTTCAGATCAGTTATGAAGCATAACAATCTTTTTTTTTTAAATCAAGGAAACAATTATTTAAATTACAAAAAAATAATTCTTTTATAATTTTTTCCTTTAAATAAAAACTTCTATTATGGATATAACTCTTTATATCCATAACAGAAGTTTTATAATAAACTTTTTTTTTGACGTTATATTATTTTTAATAATATAACGTCCAAAAAAAAATATTGAAACTCAACATTCATCAATTTCATCAAAAAATATTGCATCTTTACCGTGGATTTCAGGAATTAGCCCAAAGTTAAAAAAGGTTTTCAAAAAAGCAGGTTACGCACCAGTCTTTAAATCACGAAAAAATTTACAACATATACTTACCACAACAAAAAACCCTCCTCTTCCTATAAATTTTTACCCAGGTCTGTACAAACTTGAATGCTCGTGCAAAAAATGTTATATTGCTGAAACAAAATTAAAAATCTCATCTCGCATTTACCATAATCACAAAAATAGATACCAAAGAAAATGGGATTATTCAGCAATAGCGGAGCATTCAAAAAATTGTCATGGTAATTTGACATGGAACAATAAAAATACTTTAAAAGTAGAGTTCGACAGTTTTAACAGAAAAGTGAGGGAAGCCCTTCAAAAACAATCCCATAAATGTGCACCTTCAGACGGCGGTCTGAATCAGGATGACGGAGGTACGCCATAACTTCCAAATGGAACCCAAAAAAAATGTTTCGATATTTGAATCAAAAGAAACTATTACATTGATTTGTTTTGTTTTTGTTTTGTTTTTAACGGTTTTATATATATATATATATGTATATATATATATATATATATATATATATATATATATATATATATATATATATATATATATATATATATATATATATATATATAAATAAACAACTTTTTTAAATGTATTCCACAAAATAGAATGCTCAATGTTCTTAAAAGAACAGAGCATATATAAATTAGTAAAAAATCACTTAACAAAAATTTTTCTCATTTAACACTGTGTTTTATCAATAACGACTCATCAGAAATGTCAAATTATAACTAAACAACAATAATAGTTAAAACATATTAATCAACTTTCAAATAAAAAATCCAAATCCAAAAATTTGTTCTCCAAAAAGATTTGAACTCTCACCTTTGATCGCCGCGACTTAAATTACGCAAGTTCATTCACCCCAATGTTATATTATATAAACTCCCTATTGACATTTGTTTTTAAAAATTACGTTCTGAAATGTCTTTTAAACGTTTTTTAAACGTCTTCTAATCATTATTTACGTTAGAATGTATAGAACACATTTAAAAGACATTTAAAACGTTCCTTTGAAAAAAAAATGTCCGTCGGGCTAAATGTATAGGATTTCTTGGGGGATTTTATAAAAGCCGCTTTTTTTGTGTTTATACGCCGTTTGTAAAAAGGGCAAAGGCTGAGGCCGATGATTGGAAAAAAAGGTAAAAATGCAACTCAAAAGTTACCAATAAATTAAAAATAACTGAAAACACGTTTTAATAATCATAGAATACTTATAAAAGTTTTTTTATGAGCCTATGTTTATTTAAAAGTGTTATAATTCATAAAAATGCTTCAGAATCGTCTCTCGTTTCACTTTTCTATTCAAAACATTAACCTCTTTCTAATCAAAAATAAGTTTAAGAATCATAAATTATTGTTTTAAAAGTAATATAATTTTCTCTAAACACTTTTACATAAAAAGTATATTTATTTAAATTATATTTACTTTATTTAAAAAAAGAAAAGTTAAATAATATTTGTTTACAAAAAAATTTATTTGTTTGTAAAAAGAGCAAAAGCGGCTTCACTTTTCGGATCGAAGTTAGACATCTTGTTTATATCATTGATTACCCACAGCTCTACGCCAACATATTGTAGGAATAAAATTAAAGTATTTTTTATCTGCAAATAATAATTTTTAGTGGGTTTTGTATGTGCTTACAAATAATTACTTTCATAGTAATATTAAATTATTATTATTAAAATTTATATCTACTAATATGTATTAATTAGATTACAAAAAGCCTTAATTACCATCTTATAAAACTCAGAAGTAGGACAAGTAATTGCTGCCAATCAGTGTATTTGTGAATGGAGCAAGAGGCCTGTATACATTGAAAATAACTTCAAAAAACTACTGTTTTAAACAACTATATTTTATCCTCTTCAACTTCAAACACTGTTATGCTTTTTGAACTTCATATTAAATAAAATTAATTTTTAATATTCTCAACAAAAATTTGTTCTGACTTTTTGACAATATTATCTTTTATTATTAAAAATACTCTCTCGTTTTTGTTGTGATTACCATAATCATTTTTATAATAGTCAGTTTTTATTTTCCAATTTATTTTCCACTTCTTTTTATTATTAGCTGAAAAATATACTTTTTATGTTTGCATGTCTAAAATGCATACTGTTTATTATGTTGTATTTAATTATTGGTGCCCTTCCTTTGATCAGTCTTCTGTATAAGTGACACCAGTCTTATTAATCATTAATTTTTTACAGCATTATACATAAATTTAGTCTCGAATTACAGCATTATGCTTAAAGTACATCAATAAATTATTTATGAAATAATATTATACTTATAACTATTATAAACTATATTAAAATAGTATTATACTTATAATTATTATAGCCATTTATACATATATATATATATATTATTATTATTATTATTATTAATACTATAAGTAATATTTGGTGGTAGTAGTGGTAGTAGTAGAAGTTGCTGTTGTTGTAGTATGGTAGTAGTAGTAGTTGTTGTTGTTGTAGAATGGTAGTAGTAGTAGTAGTAGTAGTAGTAGTAGTAGAAGTAGTAGTAGTAATAGTAGTAGTAGTAGTAGTAGTAGTAGTAGTAGTAGTAATAGTAGTAGTAGTAGTAGTAGTAGTAGTAGTAGTAGTAGTAGTAGTAGTAGTAGTAGTAGTAGTAGTAGTAGTAGTAATAGTAGTAGTAGTAGTAGTAGTAGTAGTAGTAGTAGTAGTAGTAGTAGTAGTAGTAGTAGTAGTAGTAGTAGTAGTAGTAGTAGTAGTAGTAGTAGTAGTAGTAGTAGTAGTAGTAGTAGTAGTAGTAGTAGTAGTAGTAGTAGTAGTAGTAGTAGTAATAGTAGTAGTAGTAGTAATAGTAGTAGTAGCAGTAGTAGTAGTAGTAGTAGTAGTAGTAGTAGTAGTAGTAGTAGTAGTAGTAAAAGTAGTAATAGTAGTAGTAGTAGTAGTAGTAATAGTAGTAGTAGTAGTATACTTATGTTTATGTTATCTATGGCCAACGTGCTCCATTTTGCATAAGAGAGAGTAATAAGGAAGTTAATTAAGAAAATTCAATTTTGATTAGTTTAATTTTTTATTTATTGCCTTTTTGATTTGATTTTGTAATAAGAGTATTATGGGTTTAGGAAACTCATCCTTCAACTTCTGATATATGCTTGTAATTGGTATTTATTAAATATTTTGTCAAAAAAATAAGTTTGAGATTTATTGATTGCTAGATCGCTATCAAAATCAAGCTATAAAACAGTATTAAGTTTATAAGTCTCGAATTTTTGATCTAATTTCTGGTGGTTGATTCAGGTCAAGCTCTAACTCTACTACAGCATTTTTGCCCTTGCCAAGAGCACTGTTGTCCTCGCCATCATTAACCAACTCTTTAAATTAGTCATCGTAGTCATCAATAGCAACTTTACTGACTTTCAAAAACAGTTAACAACAAAATTTATTTTATCAACTTCATTAGAAGGTAATAAGTTAGCTTCTGGTCACTCATCTGATGTTTTGTTTGCAAGAGGAAGTCTAACAGTGGTAGACTTAGATTGACGTCTTTGAAAATTATTGACCAATGACTTTAATAGCTAAGAAAAATGACAATGCTTCGAAATATAAAAAGCGATATGTTTTCTAAATTACTTCCATTTATGTTTTGACCTCACAAATTACCAGTATTTAGCTCTGACCTGATAATGAAATTTTTTTTAAACTTATGTACATATTATACAATTTTTTATCATGTTTTCTTGTAAAATAATAAAAGAAAAAAAGTTTTCTTAAATATTCAAACTCTAACGTCAATATTTGAAGCCTTGATCATTGACTTACATTTAAACTTAAAGATAATGGAAAATCGCACCTCGTAACTTCATAATAGTTTGTATCTATATGTTTTTATTTAGGTTCTTTCGTCACGAGGTGCAATTATATATTAGGCGTTGCGAACGAAAGGGACACACCAACCAATTTTCGAACATCCGTTTTCTTTAACCATTTTTTACTTTAGTCTGTCATCTACAATATAACACAAGATCAACGTGTCAGTGGGCCTCTTTCTGACTAAAAATCTCTTGTTATTTACTCGTGATAAAATCTGAAGAAACACACTTTGTAACGAGTAAAACGTTCGTCCGAAAGAGGCACAGCAACCAAGCGGGAGAAACTCGCTTGGTTGTTGTGCCTGTGTAAACTTTTAATGATAAAAATATTATTACGCAAAAAAAAAACTTTAAAATGATCTAAAATTATCAGTTTACCTAAATTATTGATATAAATCAAGCAAATTTCAGTCTAGAAACTTCAAACGCGATTTACTCAAAACTTGATTTTGGTTGGTGTGCCCCTTTCGTTCGCAACGCCTCATATTAGTAACTTTCCTCAGAAAATCTTAATATAGACATAGTGGCCAGACGTATGGCATTGCTGTCTATATTAAGAAGTTCTCAAAACGTTCATAGGACGTCTTGAAAATTCCTTTAAAAATTGAAAAGCCCTACGGGCATCCGTTTAACACGTCTTACTGGTTTGTGATGTTCAAAAGATGTTGCATAGACGTCCCACGGGCATCTGTACCCGCTGGGAAGTGTGCATTTTTAATAATGTCCGCCAGTTTGGAATCTTGATTGATTATTGTTTAAAGTTATTTTTTATATTAAAATAATTTTCCAACTTTCATTATGGTTTTTATAGTAAGAAAATTTAATTGCACTTATAGGTTGGCAAATAATGAGGGAAGTTTTATAAAATATACGAAATTAAATCTTACGTAACCCTATACTTTTCTCAGAGCAGCGATAACAAAACTTGTAAAATAATAGTGATACTAGGTATGTGCGATATCAGAAGTTTGAAATGAAATAGCATTTAAAAAACTCTTTTGTAACTTGATGGAGATACTAGTTAAGTAAAACCAGACTTTGTCGCTATTTATGAACCAAACTCAATAAAATTTACTAAACATTTAGTAAATACGTTTGTCTATATATTTATTTATTTCGGTTTTACTGTCATTAATAAAAATATTATATATTTTACGCTAAATCCTCACTATTTTTCAATGAGAAGCAGCACTAAGTTATAATGGATCCTTCTTACAATTTAAGGGTATTTTCTGTCTTTATTTATCTGCTAGTATTTAAAATTTGAAGTAAATATGTTGTGTGCATATTTTTTTTTTTAAAGAATATTTAAGTAAACTATGTATTTCTATGAAATAAAAGATGTTCATATAAATAGGAGTTTGTTGATCATGAGATGATTTCTTAAATTTTGATTGTTTAAAATGGTTGTTTCTACTTTGCTATATTATGAAGGATAATTTTGTGACAGTTGCTTTTTCTTTAAAACAAAAGAAAAATATTTGTTGTTTTGAAACCGTTTTTTTATGATAATTATTTGATCTAAGGCTTACTGTTCATCAATAAACTAATGTAGTTACAAGTACAAAGTCCATTATATGTTTTCGCTTGTTTAAATATAACAATAGGCACTTTTAGAATTATAAACATGACATTTTATGTTTAGATATTTTAAATCACAGAAAAACATTTAATTTTTTTGTGACTTAAAAAAGAATATTTGAGGGTAAAAGTCAAAATCATGCAGGTTTAACATACATACACCTTATTCAGATACTTATAATGATACAACAGTTCATTTACTGCGGGAGAAATTTAATAAAAGTAAAGACTTCAAGTTAGAACAGCTTTTAAAATTCTACTTTGTTTTCAATTGCATCTTTTTACCGCAAATCATTATTTTAAAAAACAACTACCATTAACCCAGACACAGTTATTTTCTCAAACAGCAACTTACACAAAATACTTGCTGAAAAAAAATGCAAAAACTCAAGTCAAATAAAAAATAAAATTACGTTATAATCTATAATTGGCTTGTATATTATGTTCCTTTACACATTGTGCCACAAATGCTTCATAAAATTGGACAACAAACAGGATTTTGATTAAGTGGTATTCCACAGCAAACGAAAAAAGCAGATTATGCATGATTTTGGTGTTTTTTTCAAACGTCTAGACTGCTGTTATATATGCAATACATATATAATATATATATATATATATATATATATATATATATATATATATATATATATATATATATATATATATATATATATATATATATATACATATATGTATTGTAAAATAATTAATTTCCAGTGTAATAAATAGATGAACTTTTGCACAAAAGAAATGAAAATGGGTTTCATTCTGATTAAGTGGATTAAGAACCTTGTACAATTTTATGAGTCACATAGAAAAAGAAAAACTGTTTCACAAGAAGAATAATCACTTGTATTTAACAGCAGAATACCCAAAGAAAGAATTTTTTCGGCAAAGTTTAATATTGTTAAAGTAGTTCCAATTTCAAAATCAGGTGATCCTTATGACGTCACTAATTATAGACCAATCTCTATTCTTACATATTTTTCAAAAATTCTAATTACGTATAATAGATTCTACTCTTTCTTAATCAAGAACAATATTTTGTACAATTAACAATTTGGTTTTAAATCTGGTCATTCTACTGAACAAGCAATCTTACATCTTGTTCATAATATATTTAAAGGATTTCATAAAAAAACTATAACATAGGTGTCTTCATGAATTTAAGAAAAGTCTTTTATACAGTTGATCAAGTAACTCTATTATCAAAACTCATAATCTATGACATCAAAAATTTAAACTTGGCTTGGTTTAAAAGTTATTTGTCTAACAGGAAGCAATATATTTTCTACAAAGGTGGAAAAACATGCGGTGTTCCTCAGTGATAAATTCTAGGACCACTTTTGTTTCTATTTGTACTAATGACTTAAATAAGTTTTCTAATATTTTTAATTCAATTTTATTTCCCGAAGATACTAATTTGTTTTATTCTAACGAAAATATTATTACTTTATTTTCAACATTTAACCAAGAACTTGATAAATTAACCAAGTGGTTCAAGTACAATAAAATATCTTTAGATATTACTAAAACTTAATGCACATTATTTCATAGTGTTCATAAGAAAAAGTACAATTGAAATTTCTGAATCTTTCTATTGATAATAATATAATAAGTTAAATGTCATTAAACTTTTTAGGCGTTATTCTTGATGAAAACATTACT
>NC_088928.1:57120000-57312500 GCF_038396675.1 Hydra vulgaris
AGAACAGATTAGAGCTAAAATATAATGGGATAACGCAATTTTTTAACTAAAACCAATTAAAACGCCATTTAGAAAAATTGATCTAAATATTTAAAATTGGTGTTCTTTAGGTTCACTATTAGGTGTAGTAAAAAACAGTAGCGGTAACTTTCGAACAGCAACAACTTTCAAATCAGAGTCTGAAGCAGAATACCAAGAGTCTGAAGATTCAGAAATACAGTCTACAAGTACCAGTAAAAACTACAGCAAAACCAAAACTATAACCAAATTAGTAACATCTTATAAGTTATCAACCAACAAAGCAGCAACATTTTATCGATAGTTTTCTCAAGATGGGATTGACATCAGATACATTCACAGTCTGGTATATTCAGATCAACTATTAAACAAAATACGAAGCTTAAAGGAAAAACTGCATTTAGAAAGCTGGTCACTGCATTTTGATGGTAAACTTATTAGTCGCCAAGAATGAGTCGCCAAGAAAAAGTCTAAGTGTTGACGAATAAAAAAAGAGAAATTAAATTACAAGCACCAGATCTACCAGACAGAAAAGCAAAAACTGCTGTTAAAGTTAGAAATATGGGATTGTCAGTCAAGTTACAAAGATGATTTTATTGAAAAGAAACTAAGAGTACCACAATTCATTGGTTGTCAATATTATGTCCTTAATGGATGAAGTTAGGGTTTTCTATTGTCGTTATGCCTCTTTTGCTTCACCAACTGATCCAGTTGTATATCCAAGAAAACAAAGCTTAACAACACCCTCTATCCACAAAAGCTTGTTTCTATCTCTTTTGACTTCTCTGCATTCATCAAAAGTATATTTTTTTACAAAAACAATAATATTAAAAACACCTTGTTATCTGCTGCATTTTAAGTAAACCCATTGCTTAAAAGCTGTACAAAGAGGTGAATCAATTTCTTAAAAATTGAACAAAGTTTGTTCTAACTCATTTCGTACTCGCTTATGCTTCTATTATTGATGCTACAAAGCTTTTGTCTTATTCACGTTTATCCATATCTTTTTTGCGTTCATTCCATGATCCTAACCTTCAAAAATTGAGATTATCTCATTCTTTTTTTTCCGAATATGAATTACTGTGTTTCAATTTAATTTATCATAATATCTCTATATTGTGTATTTTTATGGTTTATAAAACTATGGGAGTGAAAGGTGCTATTATAACACTAGATAATAGCATATTCTACGTCACCAGTCACAATGCGAAAGATATAAAATGAATTATTACAATAAAAACATTTCTAAAAGTACGCAAAATCTCTTAAAAACTGCTAAAAAAAATTTTAATTCTTAAAATAGAAATGCATTGCGTTTAAACACTTTAATTTTTGGTTTAAATTTTTTTATAGCAATTATAAAGTTTCTAAATAATTATTTGAAAATTTACAAAAATCTGTTGAATAAACAGAATAAAATGACATTTTCAAATAAAAACTAAAGTTTTATGAAATAAAAATTTTTATAAACTCCAATTTTTGTTCAGAAATGTTGCTTTATATATGAGCTCAAGATATATATATAATATATACATCTTGAGCTCATATATATATATATATATATATATATATACATATATATATATATATATATATATATATATATATATATATATATATATATATATATATATATATATATATATATATATATATATATATATAGTATATATATATATATATATATATATATATATATATATATATTCATATATATATATATATACATATATATATATATATATATATATATATATATATATATATATATATATATATATATATATATATATATATATATCGTTGACAAGTGCCATTTTGCAGCGGACAAAACAAGTGCAACTTTTTTGGTTTGTTTCATTTTTTTAAGTCTGGTCCGTGTCAACGTCACGGAAGTATTTTAATAATTAAAGGAAGTATCCAGAAGTTTCCAGAAGCACGCAGAAGCTTCCAGAAGTTTCCAGAAGAAGCATCCAGTAGCATCCAGAAATATTAAGAAACATTCAGAAGCATCCAGACGCATCCAGAAGCTTTCAGAAGAATCGAAAAGAAGCATCTAGAAACTTCCAGAACAGGTTCACACAAGTTCATTTTACTATTTAAGAGACATGTAAATCGATATGTAATTCAGTCAGTATATGGAAGTCAATCAGTCAGTATTATCAAGACAGTTTATCGAAGTGAGTTTTATCAAAGTGTTTTATTAAAGAACATCAATACAAGAAGTGAAATACAACAAGTGTTTCATTACATCAATACAGTCCACATCCAACCAAGACGATGTGTTCCACAGAGCATTATTCTATCATCACAAGGTAAATGTAACACGGTATTTTATGACTTCAAAGGCAAAAATGGCTTCCGGCAGTCTTGGATTGGAACTAAGAAAGAAAATTATTGGCGATTACGTAAGTAGAATGTCACAAAAAAAGTATTTTTGATAAACATCGCGTGAAAAAATGGACCGTATCAAGACTATGTTCCAAATATCGTTCTACGGGGAAGTTGGCAGCAAATAACAAAGGTGGAAGACCGCGTTCTACCACTTCTAGAGAGGATTCTATGATTGTCAGATTCGTCAAAAAGGATCCCTGGATATCATCAGTTGAGATACAAAAGTAATTAGAGCTGCCTGTATCGGACCGAACAATCAGACGACGTGCTGTTGAAGCCGGATTGTTTTCTGGACGCCCTGCAAAGAAACAGTTGATTTCACTAAAAAACCAGAAGAAAAGACTCCTGTTTGCTACATCTCATATTGACTGGAATGTGCAGAAATGGCGAACTGTCCTGTTAAGTGATGAATCGAAATTCAACATCATTGGGAGCAGTGGCATTTATCGTGTACGTCGACCGGCCAGAAAACGCCTCGATTTACGTTACTGCCATAAGACCTTGAAGCATGATGGAGACAATGTTATGGTCTGGGGGTGTTTTTCTGCTAACGGTCAAGGTCTAATACATCGAAACGATGGAATAATGGACCGTTTCATGTATAAAAATATCCTGAAAGATGTTATGTTACCTCATGCTTAATGGCATATGTTAGTAAAATAGGTTTTTCAGCAAGACAACGATCCGAAACACACTGCAAAAGTGGTCAAGCAGTGGTTTCAAGACAACCATCTATCGGTGATGGATTGGCCGCCTCAATCTCCGGATTTCTACTCTATCGAGAACCTGTGTGAGATCGTCAACCGCAGAATTAATCGTGAAGGTGTTCGTAATAAGGATCAACTGTTTGAACAAATCCAATAGGCCTGGACAGCGATTCCACAAAGTTTCATTGATCACCTGATCGAATCTATGCTTCTAAGATGCAAGGCTGTGATTGACAACAAAGGATTTGCAACGAAATATTGATAGTGAAACACAGCTTGGTCAACATTTTGTCGAGTTGCACTTGTTTTGTCCAGAAGGAAATCAACTTTTTTAATACTTTTGATTAATTTATTAATTTTCGTGTACAAATAATAAACTTTGTGATGAATAAAACTTGAAGAACTTTGTCTCTAAACATTTACATAGTTATTTCTCTAAATTGAAAAAATGCAGCACTTTTATATAAAGAAACTAAATTAGCATTATTTGGTTGCACTCGTTTTGTCCAATACTGTACATTCCTTGAGCTTGATATTAAAAAATATTACTATAATTTACAATAATATTTACTATAATTTACAATAATATTTCACAGATTTTTGAAGTATTTTAACATGTTTGAGCTTACATATTACTGATTTGATTAGAGGTTTATAACCTATTTTTTTTACTTATGATCGTTGATTAGGTTAAATTGTGGATATAATTAAGAAGAGAAAGTAGAGCGGAATGAGTAATTTGTCATGGCTTTTACAGAACAGCGTGCTTATTGAAAAAAATAAACATGCAGGAAGTAACAAATATAGCAACAAGAGGTACTGTTGATTTGAACATAAGATTAAATTTCGGAAATAACCATATTTATACTTATGAAGCATATGTGTTAATAAAATAATACTTACAAACCAGTTTTAGATATAACTTCCTGTTGAAGAACAAAAAAAGTCAAAATAATAACCCAAGATGTGAATTAAAATAAATATTACATATTTTTAAGTTAGTTTAAAATATTTTTAAGTTAGTTAAATTTTATTACGTTTATTATTAAAAACATATCATTTACTCTATTATTAAGTGTTACTGCATACACTTTTATATCAAACTTTGAAAAACTTCTCTTTTTTCACCCTTTTCTTCTTTATTAAAGCATTTTTTCTTCTTTATTTAAGCGTGACTAATCAACAACAAACATAAAAAAGTATATATGATAAGAGCCTTCATCTCCAATATAAAACGTTATACGTAAAAAAGTCATAACACTAAATGATTTTTTATAAATTATTAATAATATATATTTAGAGATTATATATTAATGTTATTATTTATCGTGTTACATAACTTAGTTTAACATTAAAGTTATTGAATAGAAAGTTTTTAATTTAGATAAATGAACTGCATTATAAAAATGAAGCTAAAATAACTCTATATAAAAACAATGTTTTTAAATATAATGCTTTTCTGTTATTTAAACTCAAATTCAGCACACTGTTTAATACATTTCTATTGTATTTTTATGTTAAAATCACATTATGCAAAAATTAATTAATTATAAAACTTGCACAATAAATTTTTTTATGAAGCAAATTTATTTAAAACATACAAAAGTGAAAAAAAACGTCGTCAGTGACTGCATTTAATCTCATGACCCTCAAGCATCCTATGCAACCACATTTCCGCTAAGTCACTTAGACTAAATTGTGTTTTGCCTGATGCATATAAAAATTATTTTTCTTTGCAATATGAAAATATTGCATTGTCATTAAGCAAGAATGAGCATACAAATTTGAAGGAAATCTATCAATAGAAAGTGACTCAAAAACTTGATTTCAAAAGATTGAAAGAGTTTAAAAGTTAATAAATAAATTGAGAAAATAATAAAAAGAAGACGATATCGAATGATAGTATTGAATGATATTATACGCAATCATGATTTAAACGTTGAACCAGCCCATAAAAGTTTATATAGTTAAAAACTAAGTAAATATTAAACGTATAATTCATAAAGATTCAAAGTGTTATAAAACGTGATATAATTAGTAACTTGGAAAAAAACATTGCTACATAGTTTGTTTCTAAGTTACTAACTTTACTAGTATAAGTTAAATAATTGATTTAGAAATAACTATATTTATAAAAGGTCGTGGCTGGCCTCCTACACACATCCCAATTAAAAGAAAAAGGGGTAGCGTTTTTTATCATAAAAAATTTACGATAAAAGATAATTAAATAATTGCAAAAATATATAATTATCTATCATATCATGTTTAGTTTTTAAGCTATAATTGAAGGATCCGAGGGTTTGTGGAGTCATGTTTGATTGTTTAAACAAATGAATAACGGGAAGTTGTACTGCACAGGTTGTTCAATAGTACGTCATTTGGAAAATCATTGCTACTGCGTAACCTCACAGATTTTGACGTTTAAGGCTAAATTAAAAGTAAATACTGAGCAGTTCCTTAGCGCATCGTATGGGAAACTCAAGAAATAAAAAAATCTTTCTTTACAGTTTATTACCTTAGACCCTTCAAATATTGGCATAAAATTAGTGTCACTAGAAGAAAATAAAAAGCTACAGTCAATCACAAGATAAACTTAGGAAACATATTTTCTAAAACCAGTAGTTCAGTCAGGCCGCATTTTGATAGCAACAAAAATTACTAAATATTCTGGCTGACATTGTTTCGATGGTAGTGTAGATTCAGATGAGTTAATCTGTGAGATTATGTTAAATGCCACAATCCCCGTATTTTTTTTAGTGATGATTTTTCGAATTGACGTTTCTGACGCACAATGGTTTGACATGACGCACAATGGTTTGAACGCGCTTTCAAAGTTGATTGAGATCGATTTTCTATAGAACTTAGACAAAAACCTTGAACTGTTATAAACACAAATTAAAGAACAAGGAAACCTTTGAAAGAACAGGGCTTGTATTTTTTTAGATGGTGATAAAGTATTTTGCTTCTGCTTAAAACATTTAGGATAACTTTTTCACAATTAAGAAAATTAATAAATGCTTGGAAAGGCTTATCAAAAAAACCTAATAAGCATAATTTTTTTTTTTTTTTTTTTTTATAATAGGTGCCCCAAGAAGTCCTAACGGTCTTGTCACAGAGCACCGCGGAAGTGCATTTAACCAGGAAGTTCACGCCTCCTTCCTTACCGTGACGCGAAAATTTGTCCAGAGTTCGTTTCGAACCTGGATCTCCTGCTTATAAAGCAAGCGCTCTAACCACTGCGCCACGGCCGCAGTGGTTAGAGCGATCAGTAACATGTTGGAGTAGCTATCAACATTTTCAAAAAATTGCGATCAGTAACATGTTGGAGTAGCTATCAACATTTTCAAAAAATTCTTTGGATATCTTTAAGTAAATGATACCACTGGAAAATGGCTTTTGCATTCGTTCAAGGTGTTCGAGTTAGGGTTCTCAAAATATATTTCAAGACTTTTTAAATTGCTTGTAATTATATGCTAAATGATAACTGTTTAGTTGATGTTTTAATGTCTGCAATTACAGATTTGATGATATCCCATAATGTTACTACATTTGCGATTTTTATACATATTTATATTTATATTTTTTTCCTGAAACACTCTTATCTTTTATGATGAAACTCACTCTCTACGCCCTACTTTCTGGTAAAGATACTCTGTTTTTTTTTATTAAATGTAAAACTAAATATCCTTGAGTACCATTATCATCTCTTTTGCTTCCATACATTCCATGAACAGGATTACTAAAAAAAGTTTCTAATAATCAATTTGAAACTCCTAAGTAAGTGGGAAAACAAGAATGCCTATCTCCCCCCCCCCCCACCCCCACTCATGGTTACTCTCCTTCCCCACTCATGGCTATTCTCTAGTGTTAGCACAGTTTTAATTATCAACAAAATTTGCATTTTTTATCTTTTTTTTTGAATAGACGATTTATAATGTAATTATATTCAAGTATAATAATATTATAAATCTTCAAAGAGGAAAAATTATAGCGGAAAAATAACACATACTGAAATATCCTATAACAATAAATTGCGATGCATTGATGCCTCCCTGGAAATTGAAATCAATGGGCGTAAAAAGCATTTTTGCATCAAATTGAGAGATGCAAAAAGTAACCAGAGTTGCAAAAACACTATGAATCAAAATGTTCTTCGCGAATACTTGTTTAAATACATTAAATACAAAATCTGCTAAATCTAACCGTAAAAATACATCCTTTTTAAAATGTTTTTATACAAACGCAACTTCTCTTAATCCAGCTAAAATAAAAAAAATTATCAGCACTATATGAGATAAACATACCTGATTTGATCTTTATCTTTGAGTCTTGGTTCACCGAAACATCTGCCGCCCAATAGAATAACTACTTATTAGTCAAGAAAAATCGAATAAGTCATGGTGGAGGCGTTGCTAGTTACATTAAGCGTGATCTAGTTGCAAATGAGGTCTCTGATTGTTATCTAAGAGAGACTTTATTCAACAGCAACTCCGAGCAAATATAATCGGTCCGTGAAAATAAAATTGGTTACAAAATTGTTCTTATTGGTTGCGTCTATAGACCACCTTTATAGTTTATGAATGATATAAATAAAACAATAATGCGTTTATTGTATATAAATGATATAAATAAAACAATAATACGTTTTTCTATCAACAACTTGCTAACCAAGCTGTTGATAGAAAAACTCATAGTTGTATGTTACAAGTACGTGATTTAAATTTTCCGAATATTAAATGGCACATTGACTTAAGGATTGAATGGCTAAGCGGTCAATATAATGATGGATTGTTTTTCTTGATACTTTGGCTGATCATAACTTAGAATAATTATTTGTTTTCTTTACACTTAAAGCATGTCATGGAAAAGCAAAAAACATTTTGGACTTAATTATTACAGACTCTTCAACAAGAATGTTTAACTTATATAGCTCTTAGTCGCTAGTTGATTTGTCGCAAGGTCATTGCATATTGAATTGGGATTATTATTTCTAAAAATGAGACTATTTCCTCAAACAAGAAATATGACTTTAACAAAGGTGACTATGTAAATTTTGATAAAAAGGTTGTGGAAACTAACTGGCAGCAATTACTTGAAAATAAGAACTCTAAAGAGTGCTATGAATTTTTCTGCAATAAATATGATGAAGTCTGCTAGCAATTCATTTCGTAGAAAAAAGTAGATACCACTCGTAATTTACTGTGGATGAATAAAAAGGTATTAGTGATGATAAGTAAATTAAAAAAAAAACTAAGTAGTTACATTTCTGCGACAAACTGGCAATCAGCAACACAGATGAATCTGAATACTTCAAACCAGTTTTTGTTAATGAAAGTTAAAAGAGTCATTTATCTGTTTTTGAGAGAAGGCATGATCACGAAAACTCAGACATCATAATTATTACTTTTAAGTGACTTTTATACGTATTTTTATTTCCGATGAATGCAATCTATATTTTCTTCAAAGGTTTGACAAGGCCCGATCAGAGATTTGTGGTGCCCCAAACTTTGGGTTCCTAGATATATTGAGTTAAGCATGCATTTCACTGTTTATTATCCGTATGTCTACTACCACATTACAATTTAATAAAAACAACAGTTATTGTTTGTTTGTCACTGCACATAAATACTTGAACTTGGTTATAAATCATAAAACAAAAAAAAAATACAAAATAAAATGAATGAAATTATATATTTTATCATTAAAGTGTTAATTATGAAGACTAGCCAGATCACACTAATTTCACTTGCGGGCTTTCTTCTTTGAAAAACTAGAGGTGACATTTTCGAAAAATAAAGTCTTGGCAAGGTTGTTGTCACTTAAAATCACCATAACGTTAAAATAGCGTTCTTCAGTCATTGTTGATTGCAATTTGGATTTTGTGACAGCAAGCTTACTGAAAGAGCGCTATCCTTCAGCCACTGAAATTGGGGTTGTATTAAAAATGCGATCGAAGGTAATATTGGCTGGAGACCTTTCTGGTTGATTCTTTTAAACAACTTGATAAAAAAAAGAGAATCTTTTTGTCCAAAATTAGTCAATCGTTTCAGAATATCTAGATGACGGATTTCTTCAATCCACACCTCTACTTTAACATCATTTACATTGAGATTTGAATGGACATTGAATTTTTTTTTTCTGACTAAGTTTTTCTTCATCACTAGAAGGAGATGGAAAATAATATATGAATAAAAGCATATTCAATTCTCTATCTTATCTGCTGGAGCAGCGTGTCAAGAGCAGCATTAAATATGTTCACCACAAAAACCTTTGATTCGTCTTTGTGAAAGTTTATCGACTCACCGTAAAGTATTTTCTTTTTCCAAGTTCTCTTCTTAACAAAATCATTTTGAAACCTAAACGGAGCTAATCCAGATGCAAACAGTTTCGTTTCTTGGAGGATTTGGATACAAGAAGAACGTAGCTGGTCAAGATCATCAACTAGAGTCTTTAGAAACTTTGTCTCGTCATCCAAAGAAATGCTTTCTGATTGAAGAAGAAGGCATACTATTTTATGGTTCAAGGCATAAAACAGCCTTGAACTATAAAGAAGTCAAGACAATATATTCAAACCATTGAATCCACTTTTTGAGCGCCTTAACTAAAGTCAGTTGATGATCTTCAAAATCAAGTTCTTCAAAAAGTTTCAAGTACTTCAGTATTTCTTTTGGTTGTTTCGACAATGGCCAGAGAGCCTCTATGCGCGCACTACATCTTGTTTGGGATGTTTGATGAAGGGACTTCCCAGTTGCCTCAATCAAAATTTTCCAGCACATGGGATTAATACTAAAAATGTTATACAATGATTGATGTTGCTAAAGTAGTTCTTGACTACAGTAGAGGAATCTGCTGAATAAACGCCAGATAGATTGAAATTATGTGCACAGCAAGACATGAACAAAGTTTGAGGATTTTTCTAGAGAATGATAGTTTGCACTCCTTTGTATACACCGGACATATTACCCTGTTATCATAACCCTGGTTATGATAACGGGGTAATATGTCCGGTGTATACAAAGGATATATTACGGTGTATACCCAACAGTTTTTTAAATCAAATTTGCTTTGAACCAAAACGTCTATAATCAGCGTCGCAATATCATAACCTTTTTTTTCTCCAAATTTTCTACCTTCAGAAAACGGATTTATTATCCATTGGTTGTCAGATCCTAGGCGGAAAAATTGGAGAACGAAATTGATTTGTTCGGTATGAGACAGGTCCTGAGTTCCATCAACAATAATGGAAAATAAATGGCCTTGTGGACCTCTTTGGTAATAGCAGCAAAAATAGTTTCATTTTATGTCATAATGAACTCATTTTAGTTCTCCAGTTCAAATAGTGCGTTCTTGATCCTTGTTTTTAGTGTCAAGAAATTTTTTCCACATGGAACTGAAGTGTTTTATTGTGTTTCTCAACACATCAAAGGTGGCTAAAAAATTACCATTATCATGCTCGTCCGGTATGTGTGATTAACCTACACAAATGTAAACATAATATTTCAATAAAGATTACATCTAGATTAATATTCCAAGCAACATTACATTTTTTTATGAACATAAACTGCTAACACACCTCGAAACTTAGATTTCTCAAAGCTAAATGGAGAGTGACGTCAAGGACGCAGCGTAAAATTTCATACCACTTAGATTCCTCATTTCTTATTGTTTTTTCAAGTTCTGAATCAATCCCGGTGTAATTTTTTAAGGCTTTTGAGGCTGGCTTCTAAAAGATGTAATGATTTCTGTGTTAAACATTATACTGGTGGCTTTTATTCTTTTCTCCTAGCTCGAGCTAATTATATTTTATTCCGCCATTCCACATCAAGAGTAAAGGCTGAAATCCATGGCCAAAATTATGCATTTGTCTAAAAATAGAGCTGGGAAAACAAACGAAAGCTTTTGCAGTTCCACTCCAGATAAACCAGTCTCTTTTAATCTTCTCTCCGTTGAGAGAATTTTCGTAAAAAATGAAGGCAGGAACTTTTTTGTTTGTAAAATCTCTCGGAAAAAGTGCCGGAATTTGAGGTGGTCTATTTAAAATGGCAAGACTGCGTTCAACTTTGGATAAAACCCTCTTTCACAAAGCGGGGTCGTTTCTAACTGCTTGATAACCCAATTGAATCACCTCGTAATCCTAAATTTAAAAAAAAAGCATTTCAGAATTGTGGTATATTTTTAATATCTGCAGATACTAAATTATATGTTTTTAGAACCTGCAGATATCAAATGATATGTTTTTAAAATCTGCAGATATTAAATGATATGTTTTTAAAATCTGCAGATATTAAATGATATGTTTTTAATATCTGCAAGTTTTTTATAAAATACGCTTGCATCCCAAACTCATACAAATATCATCTTCTTTTTCTGAGATTGTTGAAAAATTTGAAGGTGAGGATGGTTTTCTTGAACTTATGGATTTATCAACTCTGTTGGTAGCATGGTTTGTCTAAAAAAGAACTGTTTTTACAGTTTTAGAATGAAATTATGAATATAAAATTGTGAATAAAAAAAAAAAGCTGTACATCTATACCTTGACTACTTAGTTGGACGTAGAGTTTTTAGCTAGTATAAAACAAGCCTTTTGTTCGGATACTTGCAGTCAGTTCTTCCACCCAGAAAAAATAGAAATTGTGAAATTTCCATTCAACTTGACCTAAATTTTAATTTCATGTCATTACAGCATATCTTACAGAGAAAAAAAATTTTCTATTTTGTCTTAAATTTTTTGCTTGAAATTATGCAAATAATCTTCCTTTTATTTATTGATTTACTAATAATAAAAACTTAAACTATACATACCCGGAAGATATACCGTTTGAATAATGGATATAGCAAAAGGTGACAATAATGCACTTCACAATAATAGTTAGAAAAGAAACATTGAAGATGAGAACAGATTATTTCATGGTGATCGGATAGAAAAATACTCGTTTATTGAAAAAGAAAATAAATCTATGTGTTTAATTTGCAATACTGAAGTTGCTCATAATAAGACACGTATTGTTAAATGTCACTATGAAACAAAAATTATATGTGTTTTTTTGGGGAATACTCATTAAGCTCATGTCGCAGAAAAAATAAAATCAAATTGCTTCAAACAAAATTTAAAAATCAACAAATGAATATTTCATCTTTTAGCAAAGAATCAAATATTACAACAGAAGCATGTTTTGTTGTAGCTTGGAATATTTCAAGAAGTAAACATCCTTACACCAATGGAGAGTTTGTTAACCAAATTCTTTTTGATGTGATCTCAGTTTTAGATCCTAACAATAGAAAAATTCAAAGGTTAATTTCAAATATTTCTGTTTCTCGATATACAACTGAAAGATGAATATCTGAGGTTAGTTTCAAAGTTAATCAGCATTTGTTAAATGGCTTAAAAAATTTTGAACCATTCAATTTAGCGTTTGATGAATCAACAGATATTCAACATAAACCTCAAATGGCAGTATTTGTTAGATAAATTACATTAGATGTACTTGTGAAAGAAGAGTTTTTGGGTTTAGTAGAGCTAAAAGACACAACTTGTGGAACTGATTTAAAGGAAGCCCCTGACACTGTGAAAGCTAATGCTCCTAAGAGCAAGCTTGATAGTGTTGCTTTAGATGATTCAACAACAATAGTTGGAAAGCATTTTGGGCTTATTGATTTACTGAAAAGTCATGCTTCGTATCCAGAGTTTATTCCAGCTTATTTTGTGATTCATTGAGAACATTTAGCAGAAAATCATTTTAATTTTCTAATTGTTTTTAAATCAGTGCTAGAGATTGTAAATTATATTCAATCTAATGCAAAAAATCACCGACAGTTTAAAAAAACTTTATTAGTGAAATGGGTCTTGCTGACAAACCAAGTGACTTGTCGTTTTACTGTGGTGTAAGATAGCTTTCAAGTACTGACGTTCTTCATAGGTTTTTAAAACTATTTGAATCAATTAAATCTTTTTTGCTTGAAAAGCAAAAGACATTGAATACCTTGACGATGTGAACTTTTTGCAAGATCTTTTATTTTTAACTGATGTTATGCAACATTTACAAAATTTGAATTTGTCACTTCAGGGAAAAGAAAAAAATATATCTGATCTTGCTCAGACTATATTTAGTTTAAAAAAATTGCTCTATTTTAAAAAGATATTGCCTTAAAAACTTTTAATCATCTTCCTCAAATGAAGAAGATGATTTATATTTCTAATCCTACAATTCAGTATAATGATCATAAGATTGAATAATAGTAGGAAAAACTGCAGAATTTATTTGAAGATCTTTAAAACAGGTTTAGGGATTTATATACTCTTAAATCATCATTAGGATTTAAAGTAAACCTTTTTTTAATTGATATTATTAGTGACAGTTGTCCAATTCCAGGAAACATATTTAAAGAAACATCTCAATTTGAAATGGAATTATTAGATCTCCAGGAAGTTCGAAATCTTCAAATGCTACATAAAACACTAACTTTATTGGATTTTTGTAAAATAGTTCCTAAAGTTAAGTATCCTCGACTAAAAAGGAATAGTATAAAACTCATTTCAATTTTTGGTTCAACATATAGATATGAACCTTTATTTTCGACAATGAAATTTGTTAAATTAAAGTATCGTGCCAATCTAACTAGTAAACATTTGTTCGAGTTGCTTACAATATCAGCTATTACCTTGAAACTAGATTTTAAAAACTTACCAGTAGTGTTCAAAATCTTAGGGCCTAATAAATTTTATGTTTATTTAGGCAAGTTATTATCAAGAAGAATTTTCTAATGGCCTTTTACAAAACAATTGATGCTATAAAAAGAATTTTTTCTATTATGTATAATTTTTTGTTGAATGATGAAAAGTTATTTATTAATTTAAAAAATAAAATTTATTTGGACTTAATTGAAGTTCGTTGAAATTTTTTTTTCCTGTGGTGATTTATTTATTTGGTATTTTGCAGTTTTTAGTAACTTATGCTATTAAGTAGTTATAGCTAACTGAAGCTATTATAATAACTAAATTTATTCGAATTGAATTTTAATTCAAAGTTCAATTTGAATAAAAGTAAGTTTAATTCAAATACATTAAAACGACTTTTATTTAAAGAAAGCTTTTTATCTTTAGATTTTTATATATTGCTCCTACTTATTTTCTTATAAATTTATGGTTGCTGGAATTGGCTTAATTTTAAAAAAAAGTAATGGTCTGGAGATGCTTTCTCATTTTTTTCTAGAAATGGTTTTCTAGTGTGAATAAAAAGGAATCAGATTTTATGTGCCCAAGTTTACATTTAAAGAATAGTTTTTACTTTATTTATTGTAACAAAAACTAAACACTCAACATAAATTGTGTACCTACTAAGTTTGTTTATAAAAGTACCATGACAAAAGTTGAAGTTGGCATTGCAAAATATTTATTGCGGCTCTTTGGCACACGTCAATATTTATATGCGACTCTCGCGTCAAAATTCTGGCCAGCGCTGATATATATTAATGCATACACGTTTTCTCCATTAATGTTTAATAAGATATATTCATTTAGTGATATAACAACGTTTTTTGTTTTTTTTTCTATTTTGAATCAAATTTATTGTCTAGTAAATAGAGACCTTAAAATCGGTCAAATGGAAACTAAGTAGTGCAGAAGCAGTTTTTAGCCTAAAAGTCTCTACTACCCTCAACTGTTGAAATTAAAAACCCTACCTACATATCCCTTAAGCGTTTTTTACAATTTGATGTCAAAGTGAGGTACCTAATACAATAAATTTCAAAAACATATGGTTTTCTTAGGAAATCCGAAAACAGCACCTCTATTCAAATTAAAGATATGAACTTGTCAGTTCATATTTTTAATTCGAATAGAGGTGCCTTTATAATTTGTTATATTAAAATTAAATGAGATCAACTAGTTTGATCTCATTTAATTTTAATATAACAAATTATAAAGGCCGTAGCTAATTTAATAAAAGCCGATATCCGAGAAAAGGTATACAGCACTGACCCAACAAACGATGAAATAAAAGGTGATTGGATTCCAGAAAGTTTAAGATTGTTGAAGAGTTCAAAAACCCAAGAATTCAAAAAGAAAGTATTGGGCAATGTATCGTTAAAGCTTTTGCTGTTATGAAAACACGACCAATATTGTTTGCACTTGCAGTTGAAGTAGATCATCTTTATGGTTCTAGGTGATTAAATGACGAATTTTTAAAAATAGGGTTTGGAATATTGAACAGGGGGTTTACAAGATTTAAACAGGCATCACTGCAACAATGAATAGATCAACAGTTAAAAAAATTAAGTTCTGAGGATGCGTTTACCCATTATATAGCGGACAATGTTGATCATAATATTTGTACATTAGACGGGCTTGGGACATTCCATGAAATGAGTATAATTGCATCTACCATATCTAGGAGAGATCATCCAATTATAGACATAAAATTACATAGAACCAGTAGACTTCTTTTAAAAGGCAAAGTGACGAGAAAAGGAAGTAAATTTCCTGTCTCTCTTTATACACATTCAAAACTTGGATTGTAAAAAAATTTTCTTTTTACCAAAAGTTGAGCTATTGTTTCCAAACTTTTTACCTTCAAATCTGTCAGTGGATAGCATCTGGAAAGCTGCAGAACTGTTTTCGAAAAATGAAACGTGAAGACCAAGTTGGTCGGGATACATGGAAGACATATCTATCGGTAATGATCCGCCAAAATCCATAATTACAATGTTACCAATTGTTGATTTTAATCCTTCAGATTTGACATGTTTTTATGCTACTTTCCCAGATAGCATATAGACGTTGGCCCAACGTCGGATCAACGTCGAAAAATTCGTTGGCCGATGGTCGGCAACCGACATCGAGCCAACGTGGGTTTGATAGTCGGCGCGACGTCGCAACCAACCGTTGGGCTAACGTTGGCCCAACGTCGGATTTTGACGTTAGGCGAAATCCGACGTCGCATGTTGACGTTGGTCCAACGTATAACTCAAATAATATTAGTTTTACTTGTTTGCAAAAACTTTGATTTTGATTCAAAAAGTGTGCTCATCTTTTCAATCAAAAAAAAAGCTTTTGCAATCAAATTAAAACTATTTATTTGACTTAAGTGTAACTTTTTTCAACTAAAGAGTAACTATTTCTTTAAATAAAGCGTAACTATTTCTTTGTAATGTTGAACAAAATGTAATGTCCAAATAAGTTTGAATAAAATTTGACGCTGATAAACGAAAATAAAACATTGATTAATGAACCAATTTAAATTACACTATACTTAGAGAGCAAATCAATATTTGTTGTAATAAACAATATAATTATGTCAAAATATTTGTTCTAACAAACACATGTTCTAACAAAATAATGTTCTTCTCGACTACTAAGCATCTTTACGAATCTTGCATCTTTACGAATCTTGAGACTAACAACAACGTTCGAATGCTCCTCGTTATAAAACATGGTAGAAATCTTTGACTTGGCATCTTTGGTTTGATGAGCTTTAGGCGTTGCCATAACTACTGCTGAAATTATAGGTATTCATATATTTTTGTGTTTATATATATTATTACTAAACACTTATCAGTTTTTATTTTTTTACACAAAGTTTTGTCAATAAAGACTGTTCAGAAATCTGGAGGAGGAGGAGAGTATATATATATATATAAATATATATATATATATATATATGTATATACATATATATATATATATATATATATATATATATATATATATATATATATATATATACAAATAAAATGTCCATAAATAAAAACCTAAAATTTTTTTTTTTGATATATTACCTGCATAAACATGGCGACAAAATAAATTTTTTTGCAATAATTACTACATTCGTTGATATTTCGCTTTCATTTTTTAATACCACATCTAAACAAAAAATTATTGAAAACTATTAAAATAGTATCAGTATTTTACTGCAAAAACTAGAAGTAATATGCTTCAAAATTCTCATATTCAAATAATATATGAATTCCAATCACCATTAAAATGCTGCAAATGCATATAAAATACATTACCATATTCCTCTTTAACAGCTGTTAAAGAGGGATATGGTAACAAATGACGAATTACAAAACAAATGCTTCACTAGACATAACTGAAAAAAAAAATTTAAACTAAAGTTTCATTCAGTAAATAATGACACGTTTTAGTAAATAAGAATGAAACAATCAAAAATCAAAACATAAGAAAGAAACATACTATACAGAGACAAGAAGATATATAATATATTATAATTTTAAAAAAAGTAAAAAAATGGTAAGCACGGAAAGTACAGACTTAGTAACAAAAGAAGTGCTCCAACAGCTACCAAAGAAATTTTAAAATTAACACACCACTCAGCTAAAGATGTGATAATACCTTTTTCATCAGGATTGCTATCCAGATCACTTTCATTTTCACTCTTCTTCTGTTTGTTGCTTAGGAAGCGGCCTTATCAGTTACATTACCGTATAATATTAATAGCATAATATTATTAATCATTGTTACTACAAAAAAACAAAATTTTAAAAAGATTTAACTTGACTACTTTAAAAATTAGAAGAGCAAGAGGTGATTTGATTTAATTTTATAAAACAAGTAAAAATATGGATAAATTTAAATGGAATCATCCTCCTAAAATAATTACATATGCAATAACTGAAGGCCATACTCAGAAAATGCAAAAGCAATTCACACATTCTACTGCATTCTACCAGGTTTAACTTCTACACAAACAGAACAGTGGACAATTGGAATAATTAAACAGGAGACATATTCAACTCTCATAATGTGAATGTCTTCAAAAACAAGTTTGATCGTTTCAAAAACAAACAAAAGAAAATAAAAAAAAAATAATGAAAAAATGAATAATAAAAAATAAGCACTTTTCCAAAAGCCGTCAAAGTTTAACATCTACAGATGTCAGATTCACCACATTGTATGTGTACAGCAAAAAAAAAATTATTAATATTTTTATTGTTATTATTATAACATTCTATCATTTTACATCTTTATCAATTTTACATCTTATTAAAATATATAAATACAGTAAATTACTTAAAGTTTTTAAGAACATTAGGAAATTTACTATCAATATTGATTAGTCCAAATATTGATTCATCAATTCAATTCAATCTTAATTAAGAAATATATATCTTTTGAATAAAATAAAAACGAAAGAGCATAAAATGAAGTCTTAATGCATGATATGGTAGCCTAATAGAAGCCTTTTTGCACAATTTTGTAGATTCTCCTGCAATCAGTGCTGCTCTGAGGAGAGTTTGGTGAAGCAGCACAAACTTCGTTCAGGCCATGATAATAAATGGGGTACGCAAGTTCTTGATATAAACTTAAAAAATTCTACTATGTTTAATGTAATATAGACAAGTTTATTTACAAATTATGTAGCTACATAATTAGTAAACTACTAGTTTAAAGTTAAATAAACACAAAAATGAAAATAAATACCTGTATCTCTCTAATCAACTGGATTCTAACAAAGGGGATTTTTTTTCACCACCACTTCATCGCGTGATTCAATCTTTTTTGATTCTTTTAATACCACTTCTTCTCGTGGTTCAACCTTTTTGAGTTCTTTAACGACTTCTTTTTCTCGTGATTCATTCCGAGTTTTATAACGACCACTTCTTCTCGTGATTTAATCTGTTTGTTTTAGAATAATTTCTTTACATCTTCTTTTACATCGGCCATTCTTAATAAAACGGGATTTTATTAAGAATGGCCGAAATTTTTTTCAGCACTAAAACCTGTAACACACTGAACGTATTCAAAAAAGCAAAAATTCAGTCGTATTACGACGTTGGCCCGACTTTGGTTCTACGTTATCACTTGAGTGATAAAATAAACCAACGCTTCCGACGTCGTGCCAACGTTGTCCCAATGTATGTGTGCTAGCTGGGTTGGTATTCGTCATCAATTAATCAAAGATACTAAATATGGAAACACCTTCAATTAGTTTAAACCAACCATTGTGGGTAAAGGCAATTGAAATTGTTGTTGAAAAGTCTCTAAATAGTACTAATATTATAAGTAATACATCTAGGTGGTTTCCATACACTGATCTTTTGCCGGTAGAATTGGATCATTTATAAACGGTTCAGGCTAAGAGTGCACTCTTCAAACTGTCTATGGAGAGAACAGTGTGAAAAATATACTCAAACGCAAAGTAATTGCAGGGGCAACACAATAGCACATTCTAGTTGATGCTGGTCTCACTCTAAAGCTCCAACAACATGCAAATTTAGATTTGGTGAATATTAAATTAACACATGAAGAATTGATCGAGATTGAAAAATTCTGCAGGCAAATCTCAAAAAAATAAACTAACCACCTCGACGTTCCTTAAGCAGCTATTGAAAAGCTTGATTTGATTATTGATTTTCGATAACTGTATTAGCTTCAGTCGCGAACGGCAAAGTTATAGCTTCAATATATGGAATACATTGATATTATGCGTCGACTTATCCGTGCTTTGCTTGAAGGGTATTGGAATATTTATTTGATCATGTTGAATCAAATGTTTAACCTTTTTGAAGGTACCTCAAATTCGTCCTTGGATGTATCAAACGTTGGCATCTAACAGTTTTCGTGTAATTCGAAGATTAGAGCGCTTTTCGGCTGGGTTATGGCCTGATCTTGAAATTGAATTGGTATTTGCGTGCATGCGTTCATGTTCTTTCTTTGTGATTTAAAATTTATAGTTAGTTATGCTCAAATAAGTATTGATAAAATTGGTAAATATTGCTTATTGGTCAGGCTTTAGAATATTTAATAGCTCCATGGAATTAGTTATATATTTTAGTTTGTAATCTTTATTCTACTTGGTACTCATGTGTTCATTGAAAAATAGAGGCGCCCTGACTATGAGTAAACGATTTACTTTATCAGCGCGCATTCTATGACTGCAATCTATTCATTTTTGTGCGAGCATTCACAAAACTTTGTCTGAGTTGACTGGCAACAAACACAACAGTAGCGATCAACATAAAGAAGTGGGAGAGAGACGGATTAAAAACGACTATGATTACTTAGATAAAATATTTTAGTTTTTGAATCTAATAACCCATTTGATTCAAAAAAGTTAGAGCTCTGGTTTGATTGCACATGAAACAATAAACTGTGACATAATTGAAAGTGTTGGAATCAAATTACAATTAATGTTGGATGGTGTAGCTGTCAATTAAGCTTCTATCGAAAACAGCAAAGAAAACCTTTGTCTAACCTAAACATTACTTTTATTATCAACAATCAAAAGATTGGCATTAATCCTGCTTTATTTTTCACGTTATTGATATTAATTGCCGAGCGATGTAATGATATTAAAAGTTATATCGACTTCAAATTGACTCCAGTTCCAACATTATTATTTTTAGACAATAAAATGAGAAAGCGGAACAAAGCATCTCTTATCGAAACATTCCTGGGAAAGGATTTTCAGTCGATGGATGAATCTGATATTTTCGAAACAAAGCACCATGTAGTGGATGGCGGAGCACTGTTAAGAAAGACAAGTTGTTTTACTTTATAATTACTATTTTTTAAATGGAATTTAAAAAATATTTTATGTATATATATATATACATATATATATATATATAAATATATATATATATATATATATATATATATATATATATATATATATATAAATATATATATATATATATATATATATATATATATATATATATATATATATATATATATATATATATATATATATATATATATATATAGAGAGAGAGAGAGAGAGAGAGAGAGAGAGAGAGAGAGAGAGATAGATATATATATATATATATATATATATATATATTTATAACAATTACATTATATTATATGTATTACATATATATATACTATATTATATATATGTATTATAAAATCATATTCTTGCTATACGATATTTATATTTGTTAAATTTGATTAAAAAGGCTGCGTATAAACATTTTGTTTTAAATATATTTCGATGTAATTATATATTTATTTACACAATATTTCGCTGACCTTTTGCGGTCAGCATCATCAGGTGTAATAAAAAAGGTTACAAAATTGTTACAAAAAACAATGGCATCTAACGGTTTTCGTATAATTCGAAGATTAGAGCGCTTTCCGGCTGGATTATAGCCTGATCTTGGAATTGAATAGGTATTTGCGTGCATGCGTTCATGCGTTTTGTAACAATTTTGTAACGTTTTTTATTACACCTGATGATGCTGACCGCAAAAGGTCAGCAAAAAATTGTGTAAATAAATATATAATTACATCGAAATATATTTAAAACAAAATGTTTATACACAGCCGTTTTAATCAAATTTAACAAATATATATATTAAAATATTATATATATATATATATATATATATATATATATATATATATATATATACCTATATATATATATATATATATATATATATATATATATATATATATATATATATATATATATATATATATATATATTATATATATATATATTATATAATATATATTTAATTATGTCATATATATATGTATATGTATATATATATATATGTATATATAAATATATAAATATTTATAAATATATATATATATATATATATAAATATGTATGTATATATATATATATATACATATATATATATATATATATATATATATATATATATATATATATATATATATATATATATATATATATTTAGTAGAAAATCACTCAACAAATTTTTTTTTCCATTTTACACTGTGTTTCATCAACAAAGATTCATCAGAAATTTCTGATGAATCTTTGTTGATGAAACGCAGTGTAAAATGGAAAAAAAATTTTGTCAAGTGATTTTCTACTAATATATAATTGCTCTGTTCTTTTAAGAACATTAGGCACTCTATTGTATAGAATACTTTTTAAAGTTGTTTAAATATATATATATATATATATATATATATATATATATATATATATATATATATATATATATATATATATATATATATATATATATATATATATAATATTAAAAACATTGGCTTCCAAATTGAAATAAACATAAATTTAAAAATAGTGAATTTTCTTGATGTCACCTTTAACCTCTCAGAAAGTTCCTATAAGCCCTACAAAAAGCCTAATGACGAATTATTGTATAATAATGTGAATTCGCACCATCCCGCTCAAATTCTAAAACAAAGTCCAATTTCAATTAACAATAGGCTAAACCAAAACTCTTCTAATGAAAATATTTTTAACTCCCCTAAACGCGTTTATGAAGATGCCCATAAAAAAAGTGGCTTTTAAAATTTCAAGCTAAAATTTGAAAAGAAAATTGCAAAAAAGCGTAATAGAAATAGAAACATAATTTGGTTCAACCCCCCCGTACAGCAAAAATGTTTCAACAAATATAGTTAAAATTTTTCTAAAATTAGTAGACAAACATTTTCCTCCCTCTAATAAATTACATAAAATTTTTAACAGAAATACCATTAAAGTAAGTTATAGTTGTACAAAAAATTTAGAAAGAATTATAAAAGGCCACAACTACGCGTTAATTAATAAAAATGAACATATAAAAGAAAAAAACACTGGTTATTATAATTGTAAACAAAAAATAGATTGCCCTCTAAATGGAAAATGCCTTTCGAAAAATGTAATTTACAAGTGCATTGTTTCCTCACAAAATAACCCTGATAAACAATTTATTGGCTTAACCGAGGGGAATGGAAAAAACGTTATGCCAACCACAAACAATCGTTTAAACACAAAAAATATTCAAAAGAGACTATGCTGTCAAAATAAATTTGGGATTTAAAAGAAATAAATAAAAGTTTTAATTTCCAATGGTCTATTCTAAAATCTGCTTCTGCCTATAATAACATTTCCAAAAAATGTTTGCTATGTTTGCAAGAAAAATTTGAAATAATTACTCATTAAAATGAGGAAAATTTATTAAATAAAAAATCTGAATTAATTTCTAAATGGAGGCACGAAAATAAATACCTCTTAAAAAATTATAAAAACAAATGACCAAATTAAACTATCCCCATTCCAAAGAAATTTATTTAATAATTACTTTCTGTAACTTCCCGTTAACCAAAAAATATAGTAATTAAAAATTTTTTTACAATAGTTTAGAACTTCCTGTAAATATTTTTTTCCATAAATTGAATTTTTTTGAGATTTAGACTCAAAGATTTTCAAATCCGCCATTTAAATTTTTTTTTGACCTCCCTGATATTTTTTTTTCTGAAAAAAGATACATTATTGTTAACTTACATTTATATACAATGAATATAAACTTTAATAAGATCAAATTAGTAACCGACAAGTTCATATTTTTAATTTGAATAGAGACGCTGTTTTAGATATCCTATGAAAACCATATTTTTTTCAAATTTATCGTATTAGCTACCTCACTTTGATATCAGATTGAGAAAAACACTCAAGGATTACCCAGTGGGCACAAGATGTAAAAAAGACGTCTTTTGAACGTCTTTTGAACGTTTTGGACGTCTTTTGAACGTTCAAAAGACGTCTTATTTAGGTTCTGTGCCCACTGGGTATGCAGGCGGGGTTTTTAGATTTCAGCAATTGAAGGATAGTAAAGATGTTCTGCACTAATTAGTTTCCACTTCGACCTTCAATTTACTAGACTATTAGAATATTAAATATTTAAAATCTGTTGTTATAAGTTCTAATTCTAATAAGAGTCATCTGTTTTAAACTTACCCAAGGAACTGTGCTCTTTACGATTATTAAAAATTTTAATAGAATTTTCTATTGAGGTTTACATGTGCCCCCTTTATCCGTGTGTCTAGGTATAATGTACTCAGAGCCCCTCCTGGGTTAAAAACCTAGTTCCTGGAAGCAGTCACACGTCACACCAATATATAAAAAAGATAGTTGTCTTGATGCCGCCAACTACAGATCAATGCCTTTCACATCAGTTCCATGTAAAAAAATTGAAAAGATGACTCGGGAACATTAAACTAAAAGTCTTGGAAAAATGGGCTGCATTTCACAAAATCAACACAGGTATATGTCCAAAAAGGATGCATGTCTAATTTTTGAAAAGTGTTGACTACATTACAAAAGCGTTCGTTAAAAGAAATTTAATCGATATTGCATTTTTAGACTTCGCGAAAACGTTTGATAAAGTTTCTCACGGTAGACTACTTCACAAATTGAATGCCTCTGGAATGAATGGAAATGTTTCAAAATCGGATAAGCCATTTTTTAATTAATAGGAAACAGCAAGTTGTGTTAGGTAAAGACTATAGCAACTGGACCTATGTTCTAAATGGGGCTTCAATTTAAAGACTGTCACAGAATGGTCAAAGGAATAGCTGATGAAATTGAATGTTGCGATGTGTATTTACACTTCGCAACACTTTATGCACCTTGGTTATGGAAGTAGTAATCATGAAAAAAATCACAAACTCTAGAGGCAAAGGAAATCAAGAATTACCTAAGTATCATTATATTCAATAATCTAAAATGGAATTCACACGTTCAAATTGCAACACGTAAAGGATATAAGATACTTGGTCTTTTGAAAAAAATATTAAGATCCAAAGACATGAAGCGTAAACTATACACTGTACGAGAGGACGCATCTAGAATTTGCTGTTCCGATATGGTGTTCTTACTTATTCTCATGATTTAATATTACCTATGGGTGAGAGGAGTCTGCGTCTCAATTTTACTACTTTGTAAACTTGCAGGTGACGCCGCGACTAAATCTGACAGTTCAAACTAGTAAACGGTTTTGAAATCGTCAAGCGGCATAATGCACCAATTAGCAGATCACCATCCAACGGCCAAATGCGCAAACTCTCATATAAAGATGCTCATCATAATTTCTACACGAATTCTATCGTCGATGATTGGCTCCGTTAGTTAATGCGTTTAGGAATAGAATTAAAAAGTTTTATTTTTCTATATTTGTACATCTATTAATAGAATTAAAAATATAGTATTAACTGAAGATGAGCTGCACGTTTGTAAATTACTTTCTGCTTTAGCAGCTACAAATATTGAATTGTTAGATATTATATATCATAAAGTTAAACTTTTAGTAAACAAAAGTAATCTTATTTCTTTTTTTCTCAGTCTTAATATAAACTAATTTGCTATGGAATAATGAAGCTTTTTTTACTTGAAATTTTTACGAAATTTTATATTTAGTTTTTTTTAAATATACAATGTTTTTGTTTAATTATTTGTCATGTAATCTAAAAAGATTAAAAAATATTACTGTTACTATTACTATTAAGTATTTGTTATTTGCAAGTTTAATTGAATATAAATTTAATAATTATTGAAGTTTTTTTATTTGAAAAAGATAAATCTTTTTAATTTATAACTTTTTTTATTGATAACTATAATATTATTTTCAATTATTTATCGATAACAACTATTTCCCCGGGCATTACCCGGTAGGATTCTGCTTTTTTCATAGTATCTACTTTTCCTCTTAGGTATATTTTAATGGATATTCCTCTTTTCCAAGATATATAATCAAAACCTCATTTTTTTATTTATCTATATTCTTGATTTGAATATCATATAATTGATAGTTGTTTTTTATTTCTTTATATCTAGTTGAATAATAAACGCTTTCAATTATATTCTTGTAAAAATCGAAAACTGGTAATTATTTTAATATTTTAAAAACCAAGTTTATTCTTTGAAGATCAAAAATTGCATATTTCACAACAGATGTTGCATTTATTGACTTTTAAAAGGCATTTGATTTTGTATCTCATCCATAATTATTAGCCAAACTTGCGATACAAGAAAATCTTTTTTATTTTTAAATTTATTTTAGGTGTCCCAAGAAGACCTTACTGTCTTATCATAGAGTACCGCGCAGCATTTGAAAGTTCACGCCTTCTTCCTAAAATTATTTAACTAATTGGACTGTTGCATTTCTTACCAATTAATCTCAACAAGTTAAGGTTGGAAGTTCATTATCAAGCTTAACTCGCGTTAACAGATATCCTCAAGGTAGCGTGTTAGGTTTGACATTATTTTTACTATATATCAACAATTTAAACGATATAGTTAGAAATTTTGATTGCTTTTAAAAGCTATATGCCGATGATATCAAGTTATACAGTTTGTTTCGCTTTACAGATCATAGGCAATGTTTTTGATAAAGTTGGCATTTAGGCAATGTTTTTGATAACGTTGTACAATAGTGAAAAATACAGCAACTACCTATTGCTAGCAATTATTATTTTGTATGTAAGATTACAGTTGCTTCATTGAGAAAATGTATTACTTTCTACTATATATTAAGAAATCACATTTTAACTTGGTCTTCCGATCCGAAAGATCTCGGTTTAACTTAGGATTCTCACCATAAATGTAAAAAACATATACATTCAGCTAATACCAGATTGTATCTTATTTTAAAACATCTTAAGTTTCATTTTGTCTAGGCTAGCATTAGATAATTGCTCCCCAGTTTAATTGCCATATCATATTGAACTAGTTAGAGCAGTTGAGAACGCGCAAAAGCGGTTTACTTGAATAATCCCAAACCTATTCAAATTAACCTACTATAGCCAACTTCAGTTGCTTGATTTGGAGTCGCTTGTGATAAGACAATGGCTTATTTACTTTTACATGGCTTATTTACTTTTACATGGCTTGTTTACTAGCTTCAAAATTCTGCAAAAGCTGGTCTCAATTGATAAATTTGAGTTTTGTTTTATTGACAACAAAACTAACACGTGAGCTCATAAATATAGGGTACTCAAACAACAATGTCAACTAGATATTTGCAAATAAAGGTACTTTTACCAAATTGTTAACATTTAGAATCAGTTGCTTTTCAAAGTTGTTAATCCCGATAATATTGACTTTTTCGAGAGTAAAATTTGCTCATACATTTTCGAAAAGTTGGATTTTATACTTTATATTATATGGAAGTTTTACAATGTATTTTTTTAATTTACTTTAAGCTTTTAAAATCCACGCTCAGGAGTTTACGAAAAAAATATGATGATTTAAAGCATTCAAATCTTCCTACAGCTCCTTTATGTTTTTATATATTCTATTGTGTGAACATTTCTTTTTTGTTTTGGTTATTAATTTTTTTAACTTTAATTATTTAAATATATACTTTTATAAATGAAAAAAAGATTTTTTCCTTTAGCACTTCTCGTGTCTTATCTGGATAATTGCGTAGAAATTACTTTCCTGCTAAAAACGTATGCCAAGATAACAAAAAATAATTTCGTTTCCATACCAAAATTTAGAGATTCAATCATTATATAGACAATTTTTTAAAGCAGCTAGTTATGATAGTGTCTACACTGTTAACCTCAGTTCTCAGCACAATTGGACTGATTTCGTTAAAACTGTATGTTTGTTTACTTCTGCAATTCAAAAAGATGATATTGTATTGCATATTTTATTGTCTTTAAGTTCGATTTATTTTTTGTTTTTTTTATCGCCAAAGCAGAGAAAAAATAACTGTGAGGCGTTAAAAAAAAAAATTTCAAAAAATTTCTGTCAGCCCTTAATAATAAAATTTTAAAATAGTTTGTTCCTGAAGGAGAGGGGCATTGAAATGTAACTTGCTATGTTGCTAATCCGCGTAGTGTCCCTCCCAAACTATCTATGTTAATAGAGATTTTTTTGCAATTTCTTAAAAGAATATTCTGATCACTTTAGATATTAACATTCAAAGCTTCCCTACCCAAATCGGTTGGACAAGAATATCAGCAATATTTCTAAATAGTAAAATATCTATAAATATTGTATTTAAAATAGTACTTTGCTTTTTCATATTAAATTGTTTTGTATGTTTTAATAAAGTTTAAATCTTTGAAAACAATTTAAAAATTTTTAGTTTAAATGGAAACATTACATTTATAATTTTTATGCAGTTTAGTATTATAATGTTTTTCTTTAATTCTTTAATACTTCAAATTAAAGCAGTTTGTTCGTGTATTAGGTTTCCAAAAAACTTTATTCATCACCTGGGTAGTTTTGGCTTGTTCTTAGTCGTAACACTCGTTCTAAAGAGGTTGCTTATTACACTTGTTAATATTACTTTGACTATATATATTTATTAGATCTTAAGAATAAAATTGTAAAATACTTATTGATGAAATAAAACTAACTAACTTGTTGAAATTATTATCAGTTCCGTAATACATAACTTGCAATAAGTGATATGCAAAACAAATCTATAATACATACAGCAAGCTATGTTCCGCATAAAAAAATTAAAAGAGCAAAACTATATGCTAAACTATTGTTATGCATCGTTTATTTTTAATAAGGTTTAGATGAATAAAAATTTACTTAATTTCAAATGGGTTTTATTTTAATGAACTATTGTTGAGACTTGTCTTCAAATCTTTAAAAAGATTCCCGTTCGTTTCAAAAACTAATCGTTTATCGTAATATAAATATTTACTTTGATTCACTTTCAGTCTGAGATATAGCTTTAGTAGGAAGGTAGAACATGGCTGGCTGGATTTCTTCATCTGCATGTCTGCAACTATTGTATAATTGTTGAACTGACTTTCTAAAAGGTTGCCAATTATATAAATTAAACAACGGTCCCACTATACCTCCCACTAAACTAGGTATTATTACGTATCTAAGTAATTTTAATCTTTTAAGTTGCTTATCGATATCACTACCTGCAAAAGTGGTATACGTCTTCACCCAGTAAAAAGAGTATGGAAACCATGTCAATGTAAATATGATAATTAAACGCGTTAACTTAATAAGAACACTTTTGCGCTTTTTTTGGACCAACTTTTTCTGCAAATGTTTCGAGTTTAATTTAATGTAACTAATAACACATGCTAAAATCATTGCTAAATTTGGTAATACAAGTCCACAGATATACATAATGCTCATATAAGTAATTCCGAAGGAACTGCTTATTATCCAGCTGCGGAAACAAATACCAGATACACGATCAAGTTTATATGATAGCATATAAGGAACAAAAGATACGCATGCAAAGAACCACGTTACTAAAAAAACTTTATAAAGGTTTTTGTCATTTATAAATTTTCGAAAAGGTTTGAGCATTTCCTGGCATCTTAAAATAGACATGAAAAATAATAAAACGCATGATGCCATTGAAAAAACCATCATAGTACTGTGTCCATCGCTTATGCTGCAAATAAAACTTTCCAAATATTTATGAGATGAAATACTATTACGTGGGTTAATAATCAAATAGGGTATAATTCCAATGTACTGACCAAGGTTGATAAAAGACAGGTGCAGAAGGAATCTGCAGAACTTTGTTTTTTTTTCATTTTTAAAATAGAAGATAATGATGACAACCAAGTTAGTTGTTAGACCCTGAGCAATCAAAACAACATATAAGAATACCGTTGCATCATTTTCAAAACTACTAAAAGGTGAATTTGATTGAAAAGAGAAGCTTTGAGAGTTATTCAACATCTTCCCTGAATAAAAAAAAAGTTGTTTTATTAGTTTCATTATTATCTATTTATCATTTATGCAAAGATTTATTATTTGTAATATGGTGAGTCATACTTTAAAAAGTTGTGAAATTGTGTAATGGTTTAACCTTTATATTTAATAATTTATTTTTAAATTTCATTATTGGAAAGTTTGTTAAATAAAGTTTTTCTCGAACTTTCACCTAGTTTTTATTTAATGAACATACAAAAAAAGAGAATGACTCTAGCTAAACTTTTACAACAACACCATTGAGTTGAGGTAAAAAATTGAACAATGGAATCTAATATTTTTTAAGGCTTTTGCAAACGGTTTACAATTCTGCATTTATTATGCTTATATATTTTTTCTTTAAACGAATAAAACATTTTAAAGGTTTTGCTAAAGTCTAAATTTGAATAAAATAATATATCATTTACGTCATCATTTGAAATAATTCATAAAAATATTTCAAATGAGGTTAGATGCGGGGCAAATGCTAGTAATGATTTTATGAATACAGGAGAAACGGTCCATTGATCTGAATTAGAAAGAAAAGCTGAAAAAGGTATAGCCGGATTATCCAAGCTACTCTTAAAAATTGCTGTATTCCTAAAGATGATGCAAAAGTAGAGTCTCATATTGCAAAAATAAACACTCAAAGAATCTGTGTTTGGAGGCGCAGTAATGGAAAGTATCACTGTTGTAATAGAAATATTAATGGAAAGTATCACATCAAACGAATATACACGTATAGGTTTGTTTTTACATTGACAAAAAAGGGATGGTGGATCAATACCAGTACCATGGAATCCTTGTTCATCATGCAAAGCCAAGATGGATTAAATTTGTTTTGAATGGTAATTAAATGGCAATTTCAACATCCTAAGCACCTCCGTAAAACGTAATAAAGCATATTTTGAAAAAAGAAAAGCCTAAATTGGACTAAATTAGATTCTAGTATCTCAATTAGAGTCTAGATACTAGAATCACACTATATTGGTGGTCTAGTCAATTATCCAACATAAATAGGATAGTTTTGTTTCGAGTTGTGTTACCCAAATTGGCAGATTTATGCTAGGTTATGAGGATTTATAAATTAGCTTGATTTCTGATCAATTATATTAGTTTTATTTTATTTAACACATGTTTCGTAATTATAAACATTGTATCACGGCATTACATTATATATTAATGTTCAACCTTAAAAGATTTATATTGTATAAGCAGCTGCTGTTAAAAATATTTTTTTACCTTTCTAGTGTGATTTACCATGTACACTGGCCCTGCTACACTAACTAAACGTTCGCAGGCTGCGCTTGGTAGCGATGCAATGATTAGAACAAAAAAAACAATCTTCAACAGTGGAGAGCCATAAAAGTCATTATAAATTGTCTATCGCTAGTGTCCTGAAGCTATCTAAATTAAATAAGACCATCTTCAACTTCAGACATGCCTGCTTTATATGCTAAAGTTGCACTTGCACTGTTAATGTTTTTAGCCAGCTGCTACTGCTGTTGAATATTGTTCTGCAGAAATTTCCAGTTAACCAACTAACTCTTTTTAAAGACTCCATCATAGTCAGCAATTGCAAAATCACAAGGAGCTATTATGTTAGTTTAGTATCATATTGATTTTGATTGATGATAAGGGAACATATGTAATAGCATAGCCACCTTTTATTATAAACATTTTTGAATAGTTTTCCAAACGGACATTTAGTTCACTTGTTGCGTAGTGTATTTTGATTGCGCATTTTGTGTGTTCAATATCTATGCATCAAGACGCAAGGCGTCTTGATGCATAGCTATTGTAATGTTGTGCGTAATTAACATAATTAACTTTAATTTTCCGCAAAACTAATTAATTTGTCGTTTAATACTTTAATTTCTCAAAATCATAAATCCTGAAATCAAAATCATAAATTTACCGCCTTTAATAAATAACTTTCTTAAAATAATTTTAAAATACCAAGTTTTTCTTCTCTCTTATGTCAAAAAATTTGATTTGATTATATTAGTTGCAATAATTAATTTAACTTTGATTTGTTTTAAAAATAAAAGTTTTTATTACAGTCACCAATTTGATTGCTGACCTCTTTTAATCAGCATAGAAGTGTTCTCAATTTTTCAATTGTGCCTGTGAAAACCACAATTATATGGATTTACTACAACAAGGTAACTGTGTCAGGTGCTAAGTGTGGTGTATATAAAAAGACTAATCCAAATTCAGTTAAGTGATAGATTCTTAACTGATAGATTTATAAGATAAGACTTGGTTCAAAAGATTAGGAAAAAAATGGAGCACTTAAATCCTAAAGCAAATGTTAGCAAAAGATACAAACTGTGATTGCTTTATAACCGAGTCATGGACACGATGCAAAAGTTAATTAAAAAAGAAGTTTGCAGTCTTTAACCTATAGCCATCACCACTAATAGCTGAATCTTAAGTTCATTTGATTCATACATGACTATATCAATACATCATTAAACCAATAACCAGTTTGATCCATACACCATTATATAATTAACCAGTTTAAACTAAAGAAAAATACCCTCAACTTTTACAATTTTGTGGGAAGACTTGTTTTTATGTCTTAAATATTAGTTTTCGTAAAAATCAATTTTTTATCATAAATCGATTTTCAAATTTTAAAAAAGTAAAATAAATTTTTTTCTGTAAGAATAGTTTGCTTTCATAAGATTGTGTTATTTATCGTAAAAATATTTTATTCATAATAAAATTCAGCAAGTTATTGTAAAAGCCATTAATGTATTGTCATGCTTGTTTTATTCTCTGAAGAAAATAGTCCAAAAGTAAATATATCATGGACAAGTGCTCAACCATCGAAACTTAAAAAAATTTATAGCTTACTAAAACATGCGTGCAGAATCATTTACTCTAAAAATAAGCGTGAACACGCTAAACCAATAATGAATGATATGAAAATAATGGATATTTTTGAAATAAATATCTGTTAGGATTTAATTTTTATGCATCAATTCAACAATAATCTCTCTCCTAAAAACCTTAACAACGTCAAACCTTGCAAAGTCATTAAGTTCATTTAAGTTTCAAGTCAAAAAAGAAATTTTTATAGCTTGAAACTCTGAAGTTATTCGATTCTATATTTTCAGTTTTTTATCTTTACTTGATTCACTGATCAGTGCAGCAGTATTATCCCCATTAGGGTTATTAATATAAAATCTATATTCTATTCAAAGTATATGTATGGGCTCTATAAAAAAACTGCGATGATGTATTGTCATTTTTATCTTCTTTGAGCTCCTGTCTGTTTAATTATTTATTTTATAAAGATCATCGTAATAAGAAAGAGTTATAAATTATATTGTATATACAAAAACGGTGCTTGTTGAAAAAATTTTATTGTCTTCTTTATTTATACGGACATATTTTTTCTTTCATGTATATAAGTATATTGAGTATTTTTTTTAAACAGCAAAATAAATGAAATACAAAAAAAAAGAAAGGGAAATATCCGGTTTAGTACGCCGTGCCCAAAGAAAGTTATTGCTTATGATGCTGCGGCAAATATAAAACTCTAGCCTACTTTATACAAGAAATCAAGTTGCAAGAAAGGAAAAAATACATACACATTGCCTCACAACCATGTAGCAGAACACACAGACCCGCTTTAGCTAGTTAGCTTATTAAAAAAGACTGTGTAACTCTATGTCAAACTATGTTAAAATTATTGCTCTTGTCGTAACCAGGTGGAATTCTAACTTCTTTATGTGCGAGTCAATCCTAAAACTTAAAGATGAATTGATTTTTTTTAGAGAAAAAAATGCATTAAATAAAAACCCATTATGAGATAGTGATAATCAATTTACATTCATGGCTTTACATAGATAATCAATTTACATTAATGCAAGTGTTAAAAAGGAAAGATTGTATCAGAAAGTGTGTCCAACAAAAGTGAAGCAGTGCTTCATCACATGCTAACAATTCTATTTAGAACTGATAATTTTCTCCATGACCAGATAGCTCCCTATCTATCTGGTCTACAAGAAAACATATAATAATTAATACTTTTTTGCACGTGTGAAACAATAAAAGTCATAAACAGTCACTCATCGTTAAAAGCCTTTTTTATCACTGAGAAAGAAATTCATAAGGGATATCAGATTGAAGTGCGAGCTATTGTAGACAATTATGATGATAAACAAAATGTAGAGATTAAGCTGGATGATGATAAACATACCATTAGTCAAAATGTCTCTGAAATTGGATAGGAGTTTCAATCTTTCCTCGTGCTGATGAAAATTATAAAGATGTGCTGAAATGGTGGAAGAAATATGCCTCTATTGTCATTGTTAGCACAGTTGGAAAGGAATCTGCCTGCATTTCAGCTGCACCAAGCTGTAACAAGAGAGTATTCAGTGCCAGTGGTGGTATTATTAGCAATTAAAGTCGTTGTCTTTCTACTCAGCCAGCAAAACAAAATTAAGCAATCAAAGTTAACATTTTAATGAAACGCTTGGGAATGTTTAAACAATTTTGTAATTAGCACCGCATGGGCGTCTCCTAATAAGGAAAAAAAAAAGGATTACTCAATTTTTAAAATATTTTAGGACTTTTAGATTCTGGTGGGGTGGGGAATGCTAATTCTCCCCCCCCCCCACCACCCAAATTTTTGGTTCGCATTGTTTTGTCTTGTATCGTTTTGAGGCACAAGTGCTTATCATCCATGTTTTTCTCCTAAATTTTTTCAATACAACTTTATTTAAAATAAACATATAATCGCAAAACCATTGAATTAAATTTTTTAAATTGATAAAAACTTAGTTAAAACATGTTGCTAAATAGGTAAAATTTCAAAGAGAATAGGTGTTTAATACTACGCAAGAAGTGTTTTTGTTAAAACATACCATACTTTAATTATATTACTCAATAATTCATAGCTATATTAACTTTTTAAATATTGCTTGCGGTACGACTAAAAACTCTGAACTTAAACCTCTCTATCTGCGCATGTAGCTTGCCTGTAAATTTTATGGACCGCTTTATACCCTTACCATTTATACGGAACGTAGGTGAGTACAACTTTTTCCAACGTTTAACACTCACAGAACACTTATGTTTGCACATCAAGTTTGTAGTTTTACTTTTCTTTTGATTTATTTTTCATAATTATCATATTATCCAATTGTTGTTTTTATCTCACACCATTTAACTCACTTTCCCAATTAAGTTTTTTATTTTTATATTATATATTTGCCCATCACAAGAGTTTTCTAGGTTATTTGTATTGAGAATATATTAAATAAACTAGGAAAGTATATCAAATAAACTAAACCCATATAGAATGTATAGTTAATGGTTACATTTAGAAATTTGTCCAATTTTTGTATAAATGCTATAGTATTACTTAATTTTTAATAGATTTGCAGTATTTGGTTTTTACCGTCAAAAAGAAAATAAAATTAATTTGTGTTTTTATTAAATACCAAAACCAAAATATTTGGCATTTAATGAAATTTGGTTTACAAATGTTTACAAAAATAATTTTCGGTTTTTCGATTTAATTAAAGCAATTTGTTTTTAAGAAATGTTTGGATAAATTTTACATGCTTATATCTTCTGAATATTAAAGTCGCACAGTACTTATATTATTTTTCTATTTAAAATAACAACTATACGATTTTTATTTGAGTATAATATACTTTATAGAAATGTATATACAGAGTCAGAATAAAGTACATGCTAACTAAAGTATAGCAAGGACCCCGGCCTGAAGAGAAGCCGAGACTGAAGAAGTTCAGCAAACATAAACTTAAAAAGAAGAAAACTCGAAGTTCGACATTTTGATTTACAAACATTTGAAATTTAAATATTTCTAATATTAAATTTTTTTAAATGAATTTCGTATGATATTGTCTACAAACATTTTGATTAAAAGTTTAAAAATGCTGTCGCCGTAAATAAAATATCATCAATGTAGAAAAATAAATAAATAAAACAAAACTTTAAACAGCTGGACTATCAAGACATGTTTAAATATAACTTTTTAAGATCATCTTGAAATTATTTTCAAAATGATTTGGTTGTGTTGCGATTCTGTAAGACTAATGGTAATTAGGCCGCTACCAAAACATATTTTTTTTGTCGGATCATATTGGCTCACTTTAGTATTTGTTGCGCATGCAAATCTAAAGTTGTCCAAAAAATTTCAAATCAATTTTAGTAAGAGGTAAATTTAAGAAATGGTTTTAAAACTTTCGAGTTTTTTTAGTGTACTTTCTTATTTTTTAAATCATTCATTTTTTCTAGAGCTTTAGTGTTATTTGTATACTTGAGTATAAACTTTAATTCAATTCTAAAATTTCATTATTAAATCACATTTAGTGTAAAGATCGCCGAGTGGTTAAGGCAATTTTTAAGCCACCGTGGTGCAATGGTTAGAACGCTTGTTTCAGAAGCAAGAGATCCCGGGTTAAAAGCAAGTTCTGGGTATATTTCACGCCATTAATTAGGAGGCGTGAACTTCCCATTTAAATTTTCTTCCGCGGTGCTCTGTAAGTAGAATGTTAGGTCTTCTTGGGACACCTAAAAAAAATAAAAATAAAAATTACCCATTACCGCTTTAATGTTGCAGCTTTAAGATAAAGTTTGTATGAGCGATAAATGAGTCTTTTGCCCCAATCTTTAGAAATTTTTTACTTAATCTCTAGATTTGCATCAAAAACATCAACTTCACATATCTATTCCTCATCTGCTTTTGATTATTATAAAAAATTAACAGTACTGTGTCAATGTTATTTATTAATATAGTAATAATCATACGGAAGCAGATTTGTGGTAGAGGGCTACCCTACGCCACTGAAAGTAACAAACTCTCAATTTGTTTCTCTACTCAAGAGTAATTTTGGACTTAAAGGCAGAGAGAGACTTTGTCTTGACCTCACAAATGTGAACCAAAAAATAATTATAAAACACAGCATTATCTCAAGTAAAACATATAAATTAATTAGTTTTAGATACACTACACTTATTTTCTGCTCTGCTCCGGTTTTTAGTAATAAGAAAGCAATGCCTCATATTTTGACCATAAACTTTCTTTGCTGCCTCTAATACAAGCTTTTCCTAATTCAAATGATAAACTAAGGATAGAGGTTGGAAATTCAACCTCAATTAAAAAAAGCAACTACTCCAAGTATGAGCGTTAAAGTTATTGACATAATTGGGTTTGCTTCACTCTTAGTTTTATTTCAGAATTTGCTTAATAGCCTTGTCTGTAGAATTTGCTTGATGGCTTGATCTTTTATATCTTTTTCATCATCTTGCAACATTGAGTAGAGAAAGATTTTTCGAAGGCAGCAGTAAGAATTTCCTTGAAGATAAAAAAAAAATGCCTCGTACATTGTCTGTCCAATTCTTAACCAGCTCTGTTATCTTATGAAGAAGTCTAGGAGCATCTTTATGGAAACCAGAACTTTTATGAACCTCGGACCTCTGCTAGCATCTTTTACAACATTAGTTAAATTTGTGCAATTTTTTTCACTGATTTGATTTTTAAACTATGGAAAAAAAAAAGCTAAAACTGAGTTGTTAACTATTGATACATATTAAACTAGATTTTTGTAATTCTGTTTTTAATCCTTCTGAGTATATGACTGTTTTTTCTTTAAAATTTAAAGTTGTTTTATTTTAAAATTTAGAAATACTTTATTCGTGCATATTGTTAGATCATGACACTTCTGCAGTTAACAAGTTTCTTTGTTGTTGGTTGGTACGCTTTTTAATCTCTTCTGTTTTTTTATATTTAAAGATCTTTTCTTCGATAGTATTTCTGGTGTGCCTGCTTAAATTCTAAATGTTCTTTTTTTTCTACCACATAACGTAATATTTCTTGGAGATGCACTTTGGTACTGATTTATCGTTTTAAAATAACTCCTTAAATTCACCTTAAATCACAAAGCCAAAAAAAACAATTGATCAAAAATTAGAAAAAATCATGTTTCAAATACTCTGACAAAACATTTTCAGACGAATGGACACAAATAACAAAAGGCTATTTTCCATCAGTGGCAAAATATGTTGTACCCAAGACGTCTGAGTTTGAGGCAGAGAATTTGTTTGCTGCTCAGGAAAAAAAGTTCTTTAGAATTTCTATAAACTTTTGAAATATATGGCCTATATAAATAATATAGAAATGCTATAAAATTTCTATAGAATGTCTATTAATTTCTGTAGATATTGCTATAAAACATTTTTTTCTATAAAAAAAAAGTAGGAAAAAAAGTTCTATTGGAATTCCTATAGAAATTAACAAAGATTCTATAGAAATTCCATAGAATTCTATAGAATTTCTATAGACCATATGTTCCAAAAGTTTATTGAAATTCTATAAAACTTTTTTTCCTAGGTAAAGACAAGATTGGTGAAAAAACCATGTAAGTATAAGTGAAATTTTAACAAATTTTAAAATTTTAAAATATAAATTGTTAACAAACTATTCGGAGCTACAGATTATTACCGAAAGGTTCATTCCAACAGTACTTCCAGTCTGTCAAACTAGTGAAGGCTTTAAAGTACCAGATGCATCTGAGAGTGACTCGCGCAGATTTCCATCTCTTTTTTTCAGTTTTTGAAAGTTCATAACATGCAACCTCAATCTGAAAAGGCATACAAAATTCTTCCTTATGATTTCTTTGGTCCTTCGATTGAGTTTTTTTTGTTGGAAAGGATTTTTAAAATCTGTAAAGTCATATTGAAGGAGAATGTTCTCCGACATTTAGATCTTGGGCGGCAATTTCCACATGTTTATTAACCGCATAAAATTCGGCCAATGCAAGTGCATGCTAAAAAACAGAGAGAGCTTACAACAATAATTTACTAGTTTGTTAAAAATTGAACAATATCTTCGCAAACAAAATTTTTCTCGTCAATTTTTTAGCAGGTTAAAATATTTTTCTAATTCAGAAGTTTGCACCTAAAATCTATATAAAAAATTGAAGGGTCTTTTTTAAGGCACAGATAATAGCTTTTTAATTTTAGTTTTGAAAGACAACCTTTAATGGGATTCTTCCAGGTGGATATGGGTTCTTAAGTCTTGAATGTATTATGTTACTTGAAAGTTGAAGTTAACCACATACTCTGCCATGCACACTAAATTAGCTATATTTTCTGAACTGTTTCTGAATTGAAATGTTTTTTAAAGCACCACAATAATAACATCAAATGGACCCCAAAAACCAAGTTGGTTGTTTAAAATTTTTGAAAGAAATTTTAAACAATAGAACAAAACTCTAGTGTGTACTCTAAGTTTCTGTTTGTTATCATTATTAAAAAAAAAAAGTTTTGTATCAGAGTTTTGTTATAATAAAAAATTTTTGTTAAAAAAGTATAACTTTTTTAGTTATTATTAATATTGTATTAGAACTTTGTTTGTTCTAATGATATGTAGTGGTGGTTTCAGCGTAGGGCGCAATAGGGCAAGCTACTCCTCGCGCTCCCTAAGCTCCTTAACTGACCCCCCCCCCCCCTAAAATAAAAATTTCTTATTTCAAAGTTCTGCATTTCTTTAATTGCAAATAAAAAACTATGTGACATCAAACCATTGTTTACATACCTGCTTTACGTATTTTCCCGCAATTATGGCAGAAAACAAAGCATAGACGCTTTGTTTTAAGAAAATAGTCATAGTGTACACATTCAATAGATTTTTAACATAGTTTAGAATATTAAAACACCTGTGGACTAAAGGAGAAAAACAAAGAGTTTTAAATTAACTGATCTCCTAGTGGTGGAGCAATTAAGATTTGTTTTTATATGTTAAAAAGGTTTTTGGTAAAAACCGTATGGCAACCCCTCTCCACTTGAAACCTACTTATGCCGGCTCTCCATCAAATATGCATCAATATTTCCAGCAATAAAGATTGAATTATAAATAAATGGCGTACATCCATTCCTAATAAAAAAATAGATGAAATCAAGTTTTCCTAACTTGTCTATACTCTCCAAAATCAACTTGACTATTCCTTTTACATCTGTTTATGATAAGAGAAGTTTGAGTAGACTGAAGATCAAAAATTATCTGTGTTCAGCAATAGCAAAACGAAGCCTTTTTGCATTGATATTAATTTTAACCCAGTGTGTTAAAATTAGTGTCAATTGCTTTAACCCAGTGGGTACAGACGTCCGTATGACGTTTATGCAACGCCTTATAAACGTCACAAGTCCTTATGATGTTCTTAAGACTTCCAGCGAACGTTCTGTACACGCTGGAATAAAATTTTGCAGAAAAAAATTTATATAAACTAGCATGAGAGAAAAATTTTTTCTTAATGCTTGCCTTTAGTAATATGTATTTTGTAGCTATATCTTAAAACTTTTTTTTTTAACAATAATTGTTAACCAAAGTAAACTTAGCAAACTCAAACTTTAGATTGTTCAGTGTTTTAGACGTATTTATTAGTTTTGATAAAAGGCACATAAAAGCATTGATAAAATATAATTATCACAAGTCTGATTCTCGAAAAACCATTTCTAAGAATAATGTGCCATAGCGGTCAAACGGCACTAAAGAATAGTTTGTTCCTTCTCATACAATAAAAGACAATAAAGAACCAATTAGATGAAAAAGCGATTAATGGATAACAACGAACCTTTTATACTATAGTTACATAAAAACATTTAATAGGTATCTATTATTTGTTTTATAAAAAAAAAGAACAAACTTTTTCAAATAACTAACAAAGAGGTCTTATAAAAGTCAATTCTTAAATGAAAGTTTTACTGGCTACCATTTAATATTCGAGCCCAGTGGGCATTGGACGTCCAAAGACTTTTTTCAGAAGTACGACTATTTTCGTTGATTTTTATGTTAGTCATAAAAAAACAATAAAAATGAGACGAAGAAAAGCAAAATTGGGCAAGAATCATCCTCTGCAGCAATTTTTGACTAATATCATTTAATTAATATCTAATATTATTTATAGTTGATGGTAATAGTAATATATTTAAATAAGTCTTTTTAGGTTACAAATAATTTAAAAAAATGACAAATAACTATTCGTAGCTGCTAAGGCACAAATTAATTAATAAACGTGCAGCTCATCTTCAGTAAAAGATGTACTGTTTGCAGCTGTAGAAAAGAAAAACTCGTAAATTCTATTCTTAAATGCGTTAATTGACGGAGCCTTTTTGTATGCTAACGGTAAGTTATTCCAATCATTGCCAATACGATTTGTAAAAAAATTGCAACGAGCAATATTATATGTGAATTCACTCATTAGGACGTTGGATGTTGATCTGCAAATTGGTGGATTATGCCAACTGATTATCCCAAAACCGTTTCCTAGTTTAAACTGTTGGATTAAATCGTCACGTTGCCTGCGAGTTTCTAAAGTAGTAAAATTGAGACGCCGACACCTTTTAGCATAAGGTAATCCTATTAAATCATGAGGTAGTTTTGTTGTTTGTGCTAAATTTTTTTAATTTCTTTGATGTTACCTTTTAAGTAAGGACACCATACCGGAAAAGCATTTTGAAACTCAGGTCTTATTTCTTGAAACAGTTTAGTGTCTTCTACATAGACTTTAAGAAGTGACTTTATCTTAATTGTTAAATCGTTTATATAGATGATGAATAATGTTGGACTAAGTACAGACCTATCCTACGGGCATTTGTTTTTAAAAGTTACGTTCTAAATGTATTTTAAACGTCTTTTAAACGTTCTTTACGTAAGAATGTTTACAAGACGTTTAAAAGACACTTAAAAGTCGTTTAAAACGTAACTTTTAAAAACAAATGCCCGCTGGGTTGTCGAACTCCGCATAGAACATCGGTGCAGTCGCTAGAGTGTTTAACTGACTATTTTTATTATCATAAACCAAAACTGATTTGAAGTGTTCATTAAATCTGTTTGTAATATGTATACCCTGTTTCGATATGTATTCCCTGTTAACTTTCCATCTTTTGCATCAGATATAGCACCAATAAATACATGAACACTTTGGTGCGCCTTCGCATAAGCGTACACCCTTTAGGATTATTTTTATCTGATGCTAGTTGTGCTTCTACTCGAGCACGACGTTTACAAGCTTTCTGCAACATAATAGCGCAAATTTTGCATTTTTGAAAATATACTTTTCACGAGAAGTTTCAAAGTGAAAACGTATTTGGTATTTTTGTATTATCTATTTGTAATATAACCAATAACATTTTTTTTATTATTAAAAAAGTCTTTGAAATACTTAAACCCATTTAAAAGAAATATTTTTCAATGGAAAAATTGAATATAAGGGATATAATAAAATCCATTCTCTACTTGGAGCTACAAAAGAAACCATTTTTTTAAATGTGATTGTTAATATTTAGATAGTAAGTAATAATATTATATGAAATGTTATAGCTATAAAATCATTTTACTATATTCATCAAAATATTTTTAATAATGATTTCTATAAAATAAATTTGTTATAACTTTTTTTTTTTTTTTTTTTTTTTTAAACATCTTCGCTTCCAACAAGGCTGCAAGCAGCCACTAATTAAAGTTGGAAGTTACTGTAAGAGAAAAGATGAAGGTTGTAGAGCAAGATAACGATTGACAGATGATTTAAAAGATTGCAAATTATATGAATCAGGAAAGCAAGATGAAGGAAGCGAATTCCAAAGAACTGATGTTCGAGGAAAAAAACTAGACGAATAAGTGTTTTTGGAGCACTTAGGAACAGTCACAGAAAAAGGATGACACTTAATTGAATGACGAGTAACACGAGAATGAATTTTAGTAGATGGCACAAGAGACGCTAGCTCTTTAGAGCAGTGCCCATTATAGTATTTGTAGAAAAGAGAAAGAGAAGCAACATTACGACGATGTGATAATGGTTGGAGGTTTGCTGCAAGAGCAGGTCCAACTATGTTTACAATGCGTTTTTGCACCTTGTCTAAAAGAGAAAGGACATCATTAGAAGATCCGCCCCAGATATGGCAACAGTATTCCATACAAGGCCGGATTTGAGATTTATAGAGATAGAGAATAGAATCCAGAGTAAGAAAGTGGCGAGCTCGATAAAGAGATGCAACCTTAGCAGATGCTAATTTTGCAACTGATTTGATATATGGTTTCCAAGAAAGATTGGAAGTAAGAGTTAATCCTAGAAGATGAAGAGTAGGTGACTCATCGAGTACATCACCGTTCATAAATATAGGAAGATCTAAATTATTGCGATAACGATTGGCTGAAAAAAATTGAGTTTTATCTGAATTAAAGTTCACCAGCCACTGTGAGCCCCATGCTGTAGCAGAAGTGAGATCCTTTTCAAGCTCAAATGCCCCATCCAGGCAATCAGAGGGTGTTGGTTTCTTATCACGACAAGAATAAATGGTAGTATCATCAGCAAACAATGCCACCTTAGATGTGAGAATATCTGGAAGATCGTTAATGTAAATTAAAAAGAGTATAGGGCCAAGGATAGAACCTTGAGGAACCCCTGAAGTTACAGAATAAGAAGAAGAGTGTTGTCCATCGAGGACAACTTTTATGCTACGATTGGAAAGGAAGGATTCAATGATCTTAAAGATGTTGCCGGATACACCATAAGAAGAAAGCTTATGGAGAAGACCAGCATGCCAAACTTTATCAAACGCTTTTGAAATGTCAAGAGCGATGGCCTTAACCTCTCCACCTTCATCTAATGCACGATAAAACCTGTCAGTTATTACTGTTAGCAAATCAGCTGTAGAACGAGAAGATCGAAATCCATATTGATGGTCAGAAAGTAAGTTATTAGATTCAAGATGAGAAATTAAGTGTTTGTTAATTAAAGATTCAAAAACCTTGCTTATGATAGGAAGAAGACTTATGGGACGGTAGTTAGACGAATCAGATCGCTCCCCAGAATTTTTGAAGATAGGGATAATAGATGCGGCTTTCCAGCAGGCTGGAAAACAAGACTCTGATAAGCACTTGTTGAATAGTTTTGAGAGTATAGACGACAGCTCCGGAGAACACTTCTGCAAGACAATAACAGGTATGTTGTCTGGGCCACAAGCTGTAGAAGAGTCTAGGCAGGAGATCACTTTAGATACAGATGCTGGAGTGATATGAATGTCAAGCAATGGATCAACCTGTTTGTTGGCAATATCAGGTAGAACGCAATTAGTGGAGTCAAGAGATGATATTGATGAAAAGTTTTTAGCAAACAGTTCGGCTTTGTCTTTAGGTGAGGTGACAAAGTCTGAACCATACAAGAGAGGTGGAATTATAGATTTGCCCTTATTATTGATATTATTAAAGATTCTCCAGAAGTCACGAGAGCCTAATTTTTGAGATGAGATACGAGATTTCATGACCTGAGAATAGCGGGTTTTGGTGTAAGACAAAACCTTTTTACAGTTGTTTCTAGCAGTAATAAACAGACGTCTGTTTTCTGGAGAATTGTTTTGCTGATAAATATGGAAGTAACGGTTTCGATTGGCAATCGCAGCAGCACAGTGTGAGGAAAACCATGGAGGAGAGTGAGGCTTGACCTGGAATCGTCGAGAGGGAATAAAAGATTCCATGCCAGCCTGAATCCACGAAGTTATGTAAGAAGCACATTTGTCGACAGGAAGTTGAAAGATTTCTACCCAAGGGCCATCACGAAGAAAATCACGGAAAGAATCCCAGTCAGCTTTACTGTAGTTGTAAGAGGTTCGATAATAGAGGGATTCAGGTGATGAAGAAGAATGAGATATTAGTTTTAAAGAGATCAAACTGTGATCAGAAGCACCTAAGGGTGAATGTGGAGAAACTGAGCACTGACTAGGATCAGAAACAAGACATAAGTCAAGTAGTGAAGGTAAATGATTAGGGTTGTCAGGAAAGCGAGTTGGAAAGTTGACTATTTGAGTTAGGGATTGAGAAAGGCAAAAGTTGTGGGCTTTAATGCCTGCAGAGTCACTGACACTAGAGCCAAGCCATTCAGAGTGGTGAGCATTAAAGTCACCGACAACAACTATATTAGCTGAGGGATAAAGAGAGAGGGCTTGGTCAATATGATCGGAAATAACATCAAAAAGAGTGCAGTCTTGAGATGAAGGAGAGCGATATAGAACAAAGAGAAAGGCAATAGAGTGAAGTGGTGCTAAACGAAAGCACATGAAAGAATAGTCTGTGGATTCAAACCTAGTTTCACGACAAACAGGTGAATTCTTACGAATGTAAATGCCCAGGCCAAGCATGTGACTATTGGAGTCTTTACGAATCAGAGGAAGATAACCATCAACACTAAGATCACAAGATGAGACGGCTGAACTCAAATTAGTCTCACAAAGAGCAAGTAGGTCTGGTGAACTTTGCAAGAGATAAGACTCAACAGAAGAAAAGTTACTTCGAAGACCACGAATATTAGTGAATGATAGGTTTAGAGAACTTGGTGATGATGATGGTTTTTTGTGTTTTATAGTTTTTGGTACTTTATTCATTTTTAAATTGGTTTGAAGAACTTGACTCAAAGCATAGATAGTACTCAGAACACCGTTTAATAGCCCAAGCAATTGCCTCATTACTACTAATAAACCCTAAGCCGTAACAAAGGGCTCCAAATGTGGCCTCCGCAATGCACACCAAAAGTACAAACAGGGACACCATCCATGCGCAACATGGCACTGTTAATACTTTGATATTTTTCAGCTGTTGATGGAATCAGCCTCTCTGAGAGCTACCACAGAGTTCGGGAAACCTGACTACCAGCCGGCCTCAGAACCATAAAACTGAGCTTTAGAGCTGTACCCTCATAAGGAGATAATAGAATGAGTTGCCTAGTCGTAAAAACAGTGACACAAGCAAACCCATGCATTGAGTCAAGAAGATCCAGCATTCAACATCCTAAACTGGAAACAATGTATTAAAAATACATCTGCGCCAGCCTAATAGATGAAGAAGGGGTGCAAGGCTGGTCAACAGATAGAATCTGTTTACCCCTTAAGTCTTTGCCTAGGAGGCCTTCTACAAGACAGTAGCTGGGTGCATTTAACATCTGCCCAAGATGAGTATTTTTATCGAGACACCATCTCTAGCCTTTACTCAACCAAGAGCCCCAAGGCAGGGGGTGTTTTATATCGGAGTTGGCATCTCCTAGCCTTTGCCTAAAAAGGCGTATCCTACAAGGCAGCAGGACATGAAGCAGATTGTACTGGGTTACATGTTACCAGTAGCAGGATAACCTGATCTGACAAAAATATGTATGTTTCTGTGTATAGTTTAATTCTTTGCTATGCTATTCTTTAATACTTTGATAATACTAATTGTTATGCTATTCTTTGATATTTTGATAATACTAAATAATACTAATACTTTTCTATTAGTTGTTAAGTAAATAGAGTGTTAATTTCTAAAACAGATTATCCATTCTTTGGATAATCGCAGTCACTCTCTGAGGTGTAACAGCCAGCAAGACTAGATGTCATGCGGATTTGCTGACTATTAAAAGCAAAGAAAGCTCAAATCACGTGCTTCTCTAAGAAAAGTGATGAGCCCTAAACATCCACCTCCGAACCAGGATGTGGATGTTTAGGGCTCATCACTTTTCTTAGAGAAAAACGTGAAGAATTAAAATCTCAAGTTGTACAGTTTCTTAAACAACATTATATCATTTTTGATTATTTGTAAGTCCTGGGCTGTGATGAAACTAAGGATGATCCTAAAAACTAGGATGGTGTTATTAAGTTGATTAAATTAGAACTGCAACGTCCTCTAAAAAAGGTAATTTCTTTGCTATATGCAATTGAGCTTCCATAATGCTATTTGTTTGCGGATTTGGATGGACCAACATTTGGTTCAAGATTCTATGTAGGCTCTATAGGAAAGTCCCAAGAAAATTGCAAGATCTTAAAAATCTATATTTTCAGCCTTTAAACCATAATGTAGAAATATCATAATGTAGAAATGTCATAATGTAAAAATGTCATAATGTAGAAATGTCATAATGTAGAAATGTTTTAACGTAGAAATGTCAAAAAGGTGAACAGAAATCTTATGCCTAAAAGCTAAATTTAATAATGTTATTCTGAAGGAGTTTTAGCTCCTTTATATTTCCTTTAAAATTAAATTAAGCTACATTAAAAGAGCTAAAAATAATGCATTCAAATATAAAGATGCATGATATCATTATTTGGAGTAAAAAATCACAAATATGGAATAATCTTGAAATTTGTTTAATTTGGCCAAAAAGCGCTGCTAGAGGTAATTCTTATCCAATTTTGGTTATGTTAGTCTCATTTTTTTAGTTTTTTTTATAATAAATATATAAATCAGGGAGAATAACTGAATTTTCTAAAAAGCATATTTTCACTACTTGTGTAAACAGTGCACTTAATTGTTTAATACAAATAGCTTGTTATCATTAAGCTAAGGTATCATTGTATAAATTTAAATGAATGAAATATCAATGTACTTTACCTTATTGAATTTTATTAGCATGTAATAACATATTTTCAGACTCCTTTGCTAAAAAACTATTAAAAGTTGGTATTATGATTTGGTATTACTTATTTGGAATAACACTGTTGATTTAAGCAGATTATTTATTTGTGATGAGACATCCCAGTTTATTACTTATGGGGTTGATGATACCAGTTCTGTATTATTTTATGCTAGCAAAGGAGATACATGCCGAAGATATATAGAGAAAATAGATAATTTATTACAATTCAACCATTTTTCTTACTTTCAGTTATTCAATATTATTATATCGTTTAAAAGAAAATGTATGCTTTTTTTAAAGGTGACATTTATACGTGTAAGGTAACGGTACCAGTAATTAACCGTTTAAGAGAAAAAATTCCGCATGGCTGTAATATCTACAAGATTATTTCCCAATTAAATAGTCTTAGCAGTTCTTATAACTTACTATACTATCTTCTAGCATACTACTAATCAATTTTTTACAAATTTTTTCATGTTTTAGTAGCTGTTTTTAAAGCATGATTTTGCGTTAGTAAATTTGACCATTAAAAAAAAATCAGTATTTGACCGTCCTTTGCGTTAGTAAATTTGACCATTAAAAAAAAAAATCAGTATTTGACCGTCCTTTGCTTTTGTATTTGACCATTATTAAACGAGAGAAAAATGAAAGTCGTGTTAATTTTTTTACTTTAATTCAGTTAATATAACATTGCAAAGCTATATTGTAATTTTTTTTAGCTATGCAACACAAACACCATATTTTACTAAAAATGAAATGTTGAGTAAGCGTTCATTTCTGGTATAATTTATGACCCACGCCAAGAACACAACTAAGACAAAACTTCAATTTATATATAACCACTGGTGACAAAAATTTGGCACAATCTTTGATAAGCTAAAACTTATTGAATTTTTAGTTATCCAGTCTTAATTTTTTGTTATTTTGTTTATAAAGTGTTACTTATCTTTTACTGAAAGTTTTGTTTACTTAGATTAATTAATAAAAAAGTTATCCAAAATTGAAGTCGACTACATTAATTGAACAAGTTGTTGCCTCTAATCACCCCGAAAGAACCATTAAACGTTATATGGCAAAGTGGAAGAACAATGAGCCAAAGTCTCGTAAGCCTGGATCAGGCAGAAAAGCAAAAATTATGACTGCTGGGAACATCAATCGCCTGAAAGGTCTTTTGAACAACCGGTCTGGAACTTTAACAAGAAAAATTGCAAATAAATTCAAGTGTGATCATTCCTACATTGTAAAAACAATAAAAAACAAAACAAACATTTGTTATTTTAAGAAAAAACAAATCCCTGATCGCACTGAGAAACAGTTAAAGCAGTTGCAACTGAAGTCTGGAAGAATTTGTCGCAAATTCAGAAACCGCGACTTTGTCATTGACGATGAGTCTTATTTTACATTTAAACATACAAATAAAAATTCGAATGTTGGATTTTACTCAGATGACGCAAAAAATGCACCAAAAAATGTAAAATATAAGCGCAAAAGCAAATTTAAAAAAAAAAATCTTGTGTGGATTACCATATCCCCTCGTGGAATCTCGAAACCATTTATTGTTCCTGCGAGACTGGCAATTAACCAAACAGTGTACAAAAATGATTGCATCATCAAACGATTGATTCCTTTTATCAACAAACATCACAGTGATGGTAATTATGTATTCTGGCCTGACTTGGCCTCTTCACATTATGCTAGAAGTGTGACCAATTACCTCGATGAGAAAAATATCCGTTATGTAACAAAATTTGATAATCCAGCATGAGTCCTAGAATTACGACTAATTGAAGATTTCTGGTCAATCCTTAAAGGCTACGTGTATGAAAACAATTGGGAAGCTAAAAGTGAAGATTAGCTGCAAAAAAAATCTATTCTTGTTTAAAAAAAATTGATAAAAATCTTGTACAAGGCATGTGTGAACATGTAAACAAAAAAGTTGATTCGTACGTCGCAATGGCGAGAAATCATTATTGCAGTCCCGAAAATAAAAAACTAATATATTGTTTAATATTCTGAACAATATTTTTTAATCATTAAACTTTTAGTTGTACTATTACTGTCTGTGTTTATTTTGTGCCAAATTTTTGTCACCAGGGGTTATACATATATATATATATATATATATATATATATATATATATATATATATATATATATATATATATATATATATATATATATATATATATATATATATATATATATATATATATATATATACATATATATATATATACATATATATATATATATATATACATATATATATATATATATCTATATATTATATTTATTTAAAATATTAACTTATATTACATAGGAAATGACAAATAAACGTTCATTTACGGTATAAGGTATGATCCACGTCGTGAACACAAGTTTAAAGGGCAGGTTTTCCTTTTTATTTGCTACCTTAAATATACAAGTTTATCCTCTTTATCTGACCAACGATAAAAAGAAATTCCCCTCTGAACCATTGTGGCTATCTCGTAGTCATTAGCCACAACTTGCATTACTTTTTCCGGAAAATGACTTCCTTCATACTCTTCAATTACAAAGTCATTTTTTTTTCCGCGTAAAAAAATCTTCATCTGAAGAATATTTGTACCATTCAAATTCTTCAGCTTCGCTAGTCAGGAATAAAAATAGATGAGTCTGAATTAGACCCTTCGTACCGTTTCCTTTTCTTTAACTTTTGCTTACTTTTTTGTTCTTTTTTTTTCCTATCATTCTCTTTCATTTTCTCTCTTTTCTTTCTTTCCCTTTCAGCTGCTTTTTCTTATTTTAGTCTTTTTCATTATTCTTTCTTTTGGGTTTTACTTCTGTGACTTTTTCTTGCTAACAACAAGGGGATAGAATCTATATTTTATAAAAAAGGAAATGGTATGCTTGACTGTCCAGCAATTGAGGTATCTTCATTTTTTTTAACAGTGAAAGATAGTACGTTTGATGGTCCTACGATTGTGGTATCTTCATTGCCTTTAACTATGAAGGACAGTACATGTGATGATCCTATTTATTGAATTCAACTATGGGAGACAGTAGATTTAATGGTCTTGCGATTGTAGTATCTTCATTGCCTTTAACTATTGGAGAAAGCCTTATAAGTACTAACTCAGTTTTCTTCCATTACAGGAAAAGTGACCTGTCACAAGGATCCCGTTCCGTATTAATTGTAGACTGCTCAAATAATTCCAATTTTTCTTTCTCTTTACTCTTATTAAAGAATTGCAATCCCTGCTTGACATACTTCGAATGTGAATGTAAGTCATCATTTAACACAGCATTCTATACAGTAATGTTATTTTTTTTTCCTGGTACCCTCGGTACGGTTGGATCCCAGGGATAGTGTCCACACTTGCGAAAACCTTTAGCCAGCACAAAATGAGTAACATGCTTGTCCACTATTTTTTTAGCAGTTTAGCAAAATCTTTTTTCTTCAAGATAGGGTCATCTAAATGATTGCTGTGCCACTCATAAACATGTTGCTTCCAATTCTCTTTTAATGTTCCAAACACTGCAGCATCCACAGGCTGTAAAATATGGGTAGCATTTGGATATAAAGCCACCAAAATAATCTCATTTTGATTGCATAACTGACTAGTTTGCATACTTAAATGGAAAACAAATAAAAATCAACAAATAAAAAAAAAAAAAGTGTTATATTATTTACTTTAAGCCAATGGTGAAATAAGTTTCTCAAGAAATCATGAAATAGTTCCGACTGCATCCAACCGCTTTTTCCTAGTGCCCAACTGGAAGGAAAGTTTAGCTTTATTTTCATAGTCAGCCACATATATTTGCAGATCAATGATGGTGTTACAACACTGCCGTTGGCATTGCTAGTAATCAGAACTGTGAGACACTCACTGTCATTTGAATTAACTTGTTGATATATTGTCTTATCTCCCATTTTTACAAGGACTTTAGTTTCTTTTGGGTTAAGAGAAAAGGTGGTCTCTTCGCAATTAAAAAGTCATGAGGGGTATAACAGGACTTGAAAATATCTTCTTTTTTTTTAAGTATTCTTTAATTTCTGTGAACCACGGTAAAATGTTTTCCTTTGTCACTGATGCACGAGAAACTGTTAAGTTTTGGCCTATACGTTTAGATACACTTTCATTTCTTCTCAAAAATACGTGAATCCATGTCTTTCCAGGTTGATTTTTAGTAAAAGAATTGTCTCTAGTAAGATCAGTCAACAATTGTTGTACACTATCTTGAAGCTGTTTTACAGTTATAGGGAATCCTGCTTCGGCCATTTTTAGGACCCAGTTAGCAATAACTATTTCTTCTTCATATCTTAAGACGATTTGAGGTCTCATTTTTTTTTCAATGGGTGACTTGCCTTCCAATTTATATCTTAAATTAATTCTTGGTACACCATGGATTTTAGCTGACATCCGAACTGGTATTTTGTTATTTCTTACATCTTGGATGGCTTTCTTCAGCGTTTTCTCTGAGTATTTTCGAAATTGACCTTTTATGGCAGGCATAATGAATCTAAAACAATACAAAAAAAAATGGGTTCATAAGTTGACACATCATTGTTCTAGTATTTGACCATCTGGTCATCTATTAGATAAACGTAACTTATTATATTAAGAATATAAAAACAAGTATAGTTTGCTAAAAAAAAATGAAACATGCATGTTACAATGAGTTAAGATATACAAAGGAATAACTTTAGTAATTGACCATCCCTGGTCAATTACTAAATTATTTAAATTTTCTCATCCAATATATGACCAACCCATAACTTACTACAGATGGCTGTAAACATATGATAAATAACTTTTAATTATTATTAAACATACCTATTTGAAAATAAAATTATGCAACATGAAAAGAAATGGTACTTACCTTTTAAAATTAATTTTATTTGCGGCTTCTCCTTAGCAAATGGCGGGAAAATTTCAAAAAATAGACAACAGAATAGAGCATTAACATTGAATGTAAGCCATCTTTGCTCAAATGTGTCAAATATTTGCCGCGTTTACGTACGAACAACCAAATGGTAGGAGAGTATTTACTCGCTGTTTTTCAAAACGCTGTTCTACAGTAGGGCTTATTTTAACAATTTTTTTCTACATGGTCAAATACTGACACATGGTCAATTAATGGTACCGTTACCTTAGAATGACATTTAGATATACGGATTTTATTAGTTCTATTATTCCAACCGAAGCAGCAAGCAAACTCCATATTTGTTGGTCATAAAATAAGATAATCATTCAATAAATCTTTTTTAACGACACTAAAAGAGTTTAATGTCTACTTAAATGAAAATAATATAAAGTGATCTATTGCCCTAATATCAGATGGACATAACTCAAGACTAGACCTTTTTATTTTATTTATTCAAATCCAGAAGAATTCATATTTTTCTCCTTCCACCAGACACAACAGGAGTTACTCAACTTCTTGGCAAAGCAAATAAGAGCATTCACAGCAAGTTTTGTAAGAAGGATGACTCTTTCAGATTGCTGACATGGAAGCAACTGTTCCTTTAACAAAGATGCTTTAATAATGTGGGACAAATGGAATAGCAAAAAATGACATATAAAATCTCCTAGAAAAGCAGATGTTACTTAAAATATATTGATTTGTATTTTTATGCAAAATGAACCAGGAAAAACAGAGCTCTCCGTTTATTTCTTTACTACCGTTAAGTTCTTTCTCGTTAATCTCTTTGTCTGATAAAGTGTTTCAAACAGTTATTGGATATCAAAATTCAAACAAGCTATGGAACGAATAAATAAACTTCTTGAAAGAAGTTTCCAACAACAGAGTGAAATATCTGGTTGTATGATGAACAAAAGATGAAACTACAATATTTAAAAGAAATAATATGTATAACCTAAGTATATGAACCAATCACAGAGAACAATGCACCTGCTGTTAAATGCATAAAAAGATAAAAAATAAGAAAATAAAAAACAAGATGCTGAAAAAATTTAAAATAAAGTTAGAAAGCTTTTTGTAACTTGTATGCTTCAATGAAATTGTGAGGATATAAACTGGAAAGCTTTTGGCCCGAAGCATATTTCAAGGTTGAATACAGTTAGCTGTGTCCAACCTTCCTCTATATACTGAAGTCCGTTTGCAGCAAAGCCAATTGCAAAGTAAATGGAAGAAATCCAGAAATCTTTTTATCAGCAATTACTAGAAAAAAAGTTATTTTAATATGTTAAACTCTACCTTTTTAAATTTTTTATACAAGTTGCACATACGGCTTCAGATACAAATGGTTTGATTTATGCATACAAAAAATAAACTATATTGGATTTCTTTTTTTTTTCTTAAAGTTCAAATTTCTCCTCCATTTTTTAAGTTGAAACTGTTGTAAAAAATGTCCTCGATTGATTCAAAATTTAGATTTAAATTTTTATAGCCTTTCAACTGATCTTGTTGTTTTTGAGGGGTCGTGATTTTTGGGGTGCATCCACCTTAATGCACTTACCCTACACTCAGTGATTATCACGTTTAAACCTGGCAGCGCTAACCGAACAACGAGCAAGAGGAGATCTTATTGAACCATACGAAATCAACAACAAAATTAACATAAATAATTTTGTGGTTCTCAGTGTCAACCAAGCTCAACGTCCTCAAATTACATTTTTTGAGCTCGAGACACACCAAACAACCCAAAGCACAACTTGTTCGAAACTGCGCGACAAATAAAACAACTTCTTCACCAACCATGTGGTCATACTATGGAGCGCTTTAACTCAAAATGCAGTGAATTTAACGTATATAAATAACTTCAAACATAAACTGATCATTATTATAACACTTAATGAAGGTTTGAAAGCTAATGACGATCTTCATTTGAAAGCTAAAGACTGTATTTTCATCACAAAGCGGCCTGACATGCCGCTCTTCATCAATAATTTGTAAATTTTATTTATTGTGAATAAATTAAATGTAATTTCAAAAAATAGAAGTGGATTTTTTAAGAAGATTTTTTTTTTTCTTTAGTTGTTTATAAAATTAATTTTGTGAAGAAATAAAATTTATTACTGATGATTTTTTAAATAAAACAAAAAATAGAACCTAAAAAAAAGTTATGCAAAGAATTGCCAACTTGGTATCTAATACGAAACAACGTCGCAGTTAAGTTTAAATAACAAAAAACCCATTGATTAAACATACTTTTTTTTTCTGAACACAATGGCTCACTTTAAGATTAATGTGATACATATATCTATATAAAATCACGGTTACAAAAAAATTAGCGAAATTGGACTTAAGGTAGTTTTGGGAAATCACTTCAAATTTTTCGACCATTTGTCTCTTTCTCTTATCCTTTTTTTTTGCAAGATTCTTTTTTTTTTGAGAGTATTTAAAGAGAGTTCTGATTTTCATTTAATTTAGGTTAGTTTAATGGAAGCTACAACTTTTATCTCAAGCCCTCGTTGGTTTATCTAATTTATAGTATTTATTAGTGCAATACAAAAACTCTTTATTTTTACTCAGATTGGAAGAAACAACAAACTCTATTTTAAAGAAATGTTTGTCATTTTCAATATATTTTTATAACATAAAAGATGATAAAATTACTTTGATGAAAGTATGCAATGGTCGCATTTCTCTTGATTTCCACCACTTTTTAACCAGAGTGCAACTATGCCTCTTCACTCTTTCACAAATTTTTTTTAAGGCTTCAAATAAATGTTTTACAGTTCTTTCCACCGATTGTGAGTTGTTTGACTGATCAGTTAGATAAATTTTTCTTGCAGATTGTATTCAATCTGCAAGAAAAATTTATCTAACTGAGTTTGTTGTAACTTACACAAGGTAATAAAAAATGATGTAGGACGCTGAAATTGTGATAAAGCAACATCAACACCAAGCAACTTTTACATCAACAAACTCCAAACTTCAACTTTGAAGTTCTAGGGTATAACTGAACATCTTCTTTCCTTAAACGCAGCAAATTATCTAAAACATATTCTTTCCAAGTTTTTCTGCGTCTACCTCTAGCTTTTTCTTTTGAAACTTTCAGCTCTATGCATGCTGATAGCCAGTCATCTGCATCTATATGCTTTACATGCCAAATCCTTTAAATAAATCTTTCAAAATGCACCCAATCAGATTTACTGATAACGCCTAATCTTTTTCTTTAATTATTAAGGCTTTTATTGACATTTAAATTCACACCACCTATTTATCTAATCATCATCTTTTCTGTTTTTTCTAAAAGCTGGACATCATCAACCTTCATTGTCCAGGTTTCACTGTTATACATTGTAACACTCTGGACTTATGTGCTGTAGAACTTTTCTTTAACCATTATTGAAGTACCTCGTGCTGATTGAAGTGAAGATAATTCTCGGAACTTGGCCAAGCAAACCTTACTCTTACCCTAGATGCTTCTTCTGCTCCACCAGCTGATCCAATTGTATTTCTAAACTAACAAAATTCACTAACACACTCTATCTTTTCTCGACTTTTTATTTCAATCTCTTTTTTAACATCTTCTTTATACTCACCAAAAATGAATTTTCTACACTCAAAACCAACAATCTTTAGAAAATATCTCTTCAATATCTACATTTCTTATGAAACCATTGGATACAAACTGTACAAACTATAGAGTTAGCTGCAACTCTATTCCTTCAGACTCAAAATGGCCACTTCCCATTATTTTCTGCTTGCTCATTCTTGACTTGACAACGTATAACATTTCTCTCATTCATGTTTATGTAAATATCCTTTTGCTTCAATTCCATCTTTCCAAGTCTCAACCTTACTAATTCTTCTTCTGTTTCAGTAATCTCTGAGTAATTGCTTTCGCAAACTATTTGCTCCTCAAACTCTTTACTTGATTTAAAAATGTAAATAACTATTTACATGGTTCAACTTTTTAAAAAAATTTTAATTTATATGGTATATTATAAGGTACGCGAACTAAGCCAACACGGGGTCCTGAGCTAGTGGAGGGACCTAAGCAAGTAAGTGGCTCCAAAAAGGGCCGATCATGTTATGAAATTTCTTAAACATCAATAATACTTGTATTAAATTTTGAAAATGAAATTAATAAGATAAACAGAAAGCCGTTAGGCCTCCACTTAGGACCTCCAGACTCTTGAGCTAAGGGCTTTGGACGCTAAGGGTCTTCACTAATCATGATTCGCCACTGATTGCATAAATAATATAATTAAATGCAATTAATGAAGTTATATATCCAGTTAAAAGCACGAGTTTTTAATTTAATACAAAACAGCTGTACGGTAAAAATAAAATTTTATCAAGATAACTAGTAGGCTAATTCATTTTAAAATCGATATTTCAAACGAATCCAAATAAAAACTAATTAATTTACATATTAACTAGGTAAAAAGTTTTTTATTCACCTCAAAGCTTTGTAGTTTTTTAGTAAATTGCTTTATTTATAACTGTTTATTGTCTGAAAAGTGTTGTTTTGTTCTCAAACCTTAGGAGAATTTACTATTAAATTTGTCATGATTCCCAAAGACATTTTTTTTAGTTTTTTTTTTGCGGTAAATAATTTCTAAAAAAAATTTTACACAACACAAGCCTTGCGTGATAGTAGTTGAAGGTAATAGGCCGGTCTAGTGATAGTAGTTGAAGGTAATAGGCCAGTCTAGTGATTCAGATTATAAGTCAAAGTTTTCGAGAGTTAGATTAAATCTAACTCTGTAAAATATTCGACTATATTTTGAATCACTAAACTTGAAGAACTTTGTGGTTTTTTTGAAGTTTCCTGTCAAAAAAATATCTCTGTTTAAAAATTCTACTCAAATACTCTAACCGGTCTGTCAATTTTTTTGGTTGAGTAAATACGATTAAAGATGGAACATTTAATTTTTCAAAATAAAAAAATTCAGATTTTGACATTTTGAGTGGTTATACTATATTGACCAGAAGAAGATTAGACTTGAAGAGTTTTGTGATAAGGCTAATGATTAGTCTTATCTCAATTTATATTTAAATATTTTTCTTTATTCATAACTCTTTTTATCTCAATGTTTAATTTGTCACTAAATAGATGTTATGATGCAGGACTTAGTTAGATTTTATCTTATTTATGAATATAAATTGCGTCTATTTACTGTTTACGTTTCTTTTTTATATCTCCATTAAAATATATTTTTTGATAAATAATATTTTAAGAGTGAGAAGATTTATTGTTACATATTGTTGCAGTTGAACGCATTTGAATCCTCTTGGGTCTCAATAAATTTTCGAATTGCAGTTTTGATCAAAGTAAGAGAACAAGTTTCGTAGACCGATCTTTAAAAAATAAAAAAATAAACAGGATATAAGTAATTGGATATATGTAATCACATGTTAAAATATAACATTTATATCTTATTAATAATTACCAAATAATTAGACTTTAGATATATGAGAGTCAGTAGTGTTTGCTGTTTTTAAAAGTTGTAACAGAAGATTGCTCTTACATATCTTCTTTAATTAATTTTGTTAGAGACTTTTCAAAGTATGGGATCTGATTCTAAATTAGTTATGAACAAGATTAAAAATTTGTAATTTTTTGATTCTGAAAACATTTTTCAATTCTAATCAAACATCATTTTGCAATGACAGTGATTTTGGTTTGGGAAACTCATTTTTGTCATTGCTGAACTGTTTGTGACATGCAGTCGTTAACTATTTTATTACAGTTAGTGGCATATTTTAATGAGTTACCTCGCTATAAAAATCAACGAGTGCATCAGTAATAAGGTATTCATGGGCTGCGTTTCTTTTTTACTTCTCCTTTAAAATATATCTTTTGATAAATAATATTTTAAGAGTGAGAAGTTTTAATGTTACAATTTCGTGTAGTTGAACTCATTTGAATCCTATTTTTACCAATCTTTGAAAAGTAAAAAGATAAATAGGATATAAGTAATTGCACATGTTAAAATATAGCATTTATCTTATAAAATTCAACGAGTGCATTAGTATTAAGGTTTTTAAGGACTAATGAAAGTGTTCCATAAAAGAGCTTTTACACAAAAAGTTTACGCCTCTTTCCTTGCCAATCTCGCTTACCTGTCCAGAGCCGGCAATGAACCTCTGACCTTTTGGCTCACTGCGCAACAGCTGCTCTTAACTTGCTAGGGCATAGAATAATCTAAGAATAAATAAATTTTTTTAGGAATTTTTGACGCAGCCATCCCTGCAAACTACAATTTGTTGTGTTATTCACAGCATTTAACTTATTAGTACAAAAGTTTTGATGTCAATTCTTCGTAGAAGATACTAAGTTCATCTCCATTGAAAATATCCGATAATTTTTATCTAGCTAATACTTTAAGTAAGGTTTTTTCCCAAGTGCATTCATCATTGTTAGTTTTTCTGTGCTATGAGATCTCATCCTAAGCAATTATAAATGTAAACTGTATCGTTAAACTGACTGTTTCGTAAGTTTTTTTGCATATCTAAACTGTATCGTAAATGTATGTAAATGTAAACTGTATCGTAAATGTATGTAAAAATGTAAACTGTGTCGTAAAACAAATTGTATCGTAAGTTTTATTATGTTAGAGATGCTTTCTTATATTCACACTGACGATGAAAATTCTTTAATAGAAGACAAATTTTGCTGTTTACTGCGTTACAACAGAGTAATATCAAAAAGTTGAACATCGGTTTTTTTCTTCATAAAAAATTGCAAAACCGTATGCTAATTACACATTTTTAAATTGATGAATATATAGAACTTTTTATTAGCATTAAGTTATTACCAGATATACCACAGGTTTCTTGTTTTGAAAAGTTGACAATTGACATTGAAAACTCGAATATCGCGAATAAATCGAATTAATAAAATACTTTGACAATGCATTTTTATTTATTTTTATATATTTTTTTTACCAATTGCTAATAAATTATGGATTTACAGAATATTTCAACAATGTTTAAATTTTATGTTGATTGAGCTTTCATACTTGCCTTAAGCGGCAGTATCCTTGACAACAATGTTAACTGAAAAGTTATTTAGTGATACATATTCACAACTAATTATAAATGAAGATACCGATAAAAATTAAGTCAAGCTGATAGCGACAGCATTAGGATCACCATCTTTAAAGGAGCAAACACAGCAATTAATATCTAAAGTGAACACGTTGTTAATGCATGTGGAAAGGCAATGAAACTTTTGTGTCATTATTTTAAAACAAACTAAATATGCTTAGCGTTACTAACGCGAAATTGACAACTTTCCAAAACTTATTAAATGTTGTGGCATCAATTCAACCTATATCAACAGAAAGTGAAAGAGTTTTTTCAATAGTCGGTAATTTCGGTACAAAATTACGTTCTTCTATGAAGTTTGGTCTTTTGAATACACTATCTTTCCAAAATATTCTTTTATTAAAAAACAATATTTTTAAGTAACAGTTATTTTATTACAATATTTGCTTTTTACAAAAACTTTTTGCAGAGCACTTTCAACTTTTTGCAGTGCACTTTAAACTTTTTGCAATGCACTTAAACATTTGTTTGCTAATTGCTGTTAAAAAAATGATTTTGCTAAATTTTGTTTTCTTGCACTTTTTTTTTTCTTTAATTTACAGAAACAATGCCATAATAATTTCAGTAGGATAAATTAGATTTTTACAGCGATAATGAATGCGGTTGACAGGTTTTACATATAAAAGTTTATATTTTAAAAATTTTATCTATTTCGCGCCATATCGCTAATTAATTTAATAAGTTAAATTAATTTAACTAATTCTCGCTATTAATTTAAGTTTATTTTGGTGAGGGTGGAAAATTCAGATTATCATTACTTTCGAAAACTAATTTTATCAAATGAAATTTAAAACCTGTCAATGAAATAAAATCTAGTAAAAGATATTAAATTAAAATAACTTATTAACTCATTACCCTCGTATTGAGAGACTAGAAACCTTTTTGGGGTATTTAAGTACGCAGGCTCCATTTACTGCAATTTTTTGCAAAACATTCTAATTTGACATAAACAAGAACATACTTAATTTTGGAGTTTTCACAATGCCTGAAAGTGTCATTTCTGAAATATAAAATAAAATCCTGCTTCAGCACCTGTATTTGTGGATTAGGTTTCTATGGTTAAAGATTGATAGTAGAGTAAAATAAGTAATTCAACATTATACAGAACAGCGTGTCCATTGAAAAAACAAATCTGTTGCAAGTAACAAGTGTGGCAACTACCAAAGTACTGATGATTTGATCATAAGATAATTTTTCAGAAATAAACACGTTTATACTTATGAAGCGTAAACAAATAATACTTACAAACCAGTTTTAGATTTAAGACAACTTCAGTGTAAATACAAAAAAAGTCAAAATGATAACTCACAATGTTAATTGAAATAATAAATACATTTGAAGCTACTTCAATATTTTCTTATTATTAAAATATTTATAAAACTTTTTTTATTAAAGGCATATCATTTAGCCAATTAAAATTTGTATATCAAACTTTGAAAATCTCCTCCTACTTCTCCATTTCCTCATCCATTATTTAGTAAAATTGCGAATAATCAATCATAAACAGAAAAAAGGAAAAAATAAGATAGAATATTTTCTCTGATATAAAACGTTATATGTAAATAAAATCGTAAATCAAAATTGTATATTAATAATAACAATAATAATAATAATAATAATAATCATAATTTTTAAATTTAATGTGTAATTAATGTACATAATTACACATTTAATTTAAAAATTATAATATAATATGAAAACATAGGTTTTATATTATATTATAATTTTTAAACTTAATTTCAATAACTTTAATTATATTATAATTTTTAACTTTTATTTCAATAACTTTAGCAACGTTAAAGTTATTGAAATAAAAGTTTTCGATTTAGAAAATACCATTTGCAGTACCCCTACCCCCCTTCCCTCCTAATGATCTTCTCCCTCATCCCGACACACTCTTTTTCTGAAGGACCTTTTTTTTATCTTTATTTTTATAAAAAAATTAAGATATAGAGGAATTTAAAAGGATTTAAAAATTGAGGATTGTGCCCCTCCACTTCGAAACCCTTGTGGTCGGCCCTTATCTGCATTGTTAAAATGAAGTTAAAAGAAGTCTATGTAAAACAAGTCTATGTAAAAACTATGTTTTTAAACCCAATGCTTTTTTTTTGTTTGTACTTAAACTTAGCAATCAATTTTTTTACATTTCTTTTATGCTATATATTAAATTCACAATATGCAAAAATTAAGTTTAAAATTCATACAATAAATATTCTTATGAAACAAAGTTAATTTGAACTTAAAAAACAAGTAGAAAAAACGTAGCCAGCAACTGTATTTCAATCCAGGACCCTCCGGTATTCTAGGCAAATGTTTTTCCGTTAACTCACTAAGACTCTAAACGTTTAGCAAACTGCATATGAACGGGTAACTTCAGAAACACAATAAGTCATTTTTAGACAAAAATGAGTCAAGCACAATATATTGTTTTCTAAGGGTAGAATCATGTTTCTTTGAGAAATCACATTATTGAGACTTTTCATTCAACTCCATATAAAGTATTGATGAAACGTTTGACTTGTATATAACATTTATCTTCCCTCATATAACACGATTCCGTGCTTCATCATTTTTTTTTAAAAAATGACTTAAGGTGTTCCTGAAATGACCCGTTCATTTATATATTATTATTTTTCTTCCCATATAGAAAGGAAATTAATAAGAATTAACTAAATTATTTGACTTTTAATTCAATATTCACATATTAGATTGTAAATCTAATAACTGAATTTCGAATTGTTTTCAAGTGACTCAAAAGTTTATTACTAGATTTGGTTTTAAAAGATAATAGACAGATTAGAAATCGATATAAGCGTTTGGAAAAATAAAATAAAATGTTATTGAATAATTTTGTAAGCATTTGCAATATAAACGTTTGGACCAGTATTATATTAAACATTAATTGCACAAAATTATTTTTTTTTACTTTGCATTTCATTAAACGCCCACAGTAATCATATTTACAATGTTTTAATTAGAAATTGTCAGTTATTTTAAGTGGTACAAATTTTAATTTTTAAGATTCAGTTTTTGAGCAAAAAGACATTTTACAAACAAGGTATTACAAGGTAAACAAGGTATATACTTAAAACATTTAAAGAATACAGTTTGAAGGCTTTTATAAAACGCGCTTAACTGTTTTATAACCATTTTATTACAATAATATAAAAACTGTAAATGATTTCTAATGCGTATGGGCCAGTATTATACTAAACATTAAAACCTAGCCTCTCTGGTCTCAAAAAGCTTATAAAAACATGCAATACTTACAGTAAACTAAATTGTATTAAACCAAATGCCGAAAAAAACTGAGTTCTTGATATCAGGTAAAGTACAAATAAAAACCAATACGATAACAATTTCTGGTAATAAAAAAATCTTCAGAATAAACATAAACATCTTGAATTCGGATGCTAAACATTTATTTTTGCTTTACTCAGTTATATAAATGTTGATAAAAAAATCTCAAACTTTAGAGCTGTTGCTTTTTTTTTTTTTATCCATTTATTCAACCAAAAATTGAAAAATTACAAGCTTTTTATTATTTAACACAATTAGGTTAGGTGTCTCTCATATAGTTAAAAACTAGTCATTGGAGTGACACCTAAATAAAATAAACAAACAAACAAACAAAATTAACAGCAATAATAATAAATTAAAACATGCGTAATCTAAATTAATTAAAAAAATAATAATAACGATAAAGCTATAATAAGTTAAATAATAAGACAAAAATATGAACACACTCAATGACAACAGCAAACAAAAACACTCAATAACAACAGTAAACAAAAATAAAAATAATTATCAAAACAGCACAAATAAAATAAACTTTACACAAACGAAAAGGCAAAACACAAAAACTACAAAATGAAAGCAAAAACTTCAAAACGAAAATGCAAACACAAGAACTTCTACAAAATAAAATTAAATTAAATTAAAAAATAATTATTATCTTTTGTTATTTTTGGAGAAAAAAAAAAGGTGTAGAAAATTTGGTAAAATAGAAAAGCAGAGAAGAACAATAAAAACAGTTAGCAACAAACTGTTTTATTTTTCTTTAATCTTCTAATTCATTTATACCTTTCAATAATTTTCTTATTGTACATTATTTTTAACTAATCTTTTTTATTCTTTAAAAAAATTTCCTTCTTTTTTCCTTTTCTCTTCTTTTCCATTTCAGCGTTAAATAAACGCATCCGCCAATTGCAATTGCATTGAATGTTTAAGCTCTCATTCAATCTGGAATCCGGTTCGCCCACCCAAGTTCTATTTTCTATATTTACAAATCAGTGGCAGTCCCTGCATTAACTTATGGTATGGAGCTATGTGAAAATAATTCTGCTTTGATGAAAAGCTAGATATAATTGAAAGGAGTGCTCTAAAATCGTTTTTAAATGTTTCAAAACACAGTAAGAACTATACAAATTTGCTATTTAAAATCTAGGGAATTTAAAAAAGAATTCAAAAAAATAAATTAAACTTGTTCCTTTGTTTTCTTAATAATAAAACAACTGCAGTCATTTTCTTTTCATAACTGAAACATCCATTGTTTCAACACTCGGTTGTTGATGATACCCAAGTCCGTTTTCAAATGTTAAATTTTCAAAATTTAATTCAAAATAAAAAGAAGGTAAAAATAGCACTAAAAGTGAAATTCCCTCCGAAGTTGAACAAACTTTGAAGTATGCAATAGACTGCTGGAATGCAAAAGAGAAAAGAGGATTTTTTAAACAATTTCTGGAAAAAAAAATTCTTAAGTGAAATCACCTGTAATAACTTTCTAACTTTTCTTTTTACCTTGTAAATTACATTGGGTGTTAAATAAATGAAATAATAATAATTATTACTTCATGTTACATAAATAAGTTTGTTAAAATTCATATCCAACCCAAGTTCTTAACATTTTGCTTTTTTAAAACTTTTAAAATAAAGTTCATTCGTATTTTAATGAAATTCAGAATTTCATAATAATGGTCTCAAAACAATAGTCAACCTAAAAAAAGTTAAAAACCATTTCCATATGTGTAATATTTTTTTCAAATTTTAGTTTATTTTAAAACTCAGACAACAGCATTTAGTTTTAGTTTAATATTTGTTTTGGCCAGCGGCTGTTAAGTTGAAGGTGATTGTCATCACAATATCGTTTTTTATTTTAGAATCGGAAGAAGTGATAATTACTCATAAAAACAATAGTTTTCAGTGGTTATTTTAGAAGTTTAAAATTTATTTTAACAATGAAATTGTAGTAGCCAAAGTCTTAGTTATTTAATTTGGTTAAGTTTTTTATCGTGTTGGTAATCTGAGGACAACACCAAAATTTTAATATGTCTGTGATCATAAAGTATTAACCAGTGCTTACCTGACTTAATGCTTTATTCAAAGATTATAATTATAAATAGTCAAAAGAAAACTTAACAAATACACAACGTTTTTTAAACAATGAAATTTAAATCTTTATTGGTCACGACGCTGATCAACTAAAAATCAACGTTGTATTAGCCGACGTAAACAATCAACGTGGCTAGATAACGTAGTAATTTTTAAAAGATCATTCATTTGTCAGGGAGTTATTCGACAAACAGTAATGGTAGCACTGAATGATCTGTTCTTTAACACTTGAGCAAGATTCCCATCAATCATTATCTTTAACAGTTCAAGCTTAACTAGGATCAGTTCGTCGTCGAAGTCATCGAAGTTAAACATGAACTGATTCTAACTCTTGATGTTCCAACTCCTGTGTCAATTGACGATGTCGTCTATTGACGTAAGAGTTGGAATTTTTGAATTTTTCGAAGAGTTGGAATTTTTCAAACGAAATTTTCTTTACTTCACCGAAAAAAATATTACAAAATAAAATGAAAGTATTTTTTTACAAAAACTATGCCCTATGTTTGAGGTTTATTTTACAAACGTAAAACAAAGTTATTTAAATTTTTTTTATTCATTTGTAAGTTTCGTCCTTTAAGAGTATAAAACCAAAAAGAAATATATGGATTTACGATTTTCATTAAAACAATTTTTGAGATGGAAAATTCTGCTTGGTCCCATATACCTTCCCGACTAATTTGGTTGACTTAAGATTTTGTAATTTTCAGAAATACATTTTATAAAATTGGTTTCACAGTTTATAAAATAGTTATGAATAAAATACTTACAAATAAGTTAAACAGATTTTTATATAAAGATATTCTGTTCTCAAGCCATCAAATTCTTCTAGAATGTTCAAATAAGTAATAGATTTTCATCTAGAGTAACTTCACATTTACATTAAAAATGATGGTTATTTGAAACAGATTTTATCTCACTAAGCAGCTGAATCAACTTGTATTGAAATCCTAATTTAATTTAATAAATTTTTAAACCATTAAGTTTATATATATATGTATGTATATATATATATATATATATTTATTTATTTATATAAATATATATATATATATATATATGTATGTATATAGGTATATACATGTTTGTATATATATATATGTATATTTATATGTATGTATAAAACAACAACAACATGTATATATATATATATATATATATATATATATATATATATATGTGTGTATATAAAGTATCGGACAAAACAAGTGCAACCAAATAATGCTAATTTAGTTTCTTTATATGAAAGTGCTGCATTTTTTCAATTTAGAGAAATAACTATGTAAATGTTTAGAGACAAAGTTCTTCAAGTTTTATTCATCACAAAGTTCATTATTTGTACACGAAAATAACTAAATTAATCAAAAGTATTATAAAAAGTTGATTTCCTTATGGACAAAACAAGTGCAACTCGACAAAATCTTGACCAAGCTGTATTTCGCAATCAATATTTCGTGGCAAATCCTTTGTTGTCGATCACAGCCTTGCACCTAAGAGGCATATATTCGATCAGGTGATTCGATCAATGAAACTTTGTGGAATCGCTGCCCAGCTCTTTTGGAATTGTTCAAACATTTGTCCCTTATTACGAACACCTTCACGATTAATTCTGCGGTTGACGATCTCCCACAGGTTCTCGATAGGGTTGAGATCCGGAGATTGAGGCGGCCAATCCATCACCGATAGGTGGTTGTCCTGAAACCACTGCTTGACTACTTTTGCAGTGTGTTTCGGATCGTTGTCTTGCTGAAAAACCCATTTTATTGGCATATTCCATTCAGCATAAGGTAACATAACATCTTTCAGGATATTTTTATACATGAAACGGTCCATTATTCCATCGTTTTGATGTATTGGACCTAGACCGTTAGCCGAAAAATACCCCCAGACCATAACATTGTCTCCACCATGCTTCACGGTCTTATGGCAGTAACGTAAATCGAGGCGTTTTCCGGCCGGTCGACGTACACGACAAATGCCATCGCTCCCAATGATGTTGAATTTCGATTCATCACTAAACAGGGCAGTTCGCAATTTCTGCACATTCCAGTCAATATGAGATGTAGCAAACAGGAGTCTTTTCTTCTGGTTTTTTAGTGAAATCAGCGGTTTCTTTGCAGGGCGTCGAGAAAACAATCCGGCTTCAACAGCACGTCGTCTGATTGTTCGGTCCGATACAGGCAGCTCTAATTGCTTTTGTATCTCAACTGATGATATCCAGGGATCCTTCTTGACGGATCTGACGATCATAGAATCCTCTCTAGAAGTGGTGGAACGCGGTATTCCTCCTTTGTTATCTGCTGCCAACTTCCCCGTAGAACGATATTTGGAACATAGCCGTGATACGGTCCATTTTTTCACGCGATATTTATCACAAATACTTTTTTGTGACATTCCACTTATGTAATCACCAATAATTTTCTTTCTTAGTTTCAATCCGAGACTGTCGGGAGCCATTTTTGCATTTGAAGTCATAAAAATAATAAAAATAAATAATCACGCTTCATAAGGCTTACTGTGTTACATTTACCTTGTGATGATGCAATAATGTCCTGTGGAACACAACTTCTTGGTTGGATGTGGACTGTATTGATGTAATGAAACACTGGTTGTATGTCACTTCTTGTATTTTTTTTTTTTTTTTTTTTTTCAGTATTGTATTTGCCGATTGAAAATAATTTACACTCGTAATTTATAAAAACAAATATTTACATGACTGGGGCTTGAAGAAGACAAAATTCATCTTATCATTAAGCCCCCCCTAAAAAAATGCATATTCATCAAATAAAATGATTTAACAAAATGCAAAAAATAAATAATATAACGTTTAAAATATTTAGTAATTCAAAGAGTATTTATATTTAAGAACTGATTAGTAAAATAAGATGATATATAAGTATTAATATTACAAAAAGAATTTACAATAACTTTTTTTAATAAAAATTGAAATTATAAAATTTTACAATATTTTTAGTAATTAGTATTTCAAATAATAAAACTTAAAAAAATCGTTTGTAAATTCAAAACTTATAAGATAAGAAATACATTTACAATAGCAGACTATTGTTTAGAATATTAAATATAATATTAAAGAGTAATTAGTAGGTTAATTTTTGTTTTTGTTTGCTAGTTTAAAAAGCTTTTTAGAAGAACTTTAATTCATTTTCATGTATCATCAGTAATTGCTTAAGTTTTGTTTTAAACTGGTTTAAAGAATAATTAGATTTCAGCTCATTATTTAATATTGTATTCCACAGCTTAGGACCTCGGTTAGCAATTGAGAATTTGGTTGCTGAATAATGTGTTTTGGATTGAATGTAATTGTTTTTTGAAAATCTGGTAGGGTATATGTGGTTTATTTTTTCAAAAAGTGAATTAAATAACATTGGTGATATTTTTTTATCAAGTTTAAACATGAAGATAAGAATATGGTAAAGGTTTAGTTTATATACATTTAGAATATTAAGTTTATTAAATAATGTTTGAGTGTGAGAGAAACGGTCTACGTTTGTAATTATCCTTATAGCCTGTTTTTGTTTACTAAACAGTTTTTTTACTTTTGTTGCGTTTGTGCTGCACCAAGCAACGTTTGCATAATTTAAGTAGCAATGAATTAAAGAAAAATATAAGTTTTTTAAACAAGATAGATTTAAAAACTGCTTGGCTTTATACAAAACACCTATATTTTTTGATATTTTATTTTCAATTAGACCTATGTGGTCCCTCCAGGTTAAATTTTCATCCAGAAACCACACCTAAAAATTTTATTGATTGCTCTCTTTTTAATAATGCGTTATCAATAAAAAGATCAGGAAGTTTTAATGGAATATCTTGTTTTTTATGAAGACGATGGAACAAAATGTATTTGGATTTATTGATGTTCAAAGATAGTTTGTTTGATTTGAACCATTGGGTTAATTTTTCAAGTTCTTTGTTTACTGTTTGAAATAATTTACTGATATCTTTACTAGAATAAAACAAGTTTGTATCATCTGCAAACAAAATTAAGTTTAAAATGTTAGAAAATTTATATAAGTCGTTAATATAAACGAGAAATAAAAGTGGTCCTAAAATTGATCCTTGAGGAACACCACAGGTGATTGACTTATATTCCGTTTTTCCGCTATCATATGAAATAAACTGCTTTCTATTAGACAAGTAACTATCAAACCAGGACAAATTAGTATTTATTATACCATAACTTTCCAGTTTGGATAGAAGGATTTGATGATTGACAGTGTCAAAAGCTTTACTTAAATCGATAAATACACCTAGGGTATACTTGTCTTCATCAAACCCTTTAAATATATCATGAACAAGGTGAGTGATTGCATGATCAGTTGAATGACCAGATTTAAATCCAAACTGTTTATGAAAAAGAATATTATTAACATTTAAAAAGGAATATAGTCTATTATACATAACCCGCTCTAATATTTTAGAAAAACAAGAAAGAATTGAGATTGGTCTATAATTCGTAACATCGGAAGGATCACCTGATTTTAACACTGGAATGACTTTTGCAATTTTTAGGTTATCTGGAAAAACGCCTTGTTTTAGAGATAAATTAAAAATATGTAGTAATGGAATTGTAATTTGTTTTATTGATTTGATAATGACATTACTACTTATATCATCAAATCCTAAACTTTTATTGGGTTTTAATAAAGAGACTGCGTCTAGTAATTCTTTTTCTGTAAGTTTATAATTAGACATAACATTAAGGTTGGTTGAGGTTAAGTACGAACTAAAGTGTGATTGAGTAGTTGCTATATTAGATGATAAAGTAGGACCTATATTTACAAAAAACTGGTTAAGTGTTTCAGCGACTAAGGATTTATTTACAATTTGTTTGTTATTAAATTTAAGATTTAGAGGAAGTAAATTTCTGTATAAGCTTTTTTTTCCAATTACCTCCTTAATAATATACCAAGTTTTTTTAGAATCATTTTTGTGCTTTATTAATTGTTCAGAATAGTAACGTTTCTTTGAGCGTTTTAAAATTGACTCAAATAGCCGTTTATAGTTTTTATAGGTAGTTTCATTTTTAAGAGTTCTTTTTTTAAGAAACTTGTTATATAAGCGTTGTTGTTTTTTTGAAGATTTAAGAATGCCCTTCGTGATCCAAGGGTTTAAAAGTGTTTTTGTTTTGATTACTTTAGTAACTTCTGGGAATGCCTTGTTATAAAGATTAAGAAACTCTGTTAGAAAAATATCATACGCTTTATTGGCGTTTAGATTTAGTTTTAGGGTGTCCCAGTTAACACAGGATAGAAGCTTATAAAAATGACTAATAGAAGTGTCGGTTATTAAACGTGTTTTAATTATTTTTTCCCGTTCATTTTGGGCATTATATATGCATTTTTGCGATAGGATAAAAATCGGAAAGTGATCAGACACGTCAGTTGTAAATATTCCTGTTCTTATATTTTCATTTATAAATTCATTTGTTATAATTTGATCTAGGGATGTTGAACTTTCCTTAGTTATTCGCGTTGGTTTATTGATTAGTGGAATATAGCTATTTTGAAAAATGGTGTTAAAAAAGTTTTTAATATATATATTATTTTCATAATCTAATATATTGAGATTGATATCACCAATAAAATATACAGCTTTATTCATAGACGATTTATTTTTAATTATTTTTTTAATGTGGTTTTCAAATACCTTAATGCTTCCTGAAGGCGGTCTGTATAAACCATGAATGACGATATTTTTTGAGGTTTTGTTAATAATTTCAATACATAACGATTCGTAATCGGTAGTAGTTGAACTTAAATTTGGTTTAACTTTGAATAATATTGAGTTTTTTATGTATATACACAAACCCCCACCTTCCTTATTAGATGCTCTAACTTGATGAATTACTTTATAATTAGGTAATTGAAAATTAGAATTGTTTTCAATGTTTTTATCTTTACACCATGTCTCACTTAGACAAATTATTTGAAATTTAATGCCAATTTTATATAAAAGTTGTTTTAATGACTCAAAATTTTTTTGAATACTTCTAATATTAATATGAAGCATTGAAAAATAGTTATCCTCCATTCCATTAGCAATTTTTTTAGAATTTGGGTCATAATATAAAGGGTTAATATTTTTAATTATTTCATCATTATTATAAAAATTAATATCAGGATCTGAATAGTTGTTTAATAGTATTGACTTTTTTGATACAAATGAATTAAAATTTATGTTTGTTAAAACAGTTTCATCAGCCATTTTAAATCAGAAATAACTTAAAGCAATATTAAAATTCAAAAAGTAATATAAAAACGTAAGAAAATCATTTATCATTATTTATTTTTTTTATAAATTCTCTAACAATAAGCTTATCGTATATAACAACGGAATACTTACCATTTATCCTGTGCAATTTGCTTTCTTCAAGAAGTTTCTTTCTTATTGTGGAAGTTTCCAGCGAAAAATCCTTGTTGATATAAATTCCGGATCCTTTCAGTTTATTGGCATTTTTTAGGATTTTTACTTTGTCTTTATGGTTAAGTAACTTAATTACAATTGTTCTTGGATTTTTTTTTTCAATAATGCCAGTTCTATGCGCTCTTTCTATGATTACCCCATTTACATTGAGATTATTTTCAAAAATGTTTAATATTATTTTTTCCGTATCATCCCAACTTTCGTTGTCATTTTCTTTAACTCCTTCAATTCGAAGATTATTTCGCCTTTGTCGATCTTCCAGCTGTCTAAATTTATTTTTTTCATTCTCACCTATATTTGCATTCGATGACTTTTTTTTTTCCAACTCGCTCATTTTTTTGTCATTGCAATCTTGATAAAACGTTAGACTTTCCTCAATGTCTTTTTGTGTTTTTCAAACTTTATCAACTGCTTGTTAGTTTTATTTTGATCAGCATTTCGGTTTACGTTATCTTTTTTTGACATTTCACAAGTTTCCTTTAATGTACTAATTTCTTTCAGCAATCCATCGATTCGATCATTAGTCAGTTTTAAATTTGCACTTATTAACGATAGTATATCATTTTGTTGTTTTTGGAACATTTCTTGAAAAATTTCCCTAACTAATTTTATCGAGACGTCAGTGATTTGTTTTGAACTCATTTTCGATAAAATATGTACATAAAATGCTTCGACTAAGTTTAAGAAGTTTGTATTATAAAAAAAAGATGTATGTATGTATGTCGCTTCGTTTTTAAGACATGTAAAATTAGGAACACTTTTTAGCATTATTCGATGTTGGTTGCAAATGTTTTGTCCAATACTGTATATGTATATATAAAATATATTTATATATATTTGTATATATGTATATATATTTATATGTATATAAATATATCTATATATATGTATATATATATATATATATATATATATATATATATATATATATATATATATATATATATATATATATATATATATATATATATATATATATACTAAATAGTTTAAGAAATTGTTTTTGGTAATCGTCTTGCTTTGATTTACCCCTAATTACCTTATTTTCAGATAAATAAAATTATTTTGATAGTACCGTATATCTATGAATTATAAATAATACGATAGCGCCGTTTGTCTATTAAATGGATCGGAAAAGTTCAGAAAAATCCGGAAATAAATAATTGGATAAAAATTGAAGCATTTTTTTCGAATCAAATCTCGAATCAAAGCAATACTTGATTCGCGAATCGAATTCAATCTAAGCAATTTTAAGGGCCGTAAAAACACACACATATATACATATATTTATATATATACATGTATATTTATATATATATATATGTATGTACATTAATAATATACATATATATATATATATATATATATATATATATATATATATATATATATATATATATATATATATATATATATATATATATATATATATATATATATATATATATATACTACTGTGATCAAAAAGTAAGGTGAATTTTTAATTTAAACTTCCCGCATTATTCGAATCGTCCAATCTTTTTTATTTTTTAGTTGGTAGGAATGTCATTAATATTTGCGCCAAATTACATGTCAAACTCATAATTATTTTTTTTTTGTTTACGCTTGTTTCTGAATTACCAAAAGTGCATTCGGCGATTTTCACGATGTCTAATTTTGTTGAGCAAAGAAGTGCTATTAAATTTTGTTTGCGGAATGATATTTCTGCTGCTGAAACGTATCGAATGTTGCAAAAGGCCTTCGGTGAAGAGACTATGTCTCAAAAAAATGTTTACAAGTGGTACAAAGACTTCAAAGAAGGCCGAGATCGTGTTGATGACTTGGAATGCTCCGGACGACCATCGACATCGAAAAAGAGCGTCGCGTTAAAACGTGTGAAGCAATGCTTTCTGACTATCAAGACGTCTACAAACAAATTATTACTGGCGATGAGACTTGGGTCTACGCATACGACCCTGAAACAACCGACCAATCGAGTGAATACCGTGAAAAAGGCGAGCCGAGACCGAAGCAACCACATCAAAGTCGCTCAAAAATCAAGGTCATGTTGACTGTTTTCTTTGTTTATTGTGGTGTCGTGCACTACGAATTCCTTCCAACTGGCCAAACTGTCAACAAGGAATATTATTTAAGCGTTATGCGACGTTTGCGTGAAGCTATTCGCAAAAAGAGACCGGATTTATGGGCCAATAACTCTTGGATTTTGCACCACGATAATGCGCCTTCGCACACAGCACTGGTTCTTCGTGAGTTTTTCGCCAAAAACTCTACCCATGTTGCTCCGCAACCACCGTATTCGCCCGACTTAGCACCGTGTGACTTCTGGCTGTTCCCAAAGCTCAAGAGACCACTCCGGGGAAATCGTTTTGAGTCCATTGAAGAGATCCAACGTGAATCGGCACGCGCATTGAAGGCTATCCCTACCGAGGACTTTTCGGCATGCTTCGAAGACTGGAAAAAACGTTGGCAAAAGTGCATTGGGGCCGGGGGGGATTATTTTGAGGGAGACGATACAGATTTGGAAGAATAAATAAAGATTTTTCATTTTATAAAAAAATTCACCTTACTTTTTGATCACAGTAGTATATATATATATATATAAATATATGTATCTTTTATATATATATATATCTATATATATATATATATATATATATATATATATATATATATATATATATATATATATATATATATATATATATATATTATATATATATATATTTATATATATATATATATATATATATATATATATATATATATATATATATATATATATATAAATATATATATATATATATATATATATATATATATATATATATATATATATATATATATATATATATATATATATATATATACACTCAATGGGGTGCAAAAAAAGCCACACTAACATCTTTTCTTAATTTGAAATATATAATGTATAAGGAAGCAAAACTAAAAAAGTTGGATGTGGTAGTAAAAATTCTTAGACAGAAAAATATGTTTATATATATGTATATATATATATATACACTAATATTTATTCAAATAAAATCTTTAAAAAACTGATTAATACAAACACATCTAATTATAGAAAACAACTAATAGATATAGAAAATGGACGAATTATTGAAGTTGCTGACCAAGGAGCGTCTCACAGAAGCATTGGAAAATGTTTTAAATTACAAAACTCAACTATTAGTAAATTGGTGAAAAATATAAGCACACTGGTACAGCTGAAAGGTTTGTTGTATTTTGGAGAAAGCCTAAAACATCTAAAAAGGAAGATTACTATATTCTTAATGCCGTCAAAAAAGATCGTAAAATCACATTTGAACCTTACTAATATCTCAAAATGGACAATATCTCGTCAAATAAAAGCATCAGGGAAAGTTTTTGTTAGAAAGCAAATAAAAAAAACCTTTGCTAGTGAAATCAATTGCAAAAAAAAGATTAAAGTGGTGCATTGAGCGCAAAGATTGGACATGTGAGCAATGGGCTAAAGTTATATGGAGCTATGAGTCTCCTTTTTTTTATCTAATGATCGATCTCCTTGCTGGAAATTAATTGGGGAAAAGTTTAACCCCCAAACATGCAAGACAACCATTAAACATGATAAAAAGATTAATATTTGGGTTTGTTTTTAGTGCACACAAAGTTGGAAAACTTTACTGGGTGGAGGATACCATGGACCAGGATTTGTATCACAAAACCATAGTTTATCAACTTGGACCTAGTATAGAAGAATTTTTCTCTAATAATGACTACATATTTCAACAAGATAACAATCCCAAACATACGGCACGGTTGAATAAAAGGTATCTGGAATCGAAATTGATACCAGTTATGTTTGGCCAACACAGTCTCATCATTTGAATCCAATATAAAATCTATGGTCTATATTGGATAGAAAATTGCAAGACCATCAACAAATTAAGATGAACTGTTCCAAATTCTTCTTGCTCGTTGGAATGCTTTACCAAATGACTTATTGAAAAGACTTGTAGATAGTATGCCTACTAGATACGAAGAAGTCATAAGAAACAAAGAATGGCCCATTAAATTCTAATACAGCTAAAACTTGAAAAATACTATACAAATCCTAATTTCTTTTCATTACATGTAATGTACAATAATATTATATACATTTCTTTAAAAATTGTCCTGTATTACTTTTATTAAATGAGTTTATGACATTTTTAGTTATTTTTTTTATTAAAAATTTGAGTGCGGTTTTTTTTTTGCATATATATATATGTATATATATATACATATATATATATATATATATACATATATATATATACATATATATACGCAAAAAATATGTCTATGCACATAAATAGTAAATACTACTAAAGTAATCTAAATAAAGTAAGATCTATAACAAATTTTTTGGAAAACAATCTTAAAATTAATTATTATACACTCTTAAAATTAAAAATTAAAAGCAAAATTTTATTTGGCAAACGTATCTTTTTTGTGGGTGATTTTAATTATAATGCTCTTGATTACGACAAATAAAAATGTTAACAATTTTGTGAATATCATATTTCAAAATGGATTCACTATAACAATAAATAAACCAACACGAATTACAAGGAATAGCGCAACCTCAATTGATCAATAATATTTAATGAACACACAAAAAATAAAATAAAAACTTGAATAATAATATCCGATATACCGGATTATTTTATAATTTATATTTGCACATAAAGGTGTTAAACACACCCCTCAAAAATTACAAAACCAATATATAATGAAATTTCTATGGATTTTTTTGATGATTCTCTATTTTCTAAAAACTGGGACAAAATCTTACAAATTCAAACCAAAGTTATCGCTTATAACAGTTTTATTTGGATATTCAAAAAACATTATGATAAATGTGGGCTAAATAAAACCAAACATGGGCTTTCTCCTATTGTATTTCAATCTTACTTAAGTGATATCTCGCATAAGTATCCTACTAAACTTTCAATTAAAAACTTATTATACCAAAAACTAATTTAAAACTAAGTTCTTACCAAATCCAATACTGTGGACCGTTTCTATGGAAACACTTTTCAAAATTTATTACAAAAAATAATAATATTCAAAACATCTTTTTGGGGTCGTCCATATAGGACGTCATTCAGAATTTAAATACTAACCAGAAGTAGAAGTTTATTGGCTCCCTTCCAAGAACTTATGAAAATGAATTAAGGTATAAAAAATATAGAGTTCACTTTGAATCACTTGCAAAGTGATTCAAAGTGAACTCTATATTTTTATACCTTAGTTTTTAAAGCTTAGTTTCAAAGCACAAGGATTTGATAATGTTAGCAGTAATGTTATAATTAAACGATTTTTTTTTATGATTAAAAAATTTTTTTTGCATATATTTGATCTTTTCGTTTAAACAAGGAATCTTTCCAAAAAAACTTAAAATTGCAAAGATAATACTAGTTTTTAAATCTGGAGATGATTCTAATATCTTTAACTATAAACCTATTTCCTTTCCTACTTGCTTCTCGAAAATACCAGAACAAATTACGTATAACAAACTATACTCATTTTTAGAAAAAAATAATATTCTTTATAAAAAACAATTTGGCTTCAAAACAGGGCACTCTACTGATCATGCAATTGTTCATCTCATTCAGATTATTATCACTTTTTTGACAAAAACAAGTTCACTTTAGGTATTTTTAGATCTTAGTAAGGCAATAAAAAAAGGCGTTTTCAAAAATTTGAAAACTTCGGAATCAAAAATATAAACATAGCTTGGTTTAAAAGCTACTTAACTAATAGAAAACCATATATTTCATTTGGCAATAAAAAAAATAACAATATTACAATAACTTGCGGCTTTCCTCAAGGATCTATATTAGGACCACTTTTATTTTTAATTCATATTAATGATTTAAGCAAAGCCTCTAATATTCTAGATTATATCTTATTTGGTAACGACACAAATTTATTTTATTCTCATAGTGATATTACAACATTATTTATAACGGTCAACATTGAACTTCTAAAACTAACCGAATGGTTAAATATGAATAAACTTTCAATTCTTTTAAGTAAAACCAAGTATACTATTTTTTATCGCCTCCATAAAAAAGATAAAATCCCTCTTGCACTTCTAAAACTTATTTTTGGAGAATATATCGTAAAAATAATGTTTAATGAAACATTTAGGTTTAGTTCCAGATGTAAATATAAACTGGAAAGACCACCTAAATATGATTAAAATTTCTAAAAATATCAGATTGCTCTATAAAGCAAAACCATATTTGGATCAATCATGTTTAAAATTCATATATTACTCATTTATTCATTCTATCTTAATTATGCAAACATAGCATGGTGCAGCACCAATAAAACAAAGACATAAAAGCTATTTAGAAAACAAAAACATGCAATTAGGTTATTATCAAATGCACACTGCCTCTCACATTCAGGACCAGGCCTGGGAACAAAAAAGCTTTAAATGCTTAATCCCCCCCCCCCCTCCCTAACTTAAATTTATTGACAGATTGTAAATTTCGTAGAAAAATATTATAAATGTCAAAAGTTATGACCATGCAAATTAACAATCTAGAAATATTAAATTTGTACTAAATAAATATATATCATATTCTAATTTTTATGTATAAAATATAATGTACCAAATATCTTTAAACCATTACTTAATAAAATTCAACACAAATACATGAGTAAATATTTAAGAATCAACTTTAATCAACCCAAAACTATACATGAGTCCACCAAGTTCTCAATAACTATTAGAGGACCTAATGCATGGAATTAGTTAATTAGTAATAATATTAAAATATTTACAACTCTTGAACAGTTTAAACAAAAACTAAAACTATTACTTTTAAATAATGAACAAACAGAATTATTTTTTAAACTATCTATAAAAATACTCTCTTTAAAACTTATCTCCTAATCCATACTTTATTTGTCTGGAAAGGTCTAAAATCTTTAATTATATATATAGTCAATTGTATTATAAAAAAGTAGTTATAAAGATTTACAGCATTTATAGATTTTAATAACGATAAATAAGATTTACTCTTTGTCTTAAATGAGAAAAAGAGAGGGGGGGGGGGGTAAAGTAATCTTCTTCGAATTTGATCTTTTATTATTTTTGAATAATAAAAATTTGGGATGGAGGAGGCCTGGGAACAAAAAAGCTTTAAATGCTTAATCCCCCCCCCCCTCCCTAACTTAAATTTATTGACAGATTGTAAATTTCGTAGAAAAATATTATAAATGTCAAAAGTTATGACCATGCAAATTTTCCGAACACTCCAAAATGAGGGGGGTGTAAATTTTGCATGATCATAACTTTTATAATTTACAATATTTTTCTACGAAATTAAAAATCTGTCGGCTAAATAAATGAATTAAAAAAAAAAAAATCCCACATTTTTCTAAAAGCGGGAATTACTTAAAAGATTTGATTTTCTGAAAGCGGAATTTACTTAAAACATTTGAAGCTTTTCTTGGTGGCTTTGTAAATTAAAAATTTTGATGAGTTGACTTTTCCTCAGGTGAATGATAAACAGCAAGTGGTATTTGATTATGTGTTGAAGATAATTGTGCAGAACTCCTAAATCTTTCCGTTGGTAATTCATTGTTTGGAGTAGATGATTGTAATTTCTTGGCATTGTTAATTTGATTCTTAGCATTACTTGTTGATGAAAATTGAGAGGTTCATTGGAGTGTAAAAACGAAGATGTGTCAGAATGCTGATGAATTTTTTTTAGTGGTAGCTTACTTAGGAAATTTGGTATTGATATACTTTTATTGTAATTGACGGGTTCTATACATACATACATACATACATACATACATACATACATACATACATACATACATACATACATACATACATACATACATACATACATACATACATACATACATACATACATACATACATACATACATACATACATACATACATACATACATACATACATACATACATACATACATACATACATACATACATACATACATACATACATACATACATACTTTTTTCCATGAAGCGGCATGGTGGACTGCTAGGGAGCACAAAACTTGTACTTGTAATGTGCATAGATGTTAACTTAAAACAAAACTTCTTTGTAAACCCACCCAAAAAATGAATGAAAAACAGAATATATAGGTATGATTAAATATACACACGTATATTTTTTGTGTGAGTATACACATGTATATTTTTTGTGTAATAAAGAGTGATATATTACTCTTTATTTTATAAAAAATACACATAACTATCTATATTTAATAAGTGCTATGTAGCAACTAGCATAGAATCAAGCAATTAGCAAGTTCTATAGAATTTGTTAATGAAAGAACTGTTAAGCTCATAAGGGGCGACATTAATATTACTAGAAATAAAGAGAAGACGCAGGTTTTGCTATTGTTCTTGAACAATTACAAAAGCAAGTTTAAAGGAAGAAGCAAGACACCAAGAATAACAAATAAAATATTTTTTTCAAAATACTAATTTAATAACAAGTTTGTTGTATGAATTAGCGTGACGTTTTATGCAAGATATACGTGGTGCTCCTTTCAAAAAACTTAAATAATATCTAAAAAGTTAAAATAGCATAAATTTTTAATTTTGTAGACAGATTTGCATGCAATATTTCTCAGATGTAAATTTTCTATGCTCTTTTATTTGGTTCTTCTAAGAAGAAGCTAAAAGAAAAAAATTTTTTTTGAGCTGTAGAACTTGCTCAAACGTGCCGAAAATGGGGTAAAAAAGAGTTTAAAAGTCTAAAATATGACTTTTAAGGCACTTAAGAAACCCCTAAAAGTTGTCCAAATTCAAAATAAAATAAAAATCTACTAATAAAATGGGTCTGCGCAACAGATAAGACTTCATTGTACTTTAAATTTTTCCATGACGTTATTTAATTTTCTTTTGAACATAGATAGTGAAGGAGAATCAACAATGTGAGCTGGAACGGAATTCCATAATTGTACAGTTCTTTCGCTGAAGAAGAATCTACGAGAATCATTTGTACATATATTGCATGATATAATTTTTTTGGTGTGATATCTAGTGCTGTAGTGACAGTTGGAAAAGGTAAAGAAATTACTTGGAGGTAAATCGACAAGATTGTCTACAATCTTGTATACCATAAAAAGGTCAAATTTGACTCTACGGTTTATGCAAGAGAATCCAGTTCTACGGTTTATTCAAAAGAACTGAGATCTAGAAGAATTAGTCTCGATGAATAATCAGAATAAGTTATATGGCATCTTTTACAAGTATTTATGCTGAAATATATTTGGACTTCGATACAACGAATATCTTTTTGAAGATAAGGACTTCACACTGAGCTGCAAGATTCTAAGAAAGATTTGGCAGGACGAGAACGATGCTTGGAGATTTTTGCATGAGATGATACAGTAATACCAATATCATCATGGAAAAAATAAGTACGAGGGAACAGGTAATGAAGGCTTTTAAACACATATGTGAAAAAATTTATTGAACGCTATTTTTAGTTGCCAATAAGTTGACCAATCGGAAAAGTTTTTTAAGGAATTTACAAGGTCTGCATTAATGCTTGTGTTTTTATCTCTCACTTGTTATAGCTTGCATCCACATCGTGGATAAATATTAAAAATAAAGTGGGAGCCAATACGGTTCCTTGGGGTATTCCACACTTGACAGTGACATAATTTGAGTAAGAGTTACTAATGCAAGCACATTGAGAACGGTCAGTTAAAAAGTTTGTAATCCAGAATAGAAGTTCATGCCTAATGCCGTAAGATTTTAATTTGTGCAATAATTTGGGATAAGAAACAGAGTCGAAGGCCTTTTCGAAATAAATATAGATATTATCAACTACCTTATGCTTGTTAACAGCTGCGGTCCATTCATTCAAGAAGCTAACATTTTTGTACATGTAGATCTGCGTTTTAGGAAGCCAAACTGATGGATAGAGATAAAGTTATTAAGCAGAAGATAAGTTTTTAAGCTTTTGTCGATAATAGACTCCATAACTTTGCAAGTAATACAAGTATTTGAAATAGGTCTGTAGTTGGAAAGTAAAGAGGGGTTACCTGTTTTGAAGATTGGACGCACAATAGCGGTTTTCCAAATTTTCGGATTTACACTGGTTAACATTGCTAATTCAAAAAGGATTGAAAACGGGATGGCAATAGTAGTAACAAGTGATTTTAAAAATATTGCCGAAAAACCGTCGGATGAATTTGATGACTTAGATAGAAGGTTTTGAAGAGCAGATACAAGAGAGTCTTAAGAAAAAAGAACATTATCCAGAGAATTATCATGAGGTGGAAGATCTAACACTGGTGTGGTACCGCTGTTGGAAACAAAAGTTTTCTTGTATTCTGGTGTAGTTTAATATGAAGGACTAAAAAATAGCTTATTACTTAACTTTATATTTGACAGTGACGAGATTTTATATATTATTAGAGATACACTAATGGTTTTGAATGTTCTAATAGTATATTATTTATTTTCATATATTTATATTTATTTTTAAGCTAGCGTAAACTGTTTTCTATAGGTTTAATGGGCAAACTATTGCCTGATCCTTGGATGAATTTTTATCTTACACAAGGTCACAAACTTGACTGCATGAGATTTGTATAAGATAGATAGCATCTTTAACCAGGTAAAGATGTTATCTATTTTATACCGAAATTCTTGTCAAGAATGCCTCTAACATATTTTACAGTTTAAAGTTTTTAGTGTTAACCTTAATAATCCAGTGCTTGATTATATTATTACGTTTTTCCCAAGAGCTGAGAGATGGATCAGTTTAATGGTTAAGATTTTTTATTTACGTCAATGACCGGCAATTTTAAGCTCCGACGCTATTAGCATGAATTGAGAACATTGCTTTTTTAAATTTATATAACAAAATTACATAGTTTTGTATTTTAGTTTTAAAGGAAGCAGCTAAGTTCTTGTGCGCATTTAGATAAGAAATAAAAAATGCAACCATTTAAGTTAAATTAGTTTAAGTGAAAAACCTTGATCCGTGATCAAGGTTCTTTTAAGAACCGTGATCAAGCTTCTTAAAAGAACCTTGATCACGGTTCTTTTAAGAAGTACTTGCACTTTGTCTCTTAGGTGTTCATAACATTTTATTGAAATATCCAATCTTGATAAAATTATATATATGTGTTTTCCACTCTTCTGTAAAAACTGAAAGAGTAGGAACTGGAAAATGTATTTTTTGTGCATCATTGATCATTGAAATGTATTTTTTGTGCATCATTGATACATACATATATATAAAATGTATTTTTTGCCCATCATCGGATGGGCAAAAAATACGTTTTGTATACATGTATGTATGTATGTATGTATGTATGTATGTATGTATGTATGTATGTATGTATGTATGTATGTATGTATGTATGTATGTATGTATGTATGTATGTATGTATGTATGTATGTATGTATGTATGTATGTATGTATGTATGTATGTATGTATGTATGTATGTATGTATGTATGTATGTATGTATGTATGTATGTATGTATGTATGCGTGTATGTTTGTATGTATTTATGTATGTATGTATGTATGTATGTATGTATGTATGTATGTATTTATGTATGTATGTATGTATGTATGTATGTATGTATGTATGTATGTATGTATGTATGTATGTATGTATGTATGTATGTATGTATGTATGTATGTATGTATGTATGTATGTATGTATGTATGTATGTATGTATGTATGTATCCATGTATACAAATACGCAAAGCAACAGTCACAGTTTTTTATAGTATTTCTTAAAAGGTTCTAATGTGTTCCTTTATACTTTTATATCTATATATTAAATAGTTTGAATAAAGTTTTTTCTGAATATGCGTATAATATATAAATATTATTTAATATATTATATATATATATAATAATAAATATATATATATATACATATATATATATATATATACACACATATATATATAGATATATATATATATATATATATATATATATATATATATATATATATATAAACAGTTAGTATTTTTAGCATAAAACTTTAACGATTAGTTAAAGTATTATGCTAAAAATACTAACTGTTAAAAATACTATGCTAACCTTATTGATTTGTTTAATTGCATTGTAACAGAAAAAAAAAAATTTTTTACTAGAATTTATAAGTTGTCTACTTTTTTCTGCAACCTTCCTAAATGTTGATTATCCAATCATCTGCATCTTTATACGTATCATATATAACCCACCTTCGTCTTCCTTGACGCATACTATCAGATGCATTTACTATTCCCGATCTCTGTCTAAGGTCATTGCTACTTTTCTTTTAGATTCATAATTTTAAAATACATCCAACAACACACACCCTCTCATAACCCTCTCATCCAGGTGTTGAACATCATCAATTTTCGTTCCCTATGTATCACTGCTATACTATTTAACACTTGAGTGCATGTTGTGTTTATCTTTCCTTTAATAATCAACCTCTTGTTTTAGATGACAATTTTTTAAAATTGACCTAAACATACTTTACTATCGTCTTTTATACCTCTTTTGCTTCACCGACTGATCCACTTACGTTTTCAAGAAAATAAAACTTACCAACACCCACTATCCACTACAGCTTGTCTCTATCTCTTTTTGACTTCATCAAAAAGAGATAGAGACAAGCTGTATTCATCAAAAGTACATTTTTTTACACTCAAACACAATAATATTTAAAACACCTTGTATTCTGCTGCATTTTAAGTAAACCTATTGCTTAAAAGCTGTACAAAAAAGTGAATCAATTTCTTAAAAACTGAACAAAGTCTGTTTTAAATCATTTCATACTCACTTATGCTTTTATTATTGATATTAAAAAGCTTTTATCTTATTCACGTTAATCCTAATCTTTTTGCTTTCATTCCATGATCCTAACGTTCAATAATTGAGATTATCTCTTTTTTTTTTTTTTGCGAATAAAAATTTTTGTGTTTTAATATAATTTATTATAATATCACTATTATTGTGTGTTTTTCGTATGTTTTATAAAACAATACGAGTAAAAGTTGTTATTATTACACTAGATTATAGTATATTCTAAGTCACCACTCTAATGCAAAATATATAAAATGAGTGTTACAATAAAAACATTTCTGAAAGTACGCAAAATCTCTCAAAAACTGCTAAAAATACTTTTTCCCTGAAAATAAAAATGCATTGCGTTTGAACACTTTAATTTTAATAGTAGAGCGGAATGAGTAATTTGACAGTTTTTAAAAAATAGCATGCCCATTGAAAAAAATAAACATGCAGCTAAGTAACAAATATGGCAAATTCAGAAGTGCTGCTGATTTGAACATAACCACGTTTAACATATGAAACATATGTGTTAATAAAATAATACTTACAAACCATTTTTAGATATAACTTCCGGTTGAAGAACAAAAAAATTCAAAATAATAACCCATGATGTGAATTAAAATGAATACTACATATTTGAAGTTACTTTAAAATATTTTTATCACGTTTATTATTAAAAACATATTATTTACTCTATTATTAAGTGTTACTGCATACACTTTTATATCAAACTTTAAAAAACTCCTCTTTTTTCACCCTTTTCTTCTTTATTAAAGCATTTTTTATTCTTTATTAAATAGTGACTAATCAACAACAAACATAAAAAAGTATAAGTGCTTCTTCTCCAAAATAAAACGTTATACGTAAAAAAATCATAACACTAAATGATTTTTTATAAATTATTAATTATATATATTTAGAGATTATATATTTTTGCTAATAATTATCGTGTTACATAACTTAATTTAACATTAAAATTGTTGAAAAATTTAAATTTAGATATATAAACTGCATTGTAATAATGAAGTTTAAACAAGTCTCTATAAAAATAATGTTTTTAAATGTAATGCTTTTCTGTTATTTAAACTCAAATTCAGCTCACTGTTTAATACATTTCTATTTTATTTTTATGTTAAAATCACATTATGCAAAAATTAATTAATTATAAAACTTGCACAATAAATTTTTTTATGAAGCAAATTTATTTTAAACTCACAAAAGTGAAAAAACACCTAGTTAGTGACTGGATTTAAACTCATGACCCTCGAGCATACTAGGCAGCCGAATTTCCGCCTAGTCACTTAGACTAAAATGTGTTTTGCTTGTTGCATACAAAAATTGTTTTTCTTTGCTATATGAAAATATTGCATTGTCATCAAGCAAGAATATGTATACAAAATTTGAAGGAAATCTAGCATTAGGAAGTGACTCAAAAATTTAATTTTAACAGATAAAAAGAGTTTAAAAGCTGATGAAATAATTGAGAAAATAATAAAAAGAAGACAATATCGAATAATATTATTGAATGATATTATATACAATCACAATCTTAACGTTGAACCAGTCCATATATGTTTACATAGTTAAAAACTTAATAAACATTAAACGAATATTTCATAAAGATTAAAAGTGTTATAAAATGTGATATAGTTAGTAACATGGAAATAAACATTGCTACATAGTTTTTTTCTAAGTTACTAACTTTATTAGTATAAGTTAAGTAATTGCAATAACGGAATGAATAATTACAACAAAATAAATTGCTTGCATCAATGCAAGCAATTCATTCCGTTGAAAAAAGTAGATACTACTCGATGAATAAAATATTGATGAATAGTTTGATGTATAAAAAAGTATTAGTGATGATTAGTAAATTTAAAAAAAAAAGGGAAATACATATCTACAACAAACTGGCGATCAGCAACACTGATGAATCTGAATACATGAAACCACTTTATGTTGATCAAAGTCAAAATAGTCATTTATTTGTTTTTGAGAGAAGGCATGATCAAGAAGACTTGGACAACATAATTCTTATTTTTGAGTAACGCTAGTTTATTTAAAAGATTTGAACCCGAATAAATCTCTTGATGTTAATCTTTGATCTTCGTTAAACGTATTCAAAGAATGTTTAAAAGAATGTGCCACTAAAATCTCCTCTCACTTTATTTGATACATATTATTATCTCTCTCTCTCTTTCTCTTTCTTTCTCTCTCTTTCTCTCTCTCTTTTTCTCTTTATTTCTCTCTCTATTCTCTCTCTCTTTTTCTCTTTATTTCTCTCTCTATTCTCTCTCTCTTTTTTTCTCTCGCTTTCTCTTTCTCTTTCTCTCTCTCTCTCTTTCTTTCTCTCTCTTTCTCTCTCTCTGTATATATGTATATATATATATATATATATATATATATATATATATATTATATATATATATATATATATATATATATATATATATATATATATATATATATATAAACAACTTTAAAAAGTATTCTACACAATGGAGTGCTCAATATTCTTAAAAGAACAGAGCAATCCATATATATATATATATATATATATATATATATATATATATATATATATATATATATATATATATATATATATATAAATATATATATGTATATATATATATATATATATATATATATATATATATATATATATATATATATATATATATATATATATATGTATGGATTATATATATATATACTATATATATATATATAATCCATACATATATATATATATATATATATATATATATATATAAATATATATATATATATATATATATATATGTATGTATGTATGTTTATATATATTATACATATTATTATATCTATACATTATATTATATATATATATATTTAAATATTTTGTATATTTTGTATATATGTATATATATATATATATATATATATATATATATATATATATATATATATATATATATATATGTATATATACAAAATATTTAAATATATATATATATAATATAATTGTTATATATATATATAAATATATATATATATATATATATATATATATATAAATATATATATTATATATATTTATATATACTTTTATTTTTAAATCTTCTTGAAAGGTAATACAACTTTCACAAATTTTGTTCATCTGGACAGAAAGTTTAAAGCAAACGTCGCGTAAGATAAAACTGTTTTTGACGGTTACAATAACAGTCCATCAACAAAAGATCATGAACATCATAGGCGGTCAATGATGTTAGCAAGTTGTCCTATTATTGATGTACGATCAGACATAAAGGCGTCAGTCAACCAAAACACTTTCCTTTCAAATCAAACTAACAAGAGTAAGTTAATTAAATTGATCAGTGATAAGTTTGTAATTGTTGGCTGCAATGTTATGAATGCAAATGATGATGTTGACACAAGTTAAAGCAGCTTGATAGTAAAATCAACTTTAGATCAATGCAAAGATGGAGATTCCGTAACAGTGGTTGCTAATGATACAAGTGTAATCATTATGTTGATGTATTTTTTTAAAAAGGGGACAGGTTAGGTTATCATAATTTCAAACTATTGTAAAAGAGGCCGAAGTCAACGCAAGAAATTGGATATAGAAACTGCAATAATAAGCTTTGACAGTTCAGCTATACTATACTTGCTTTTCATTCATGCATTTGGTGGTTGTAAAACAACATCAGCTATACATGAAATAGGTAAAGCTTCAACATTACGCCTTCTACAGAAATCAAAAGAGACACAAAGAGTTTCACTGCATCATGAACTGTCTAGCGTTCAACTAGAAGCTAGAAGTATGAAGGTATCAAGTTGTTTATCATACTGTACAACAGAAAAGCTGATGACACACTTTTAGAGATAAAAAAAACGCATATATGAAAATGGCTGCATCTGCCTCAAGAATTGTACCTTGAGAGCTACAACCTACAATAAGAGCAGTTTGGAATCATAGTTTAAGATTATACCTTTAGTTTTGACATTGGAAAGCATTAATGAAGTGTACCTTAAATTGGTTGGAATAGGGTTGGAAGATCATAAGCGGAAAATTGGTACCCATCATGACCGACCAGTTATCTATTTTTATTACGGTACTCATATACTACACCTAAAGCAAATATACAAAATATATATTTTTAGAACATTCCACAAATATTTCTGATGACAATTCACTCGATGACGGAAACATAATCGATATAATTTCAAGTCTATAAAAATTCACTCATATTGATATAATATTGATTTTTTTATATTGATATAAAAAGTAATTTAAATACATAACAATTTTAAACTTAATCGTTTAGGTTCAGTTTTGTTTTAGTCATGACAAATCAATATAAAGTAGACAAACAACGGTCATTTATATCATTTTACCGCTTATAAAAAAGCCTAATTGATGCAATATTGGTTGTAAAATCAACAATTTTTAAATATTTATCCCCTTAAAATAAATACCAATATTAACTTTTATCCTTGATGTTTAATTTTTTTCCAATCATGTTAAATTAAAAAAGATAAGTCAGATAACAGCCATTAATAACGTTTTAAAACCTTTAAATAGCCTAATTTAAGCAAAATTGGCTAAAACTCCACTATTTAAGTTTTTTTTGACCCCCCTGATATTATTTTTTCTGAAAAAAATTACATTCTTGTTAACTTACATTTACATACGATGAATATAAACTTAAATGAGATCAAATTAGTAACCGACAATTTCGTATTTTTAATTTCAATAGAGACGCTGTTTTAAGACTTCCTATGAAAACCATTTGTTTTTCAAATTTATCGTATTAGGTACCTCACTTCGATATCAGATTGAGAAAAACACTCAAGGAATAAACAGGTGGGCTTTTAGATTTCAGAAATTGAAGGATAGTAAAGATGTTCAGGTAAAAGTTGTTTCTGCACAAATTAGTTTCCACTCCGAGCCTCTATTTACTAGACTATTAGAATATTAAATATTTAAAGTCTGTTGTTATAAATTCTATTTCTAATAAGAGTGATTTGGATTCTGTTTTATACTTACCCAAAGGAACTGTGCACTTTACGATTATTAAAAATTTTAATGAAATCTTTTATTGAGGTTTACAGGTGCCCCCTTTATCCGTGTGTCTAGCTATAATGTACTCAATGCCCCCTCCCCTCTAGGCAGCCCTGGGTTTAAACCTAGATCCTGGAAGCAGTCACACCAATATTTAAAAAAGGTAGTTGTCTTAATGCCGCCAACTACAGACCAATGTCTTTCACATCAGTTCCATGTAAAATAATGGAAAAGATGACTCGGAAACATTAAACTAAAAATCTTGGAAAAATGGGCTGCATCTCACATAATCAACACAGATATATGTCCGAAAAAGGATGCATGTCTAATTTTTGGAAAGTGTTGACTACATTACAAATACATTTGTTAAAAGAAATTTAATCGTTAGTGCATATTTAGTCTTCGCGAAAGCGTTTGATAAAGTTTCTCACGGTAGACTACTTTACAAATTGAATGCCTTTGGGATGAATGGAAATGTTTTAAATGGGTTGAGCCATAATTGATTTATAGAAAACAGCAACTTGTGTTTGGTGAAGACTATAGAAACTGGACCAATGTTTTTAAACGGGGCTCCATAAGGTCTGTACTTACTCCAACATTATTCATCATCTTTATAAATAACTTAACGAGTAAGGTAAAATCATTTCATATAATCTATGCTGATAAAATCTATAATGACATTAAACCGTTACAAAGAATAAGACCCGAGTTTCACGAAACTGACTATCCGATTCTTCAAAACAGTTTAAACACTGTCACAGAATGGTCAAAAGAATAGCTGATGAAATTAAATGTCGCGAAGTGTAAATTTATGCGCCTTGGTTATGGAAGTAGTATTCATGAAAAAAATCACAAACTCTAGAGGCAGCGGAAATCAAGAAGTACCTAAGTATCATTATATTCAATAATCTAAATGGAGTTTACACGTTCAGATTGCAACACGTAAGGCATATAAGATACTTGGTCTTTTGAAAAAAGTATTAAGATCCAAAGACATAGAGAGAGGCCACATCTAGAATTTGCTGTTCCGATATGGTTTTCTAACTTAAAAGATGACATCAAGAAAATTAAAAAATTTCATCATAAAGCAATAAAAGTATCTCATGATTTAATATTACCGAGTGGTGAGAGGAGTCGGCGTCTCAATTTTACTACTTTGTAAACCTGCAGGTGACATCGCGACTAAATCCGACAGTTCAAACTAGAAAACGGTTTTGAAATCATCAAACGGCAAAATCCACCAATTAGCCGATCACCACCCAACGTCCAAATGCGCGAACTGTCATAAAAAGATGCTCGTCATAATTTCTACACAAATTCTATTGTCAATTATTGGCTCCGTAAGTTAATGCGTTTAAGAATAGAATTAAAAAGTTTTATTTTTCTATATTTGTACATCTATTAATAGAATTAAAAATATAGTATTAACTGAAGATGAGCTGCACGTTTGTAAATTACTTTCTGCTTTAGCAGCTACAAATATTGAATTGTTAGATATTATATATTATAAAGTTAAACTTTTAGTGAACAAAAGTAATCTTATTTCTTTTTTTCTCAATTTTAATATAAACTAATTTGCTATGGAATAATGAAGCTTTTTTTACTTGAAATTTTCACGAACTTTTATACTTTTTTTTTTAAATTTACAATGTTTTTGTTTAATTATTTGTCATGTAATCTAAAAAGATTAAAAAAATATTACTGTTACTATTACTATTAAGTATTTGTTATTTACAGGTTTAATTGAATATAAATTTAATAATTATTTAAGTCTTTTTATTTGCAAAAGATAAACCTATTAAGTATTTATTGATAACTATTATAATATTTTCAATTAATTATTGATAACAAATATTTCTCCGTGTAGGATTCTGGTAGGATTCTGCTTTTATTCAAAGTATCTACTTTTCCTCTTAGGTATATTTTAATGGATATTCCTTTTTTCCAAGGTATATAATCAAAACCTCATTTTCTTCTTTATCAATATTCTTGATTTGAATATCATATAATTGAAAGTTGTTTTTTATTTCTTAATATCTAGTTGAATAATAAACGCTTACAATTATATTCTTGTAAAAATCGAAAACTGGTAATTATTATAATATTTTAACAACAAAATTTATCCTTTGAAGATCAAAAATTGCGCATTTCACAACAGATGTTGTATTTATTGACTTTTAAAAGGCATTTGATTTTGTATCTCATCCATAAATATGAGCCAAACTTGCTTTCTTTGATATAAGAGAAAATCTTTTCTTTTTTTTAAATTTATTTTAGGTGTCCCAAGAAAACCTTACTGTCTTATCACAAAGCTCCGCAGAGCATTTGAAAGAAATTTCACGCCTCCTTCCTAACTATATTTAACTAATTGGATTGTTGCATTTCTTACCAATAAATATTAACAAGTTAAGGTTGGAAGTTTATTATTAAGCCTAACTCTCGTTAACAGAGTTCCTCAAGGTAGCGTGTTAGGTTCAACATTATTTTTACTATATATCAACAATTTAAATGTTATAGTTGAAAATTTTGATTGCTTTTAAAAGCTATATGCCGATGATATCAAGTTATACAGTTTGTGTTTCTTTACAGATCATAGGCTATGTTTTTGATAAAGTTGGCATCTAGGCAATGTTTTTGATAATGTTGTTCAGTAGTGAAAAATAGAGCAACTACCTATTGCTAGCAGTTATTTTTTTGTATGTAAGATTGCAGTTGCTTCGTTGAGAAATGTATTAATTTCTACTATATATTAGGATATCACATTTTAACTCGGTCTTCCGATCCGAAAGATCTCGATTTATCTTAGGGTTCTCACCATAGTTGAAATAAACATATTCAAATGTAATACATTCAGCTAATACGAGAGCATATCTTATTTTAAAATGGCTTAAGTCTCATTTTGTCTAGCCTAATATTAGATTACAGTCGTCCCCCGGTTAACGAACTTAATTCGGAGTACGAACTAGTTCGTCATCCGAAAAGTTCGTTAACCGAAACGCGTTTTCCCATAGGCCGCCATTAAAAAATTTTTAATTGGTGGATTTTGCCGAAATAATGGGGGAAAAATTCAAAAAATTGTCCAACTTGATAAATAAAATAGGCAAAGGTGAAATGATTGAAACCTGAGATTTATGCACTTTTAAAAATTGAAACAAATTGAAATTGTGCATGAAAATTGCTTGTCAAAGTTTTAGAAAAAACTAAAAATTGAAAATGATTTTTTCCTTCGAGCTGATGATGGTGCCAATGGTTGATTTATTCACACCAAACTCCTTAGCCAGGTCACTTTGCTTTTCACCTTTTTGCACTCTTTGAATGATTGTCTTTTTCTCTTCAAGAGTGAAAACTTTTCTGCTTTTTTTCGCAGGGTTCGACATTTTGAAAAATCGCAAAATCGAAAAAATCGCAAGTGGGAAAAAAACCTAGAAAAAAGCTCAAAAATATTAGTGAAACAAGAAAAGAAAAAAATGAAACAACAAAAGCACACCCAGCACAACCATTCACCTCCCAGACTTCCATGACACTCACAAAACTGAGGGGGAAATGCTGGACGGCGCGCCCGACCTTCACGCGCGTGTGCACGCCATTTGGCGGTCCCGGTTCGTTAACCGAGTTCCGGTTCGTTAACCGGGGGAGGATTTTGGGCAAACTTTCGGTTCGTTAACCGAAAGTTCGCTAACAGGGGGGTTCGTTAACCGGGGGACGACTGTATTGCTCCCCAATTTGGTTGCCATATCATATTGAACTACTAAAAGCAGTTGAAAACGCGCAAAAGCGGTTTACTTGAATAATCTCAAACCTATTCAAATTAACCTACTATAGCCAACTTCAGTTGCTTGATTTGGAGTCGCTTGAGATAAGACAATGAGATAAGACAATGAGATAAGACAATGGCTTATTTACTTTTACATGGCTTGTTTACTAGCTTCAAAATTCTGCAAAAGCTGGTCTCAATTGATAAATTTGAGTTTTGTTTTATTGACAACAAAACTAACACGTGAGCTCATAAATATAGAGTACTCAAACAACAATGTCAATTAGATATTTGCAAATAAAGGTACTTTTACCAAATTGTTAACATTTGGAATCAGTTGCTTTTCAATGTTGTTAATCCCGATAATATTGACTTTTTCGAGAGTAAAATTTTCTTATACATTTTTGAAAAGTTATCTTTGCGTTAACTCTATATTTTATTATTATTTTGTCATATACATTTTTTTATTTGTTTTATGGCAATGTTGTACGCTGTTACATAATTCATTTTGGAACACGTTGTTATTGTCCACAATATGGACCGGCATGTTCTTTAAAACATTAATCACATTTTCTTATAAATCTAATCTAATATTTGGCAACATATTTAAATGACGATGGCTAAATTTATATAGATTTATTTATTTACTTTTGTTAATTTATTGTATATACTTATAAAGGATTTTATACTTTATATTACATGGAAGTTTTACATTGTATTTTTTTAATTTACTTTTAACTTTTAAAACCCACACACAGGGGGTTCACGAAAAAAAGGTGATGACATAAGGCATACAAATCTTCCTTAAGCTTCTTTATGTTTTTAAATATTTTTTTATGTAACCATTTTTTTATAGTTTTGTTAATAATTTTATAATTTATTCTATATAAATATATACTGATATAAATAAAATAAAGATTTTCCCCAAAGCACTCCTTGTGTTTTATCTGGATAATTGCATAGAAATTACGTTCTCGCTAAAAAACGCATGTCGAGATAACAAAAAATCAATTTGGTTTCCATACGAAAATTTAGAGATTCAATTATCATAAGCACAACTTTTTAAAGCAGCTATTTATGATAGTGTCTGCATTATTAACTTCAGTTCTCAGCACAGTTGGACTGATTTGGTTAAAACTGTATGTTGTTTTATTTCTGCAATACAAAAAGATGATATTGTATTGCATATTTTATTGTCTTTTAATTTGATTTTTCTTTTTATCCAAATAGCAGAGAAAAAGTAATTGGGAGGCGTTAAAATAATAAAAGACCCAATAAATTTCTGTCAGCATATAATGATAAAATTTTCAACTCGTTTGTTTCTGAAGACGAGGGGCATTGAAATGAAACTTGCTATGTTGCAAACCCACGTAGTCTCCCTCCCAAACTATCTATGTTGATATTGATTTTTTTGCAATTTTTTGAAAAATATGCTGCTCGCTCTAGACATAAACATTCAAAGCTTCTCCCCATCCAATAAGTTAGACAAGAATATTAACAATATTTTAAAATATCTATAAATATTGTAGCTAAATTAGTATTGCTTTTTCATATTCAATTGTTTTGTATGCTTTAATAAAGTTTAAAAGCTTTGAAAATATATAAAAGAATTAGTTTTAATGCAAACATTACGTTTATAATTTTTATGCAATTTAGTATTATAATGTCGTTTGTCACTTGAACTCACTTATCACTTTAAATCTTTTATTCTTCAAATTAATGCAGCTTTTTCGTGTATTAGGCTTCCAAACAATTTTATTCATCATATGGTTACTTCTGGTTTTTTCTTAGTCGTTGTAAACAGGTTGCTTATAACACTTGTTATTATTACTTCCGCAAGCTACGTTCCGCAAGCTACGTTCCGCATAAAAAAATTGAAACAGCAAAACTATATGCTAAGCTATTGTTACACATCGCTTATTTTTAATATGGTTTAGATGAATAAAAATTTACTTAATTTCAAATGGGTTTTATTTTAATGAACTATTGTTGAGACTTATCTCCAAATCCTTAAAAAGATTCCCGTTCGTTCCAAAAACCAATCGTTTAACGTAACATAAATATTTACTTTGATTCACTTTCAGTCTGAGATATAGTTTTGGTAGGAAGGTAGAACATGGCTGGCTGTATTTCTTCATCTGCATGTCTGCAACTATTGTATAATTGTTGAACTGACATTCTAAAAGGTTGCCAATTATATAAATTAAACAACGGTCCCACTATACCTCCCACTAAACTAGGCATTAATACGTATCTAAGTAATTTTAATCTTTTAAGTTGCTTATCGATATTACTTCCTGCAAAAGTGGTATACGTCATCACCCAGTAAACAGAGTATGGAAACCATGTCAATGTAAATATAATAATTAAACACGTTAACTTAATAAGAACTCTTTTACGCTTTTTTTGGACCAACTTTTTTTGCAAATGCTTCGAGTTTAATTTAATGTAACTAATAACACACGCTAAAATCATTGCTAAAATTGGTAATACAAGCCCAAAGATATACATGATGCTCATATAAGTAATTCCGAAGGAACTGCTTATTATCCAGCTGCGGAAACAAATACCAGATACACGATCAAGTTTGTATGATAGCATATAAGGAACAAAAGATACGCATGCAAAGAACCATGTTACTAAAAAAACTTTATAAAGGTTTTTATTATTTATAAATTTACGAAATGGTTTGATCATTTCCTCGCACCTTAAAACAGACATGAAAAATAATAAAACGCATGATGCCATTGAAAAAACCATCATAGTACTGTGTCCATCGCTAATGCTGCAAATAAAACTTTCTAAATATTTATGAGATGAAATACTATTACGTGGGTTAATAATCAAGTAGGGTATAATTCCAATGTACTGACCAAGGTTGATAAACGACAGGTGCAGAAGGAATCTGCAGAACTTTGTTTTTTTTTCATTTTTAAAATAGAAGATAATGATGACAACCAAGTTAGTTGCAAGGCCCAAAGCAATCAAAACAACATATACGAATACCGTTGCATCATTTTCAAAACTACTAAAAGGTGAATTTGATTGAAAAGAGAAGCTTTGAGAGTTATTCAACATCTTCCCTGAACAAAAAAAATTATATTATTAGTTTCATAAATATTTATTTATCATTTATACATAGATTTATTATTTGTAATATGGTGAGTCATACTTCAAAAACTTGTGAAATTGTGTAATGGTTTAACCTTTATATATAATAATTTATTTTTAAATTTCATTATTGGAAAGTTTGTTAAATAAAGTTTTTCTCGAACTTTCACCTAGTTTTTATTTAATGAACATACAAAAAAAGAGAATGACTCTAGCTAAACTTTTACAACAACACCATTGAGTTGAGGTAAAAAATTGAACAATGGAATCTAATATTTTTTAAGGCTTTTGCAAACGGTTTACAATTCTGCATTTATTATGCTTATATATTTTTTCTTTAAACGAATAAAACATTTTAAAGGTTTTGCTAAAGTCTAAATTTGAATAAAATAATATATCATTTACGTCATCATTTGAAATAATTCATAAAAATATTTCAAGTGAGGTTGGATGCGGGGGGAATGCTAGTAATGATTTTCTGTAAAAGTATATGAATACAGTAGAAACGGTCTATTGATCCGAATTAGAAAGATAAACTAAAAAAGGTATAGCCGAATTATCCAAACTGCTCTTAAAAATTGCCGTATTCTTACAGTTGATGTAAAAGTAGAGTCTCATATTGCCAAAATCTTTGTAAAAAAATAAATTTATTGTTTAAATGAATGTAAGATTTTAGATTCTCATTGGGCTGTCAGCAAACCTTTTCTATCAAAGTTCACAATTGCGCGTAGCTTATAACGGTGAATTTCACATTAAAACTAATAACGCAAACATTCTGTATTTGGAGGCGAAGCAATGGAAAGTATCATTGTTAAGCATCAAACGAATATACACGATCCATTGACAAAAGGGATGGTGGATGAATACCAATACCATTGAATCCTTGTTTATCATGCAAAGCCAAGATGCATAAAATTAGTTTTAAATGGTAATTAAATGGCAGTTTCAACAAAATGATCCTAAGCACCCTCCGTAATACGTAAAAAGCTTATTTTAATAAAAGAAAAGCCTAAATTGGACTAAATTAGATTCTAATATCTCAATTAGAGTCTAGATACTAGAATCACACTATATTGGTGGTCTAGTCAATTATCCAAATAATCAATTATTCTAAATAGGATAATTTTATTTCGAGTTGTATTGCACAGATTGGCAGATTTACACTAGATTATGAGGATTTATAAATTAGCTTTATTTCTGATCAATTACATTAGTTATATTTTATTTAAGTTATGTGTTGTAATTATAAACATGTGTATCGCGTGATAAAGATGTGTATCACGACATTATCTTATATATTAATGCTCAACCTTTAGAAGATTTATATTGCATAGGCAGCTGCTGTAAATTATTTTTCATTCTAGTGTGACTTGCCATGTACACTTGCCCTGCTACACTAACAAAACGTTCGCAGGCTGCGCAAGGTAGCGATGCAATGATTAGAACAAACAAAATAATCTTTAACAGTTGAGAGCCATAAAAGTCATTAGAAAATGTCTACCACTAGTGTCCTGTGGCTATCTTAATTGAATAAAACCATCTTCAAATTCAGACATGCTAAAGTTGCACTTGCACTGTTAATGTTTTTACCCAGCTGCTACTGCTGTTGAATATTGTTCTGCAGGTTTTCTAGATCAATTCTTTTTAGTTTGTTGTCTTTGATTCAAACTGTCTTAAATTATGGATAGATAACTGTTGTTGTTATTAATTCTGCGTTCATCATGTACTGGTTGAATCCACTATCTATGAAAGCATTCATTTTCAGCACCATTAGCTAGCAGCAATGCATTGAGTTGTTGCGAATAAGAAACAGCGTTTTCCATTTCAGAGTTATTGTAGGTGGTAACAGGTATTCTATATAGATCTTTGTTTCACATGACAGGATATCTTACGGTTGAACAAGTGTCATAAAACTGTACCTCACCTCACCTCTTTAAAACTGTAGCAAATTAAGCCTAACTTAAACGCCATTCATTACATCGATTCCTCTATCAGTTATTACCCTTTTCATGCGTTCCACAGACAGGTAAATTGAATTCCACCTGGTCTAATTGGGAACAATAAACTAAAGTTTTAATAAAACTAATAACTTTATAATAACTTCTGTAGGTGTATTATAGGGTGGAGCTTTTTTTTAGGTTTCAAATTTTGATTGTCCTACCCTCCCATTCTATTCCTTTATATATATAAATAATTACTACGAAATATGGGCTTATTTGAACAAATTTTAGAGGTAACTCAATTCTCCCTAGCTCCCTTCGGGAGCGAGGCATACTGTAGAAGGTGTTTACTTTTATCGGGTATGTGTAACTCTTTTCTCTTTACAACCCTGCGTGGTCCTTTATGCACTTTGTTGCTTGTTTTCTCTTGTTGGCCCTTCTGGATTTTTTATTCCTTCCCATTTATTGGTTGGTTCCATCAACTTAAATGGTATTTTATTAAATGATAATGCACAGGGTAATCTGAATGAAATTTTTTTTTAAAACAAATTAATACATTCTGCAATATAAGCTAACTTTGAATATTATGAATTTCTTTTTATTTTAGAATATGAAAAAATGTCAGTAGCATCTAGATCTAAAACACTGATGTATCTACTTTGAGATTCTGTGGCTGAACTCACAGGAAGTAAGCTTCCATCTTTGCTTATGGCTCTTGGTTTGTTTTCGTATCACAACATAGACCTGAAAGAAACTGCTCGACAACCAACGTCTGTTACAGTTAATGAAATTGCTAAGTTTTGGCAGAAAGCTCAAATTCCAATGAGAGAACATCAAAATTGCCATACGAAAGTTGAACAATTTTTTTGAAGAATGGCGTTTCTTTAAAAAAAGGAAGAAAATCTGCAACTCAGCAAGGAAGAGAGGGTTGTTTTATCTCCAGATTAGATAATTTATTTGATTTGGCTCATGCTAATGCTGTGAGCATGATTAACGTTCAAGAAGACAAAGACTTCTTGTTTGCACAGCTAGAGAAGGAAGGCGAGGATCAATGGCCAGATTGGATTTAACTTTGACGATGAAAGAAAAAAGGGTAGCCGAAAGAAAAAGGAAACTGGATTTCAGGCGTCAACAAATAGAGGATCAGGATATGCAGCATTTACAGACTGCAACTAAAAGTTTTGGGACGGCAAACTCATTCCTCATTTGACTGGCGAAGAAAAAGTGGATTGTCTGCCAGTATTGGTTTCTGGCAAAGACGTTTCTTAACTTTTAACTGTTGCCCGGCTGTTATCTGGAACTGGGGAGGCTCAAGCTTCTGCCGTTTTTGGGGCAATTGAAGATTGGAATTTAATAGCATCCGAGCAATGTGTTTTGATACGACAAGTTCCAACACACGCAGAATTGCTGGTGCATGTGTTCTTCTGGAGCAAAAGCTTGGCCATGAGCTTCTGTATTTTGCATGCCGACATCATATTATAGAACTCATTATTGGTGCCGTATTCCAAGTATGCATGGGGTCAACATCTGCTCCAGAGGTTCTTCACTTTAAGAAATTTCAAGAGATATGGGGATTAATGGACATTGACAGATATGAAACTGGAATGGCAAGTGATGTAGCTGATCTAGTGAAAGATATTCGAGTGAGCACAATCGATTTTTGTAACAAGAATCTTCAACAAAGTCAACCTAAAGATGACTACAGGGAGTTTTTGAAACTCATCATTATCTTTCTTGGTTCCACTAAGGGCAAAGACTTGGAACAAGATCAAACCAAAAATCTTAGTGTTCCAATGGATGTATTAAAAAACAAGAATTTAGAAGGTTTTGTAACTGCCAAATCTATGAAATTCTTTTCAATGATAGAATTGCCAGATGGATTTCTAAATGTTGATCATGAATTATGGAATAAACATGACAATTTCAAACAATTAACAGAGATGGTAAAATTGTTGAAAGTGGTTAACGATCATGCAGAACGAGGAGTTGCACTAATCCAGGAGTATAGTGGACTTATCACTCGAGATAAATCCCAGCACCAGTTTCTGCTAAGAGTTGTAAAATAACATCGTCGAGCCTACCCGGACCCGGACCCGGACAGCCGAAAGCAAACTTTGGCAAAGAACCCAGCAAAAGAGTAGAACACTTAAACTCAAGAGATATTGTTAATTAATTTTAAAGTTCATATTTTTAATCAAAAATTTTATATTGCATAACATGACAGTAATTGCGTATTTTACACAATACTCGTACGGCGTGAAGTTGTATTATTTCAAAAATATAGTTTGTGAAATTAATAAACTTATTAAATTTGTTTATGTTTATTCAATGATTGTCAAAAATTATAACATTAATTAATCATTACTGTGATGTAACAAGAAATGAAAAATAATCGTTAATTTATTCTTAATCTGTAAAGTTTTTCAAAACTTTCTAAATTTTGGAGCACTTGAGCTACCCTTAAATATAAATACTTCGTGCTGATATTTTTTAAGGGAGTGTTTTCTAATTGAAAGGAACAACTTAAAAGGGTAGGACCACCAAAATTTTTAAAAAACATTTTTTTAAAATACGCTCCACCCTGCTGTATTACTTTGTGACTCTTTGTTCCGTAATGCGTGAAATTTTGTTAATGTTGATCAGGTAACTCTTTTTAAAGACTTCATCATAGTCAGCAATTGCAAAATCATGAGGTGCTATTAAGTTAGTTCAGTGTCATGCAGACTGATGATGAGGAAACAGATGTAATAGCATAGCCGCGTTTTATTATAAACATTTTTAAATAGTTTTCCAAACAAACAGTTAGTTTGCTTGTTGTGTTGTGTATTCAGATTGCGTATCCTGTGTGTTCAACATGTAGCCTTGCGTCTTGATGCATAGTTATAATCTAACGTCAAGTGGTACCGGTTTTGTTTTTGTAAAGTTGTGCGTAATTAACATAATTAACTTTTCAAAATCATAAATCCTGAAATCAAAATCATAAACTTACCGTGTTTAATGAATAACTTTCTAAAAATAATTTTAAAATACCAATTTTTTTTCTGTGTTATGTCAACAAATTTGAACTGATTATATTAGTTTTAAAAAATAATATAACTTTGACTTGTTTTAAAAACAAAAGTTTTTATTACAATCATCAATTTGATTGTTTCCCTCTTTTGATTAACATAGAAGTATTCCAAATCTTTCAGTCGTATCTGTGAAAACCGCAATTTTATGGATTTACTACACCAAGATTGCTGTGTCAGGTGCTTAGTGTGGTGTGTGTAAAAAGTCTAATCCAAATTCAGTTAACTGATAGATTCATAAGATAAGCCTTGGTTCAAAAAATAAGAAAAAAATGGAGCACTTAAATCGTAAAGCAAATGTTAGCAAAAGATACAAACTGTGATTGCTTTATAACTGAGTCATGGACACGATCCAAAAGCTAATTAAAAAAGAAGTTTCAGTCATCAACCGGTAGCCATCACTAATGGATCTTAAGTTCATATGATCCATACATGACTATATCAATACATCATTAAACCAATAACAAATTTAATCCAAACATCATTGTTCCAATAATCAGTTTGAACTAAAGAAAAACATCCTCAGCTTTTACAATTTTGTGGGCTGCCACATTAGTAGAGTAATTTTTATTTTTATGTCTTAAATATTTATTTTCGTAAAAATCAATTTTTCATCATAAAACGAGTTTGAAATTTCAAAAACGTAAAATTTTTTTTTTTTTCGTAAGATTAGTTTGTTTTCATAAGATTGTGTTATTTATCGTAAAAATCTTTTATTTAAAATAAAACTCAGCAAGTTATTATAAAAGCAATTAAAATATTGTCATGCTCATTAAAAAATAGTGTGTAATTCTTTGTAAAACTATGTTAAAATAATAGCTCTTGTCATAATCAGGTGGAATTCTAATTTCTTTAGGTGGGAATCGATCCTAAAACTTAAAGATGAATTGATGTTTTTTAGAGAAAAAAATGCATTAAATAAAAACCCATTACGAGATGTTATTCCAAGTGATAATCGATTTACATTGATGGCTTTACTGATGCAAGTGTTAAAAAGGGAAAATTGTATCAGAATGTATGTCCAACAAAAGTGAAGCAGTGCTTCATCACATGCTAACAATTCTATTTAGAACTGATAATTTTCTCCATAACCAGATAGCTCCCTATCTATCTGGTTTACAAGAAAACATAAAATAAAATATTAAAGTCGTTGTCTTTCTACTCAGCCAGCAAAACAAAATTAAGCAATCAAAGTTAACATTTTAATAAAACGCTTGGGAATGTTTAAACACTTTTGTAATTTGCACCACATTGGCGTCTCCTAATAAGAAAAAAAAAGGGGTTCTCAATTCCCAAAATATTTTAGGACTTTTAGATTCTGGTGGGGTGGGGAATGCTAATCCCCCCCCCCTCAACCACCCAAGTTTTGGGTTCGCGTTGTTTTGTCTTGTACCGTTTTGAGGCGCAAGTGCTTATCATCCATGTTTTTCTCCTATATTTTTTCAATACAACTTTATTTAAAATAAACATATAATCGCAAAACCATTGAATTAAATTTTTTAGTTGTAAACTTTTAAATTGATAAAAACTTAGTTAAAACATGTTGCTAAATAGGTAAAATTTCAAAGAGAATAGGTGTTTAATACTAAGCAAGAAGTGTTTTTGTACCTCTCTATCGGCGCATGTAGCTCGCCTATAAATTTTATGGACCGCTTTATACCCTTACCATTTATACGGAACGTAGGTGAGTACAACTTTTTCCAACGTTTAACACTTATGTTAGCACATCAAGTTTGTAATTTTACTTTTCTTTTGATTTATTTTTCATAATTATCATATTATCTAAATGTTGTTTTTATCTCACACCATTTAACTTACTTTCCCAATTAAGTTTTGTATTTTTGTATTATGTATTTGCTCATCACTAGAGTCTCCTAGATTATATATATTGAGAAAAAAATAAACCAGTAGAGTATATCAAATAAACTAATCCCACAAAGAATGTATAGTTAATAGTTACATTAATTAATTTATTTGTATTTTCGTTAAATACCAAACCAAAACTTTTGGTATTTAATGAAATTTAGTTCACAAATGTTTACAAAAATAACTTTTGGTTTTTCGATTTAAGTAAAGCAATTTGTTTTTAAGAAATGTTTGGATAAATTTTACATGCTTATATCTTCAAAATAACAACTATACGATTTTTATTTGAGTATAATATATTTTATAGAAATGTATATACAGAGTCAGATTAAAGTACATGCTAACTAAAGTATAGCAAGGCCCCCAGACTAAAGAGAAGCCGAGACTGAAGAAGTTCAGCAAACATAAACATTAAAAATAGAAAAACTGAAGTTCGACATTTTGATTTATTAATATTTGAAATTCGAATATTTCCAATATTAAATTTTTTTAAATGAATTTTGAATGATATTGTTTACAAACATTTTTAATAAAAGTTCAGAAATGCTGTCGTAGTAAATTATGTACTTTAAAACACACAAACAATGGAATCAGAAACTTTCACAAGCGTATGCATATCATCAATGTAGAAAAATAAACAAATAAAACAAAACTTTACACAGCTGGACTATCAAGACATGTATAAAGATTGTTTTTAAAGATGATCTCGAAATTTTTTTTCACAATGATTCAGCTTTATGTATGAAAAATTAACAGTGCTGTGTCAATGTTATTTATTAATACAGTAATAAACAAACGGAAGCAGATTTGTGGTAGAGGGCTACACTATGCCACTGAAAGCAACACACTTTCAGTTTGTTTTTATACTAAAGAGTAATTTTGGACTTAAAGGTAGAAAGAGACTTTGTCTTGACCTTACAAATGTGAATCAAATAATAATTAAAAGACAAAGCATTATCTCAAGTAAAACATATAATTTAATTAGTTTTAGATGCACTACACTTATTTTTTTGCTCTGCTCTGGTTTTTAGTAATAAGAAAGCAATGCCTCTTAATTTGACCATAAACTTTCTTTGCCGCCTCTAATACAAGCTTTTCCTAATTCAAATGATAAAATAAGGATAAAGGTTGAAAATTCAACCTCAATTAAAAAAAAAAAAACTACTCCAAGTGTGTGCGTTAAGGTTATTGGCATAATTGCACTTGCTTTCACTCTTACTTTTATTTCAGAATTTAATTAGTTGCCTTGTCTGTAGAACTTGCTTGATGGCATGATCTTTTATATCTTTTTCATCATCTTGCAACATTGAGTAAGGAAAGTTCTCTCGAAGGCAGCTGTAAGAATTTACTTGAAAATGAAAAATGTGCGTCGTACATTGTCTGTTCAATTTTTAAATTGCTTTAATATCTTATGAAGAAGTCTAAGAGCATTTTTATGGAAACCAGAATTTTTATGAACCTCGGACCTCGGGGTTTTAGGCCAGAACTCTAACGACTACCCCACGGCTGTTTGTAGTGGTAATTAACTGCTCATAAAAGCGTTCATCGAATCTAGTTCGAATCAGCCACCTAGCATAGTAGACAAGACCAGGTATTTTTATTGAATGTTTTGTGGAAATAAAACTTTATTCTATATTGGATATTCCAATGCGATATTCATAAAATTTACGCTGGTCCGAACTAAGATCAGATAAAACAGAAAGATTTAAATAGTAGAAAAACTCTAAGTTTATGTTACTAATTTTTGTTGAAATATGCTTTTTTGTATCAAGAATCTTTTTTTCAGTGACAACTTGAGATCTTTTACAACAGTTAAATCTGTGCAATTTTTTTCACACATTTGATTCTTTATTCTTTGAAAAAAAAGCTAAAACTGAGTTGTTAACTATTGATACATATTAAACTTAACAAAAATCTCCAAATTTTAGTGCTTCTTTTTTTAATCCTTCTGGATCTATGACAGTTTTTTCTTTAGAATTTAACAATATTTTATTTTGAAAATAAGAATTATTTTATTCGTGCATACCGGTAGAGCTTGACACTTCTGTAGTTAACAAGTTTCTTTGTTGTTTGTTGCTGCGTTTTTTAATCTCTACTATTTTTTGTAAGTTTAAAGATCTTTTTTTTGGTGGTATTTCTGGTGTGCCTGTTTAAATTCTAAATCTTCTTTTTTTCTACCACTTAATGTGATATTTCTAAGAGATGCACTTTGGTACTGATTTATTGTTTCAAAATGGCTGCTTAAATTGGAAGAGTTTGAAACTATTGCAAAGGATCTTATTTGCTCAAACGTGTTATTATTAAATTATGAGCATATTGGACTTCACCTTGAATCACTAAGACAAAAAAAACAGTTGATCAAAAATTAGAAAAAATCAAGTATCAAATACTCTGACAAAACGTTTTCAGACGTATGGACACAAATAACAAAAGGCTACTTTCCAACAGTGGCAAAGTAGTGTACCTAAGGCGTCTGAGTTTGAGGCAGATAGTTTGTTGATTTAGGACAAGATTAGTGAAAAAACAATATAAGAATAAGTCAACTTTTTACAAATTTTAAAATGCCATAATGTAAATTGTTACCAACGAAAATGAATGAAAAGTTCATTCCAACATCACTTCCAGTCTGTCAAACTAGTAAAGGCCTTAAAGTACCAGATGCATCTGAGAGTGACTCGCACAGATTTCCATATCTTTTTTTAAATTTTTGAAAGTTCATAACATGCTTCCTCAATCTGCAAAGGCAATCCAAATTCTTCCGTTTTCGTTGTTTGAAAGGATTTTTAAAATCTCTAAAGTCATGTTAAAGGAGAATGTTCAACCGACATTTAGATCTTGGGCGGCAATTTCCACATGCTTTTTAACCGCATAAAATTTACCAATAAAAAGTGCCTGAAAAAAAACAGAGAGAGCTTACAGCAATAATTTATTAGTTTGTTAAAAACTGAACAATCTTTTCTCAAACAAAACTTTTCTTACCAATTATTTAGTAGGTTAAAATATTTTTCTAATACAGAAGGTTGCATCTAAAATCCATGCAAAAAATTGAAGGGTCTTTTTCTAGGTACAGATAACAACTTTATAGCATTGGTTTTGAAAGATAAGCCTTAATGGGATTTTTGCTGGTAGATATGGTTTCTTAAGTCTTGAATATGCTAAGTCACTAGAAAGTTGAAATTAACCACATACTTTGTCATGCACACTTAAATTAGCCATATTTTCTAAACTGTTCTGAACTGAAATGTTTTTTAAATAGCTCTTAGGATGATTGAATAACTTATATTTTGAAGAATATTTTAAAGTAACACAATAACAATATCAAATGCACTCCAAAAACCAAGTTAGTTGTTTAAAATTTTTGAAAAAGATTTTAAAAAATACAGCGAAACTCTAGGGTGTACTCTATCTTTCTGTTTTTTATCATTATTATGTTTTTTAAAATTATTATTATTATTGTATTAGAACTTTGTTTGATATAATGATAAACAGTGGTGGTTTCAGCATGGAGCGCGATGGATCAAGCTGCTCCCTACCCTCCGCTTCCCCCCCCCCCCACCCTCATCCCTACGCTTCCCGCTTCCTAAGTCAGTCATTTGGCGGCCCATAAAATATAAATTTCTTATTACAAAGTTCTGCATTTCTTTAATTGAAAATAAAAAACTAGGTAACATCAAACCATTGTTTACATATTTGTTTTACAAATTAGCTTGCAAATATGGCAGAAAGCAAAGCATAGACGCTTTGTTTTAAGAAAATATTTCTTATAATCAAAATGTACACATTTAATGGATTTTTAACATAGTTTGGTATATTAAAACAACTGTGACTTAAAAGAGAAAAATAAAGTTTCAAATTAATTGATATCAAAGTTGTGAAACAATTTAGATTCGTTTTTATATGTTAAAAAGTTAAAAATGTTGGTAAAAACCCGTATGGCATCCCCTCCCGACTTAAAACCTACTTGCGCCGGCCGTTCATCAAATATGCATCAATATATCCAGCAATGATGACTGAACTATAAATGAACAGCGTTCATCCATTCTTGATATAAAATACAGATAAAATTATGTTTTTCTAACTTGTCTATACTTTACAAAATTAGCTTGACTCTTCCTTTTATATCTGTTTATGACGAGAGAAGTTTAAGTAGACTAAGGATCAAAAATTGTCTGTGCTCAACAATAACAAAACAACGTCTTTTTGCATTGACACTAATTTTTATTAATTTTGAGGTTGCTGAGAGCATTGACAAACATTTTGCTTTAACCCAGCGGGCACATACGTCCATATGACATTTATGCAACGCCTTATAAACGTCACAAGTCGATATGATGTTCTTAGGACTTCCAACGAACTTTCTGAACGCACTGGAATAAAAAATGCATGAAAAGAATTTGCATAAACTAGCATGAGAGTAAATTTTTTTCTAAATGCTTGCTTTTAGTAATATGTATTTTTTTAACGATAATTTTTAACCAGAGTAAACTTAGCAAACTCAAACATAGACGTACTTACTAGTTATGATAAAAGGCACATAAAAGCATTTATAAAATATATTTATCACAAGTCCAGTTCTCGAAAAAACATTTCTAGGAATAATGTGCCCTATGTCAAGCAGCACTAAAGAATAGTTTTTTCCTTCTCATTAAATGAAAGACAATCAAGAACCAATTAGATGAAAAAGTAGTTAATGGACAACAACAAAGTTGTTGTACTATAATTGCATTTAAACAATTAATTGGTATCTATTATTTGTTTTATAAAGAAAGAATAAACTTTTATAAATAAGTAACAAAGAGATCTAATAAAAGTTAATTCTTAAATGAAAATTTTACAAGCTACCATTTAATATTCAAGCCCAGTGGGCATTGGACGTCCAAAGACGTCAACAGACATTCATTCCACCGTCGGGAGGCCCACTCTAATTTCGTCGGATGTCTTAGGACGTTAAATGCCCACTGGGAAATGATCTGGAATTTAATTCTTGAAAGGATCTAGATAACAGAATTTAACTTTAATTAAAATTATTTAAATTACATTATGAAAATAAGTAAATAGGGTAATCAGACTTTTTTATGTAAGGTTCTCCTTTTATTGTTTGACTTAATTATTCTGGCTTCGTTTTGATATTAAACATAGCACCCTTACAATCAAACAATAAGGAAAAGTGTCTATTAAGTTGGAGTGAAAATAACTTTTTTCAGAAATACAACTACTTTCATTGATTTTTATATTAGTCATAAAATAAAATACAATAAAAATGAGACCAAGAAAAGCAAAATTGGACAAAAATTACCCCCTGCAGCATTTTTTGACTAATATCTTTTATAATTGTTAGTAATAATAATATATTTAAATAAATCTTTTTAGATTACATGACAAATAATAAAAAAAAAAAAAAAAAAAAAAAAACAATAAATTACACAAAATTTATGGTTTGCAAAGAATAAATTTTAAGTAAAAAAGAAGCATTTGTTATTTCAAAGCAAGTAAGTTGATATCAAAATTGAGAAAAAGAGAAAAAAGATTGCCTTCATTTAATTAAAGTTTACATTTATCACAGTAGCTGCTAAAGAACGAATTAGTTAATAAACGTGCAGCTTATCTTCAGTAACTGTTTGCAGGTGTAGAAAAAAATACTTATCAATATCAAACGGTAAGTTATTCTAATCATTGCCAATACGATTTGTAAAAAAATTGTAATGAGCATTATTAAATGTGAACTCACGCATTAGGACGTTGGATGGTGATCTACGAATTGGTGGATTATGTCAATTGATAATCTCAAAATTATTTTCTAGTTTTAACTGCTGGATCAAGTCGTCACGTTGCCTGCGAGTTTCTAAAGTAGTATAATAGAGACGCTAACACCTTTCATCATAAGGTAATCCTATTAAATCATGAGGTACTTTTGTTGCTTTGTGCTGAATTTTTTCAATTTTTTTGCTGTCACCTTTTAACTAAGGACACCATATCGGAACAGCGAATTCCTGAGGCGGTCTAACATACGCAGTGTATAGTTTAGTATCATATCTCTTGATCTAAATGTTTTTTTAATAGGCCGAGTATCATATTTGCTTTACGTGTGGCAACCTGTATGCGTTGATTCTATTTAGATCATTATTAACCCAGGTCTAGATCATTACATCTCTAGGTCTCTCCTAATATCCGTTACCTCAAGAGTGAGTGATAGATTTCCATCATTCATTACATATTTATGATTACTATTTCCATAAAATAGGTGCATAACTTTACACTTTGCAATATTTAATTCCATTACCATTCCTTTGACCATTCTATGACAATGTTTAAATTTTTTTAAAGAACTAGACATCAGCATTGTGAAACTCAGGTCTTATTTTTTATAACAGTTTAGTGTCATCAGCATAGATTTTATGATCTGATTTTATCTTATTCGTTAAGTCGTTTATATAGATGATGAATAATATTGGACTAAGTACAGACCCTTGTGGAACTCCACCTAGAAAATAGGTCATGTCGCTAGAGTGTTTACCTAAAACAGCTTGCAGTTTTCTACAAATCAAAATGACTCAATCTATTTAAGAACATTGCCATTAATCCCATATGCCTTCAATTTATGAAGTAGTTTACGGTAAGAAACTTTATCAAAAGCTCTCGCGTAATGCAAAAATTTAATATCGACAAAATTTATTTTTCTTAACGCTTTCGTATGTAGCCGATACTCTCCGATAAGTTAGAGGTGCATCCTATTTTGTACATAAATTCATGTTGATTATGTGAGATGTAGCTCGTTTTTTCAAGATTTTTAATTATCTGTTCCCTGATAATCTTTTTCATTACTTTACATGGAACTGACGTGATAGACACTGGTCTGTGATTAGCGGTATCAAGACGACTGCCTTTTTTAAACAATGGTGTGACGTGTGACTGTTTCCAAGTTGTAGGTATTGATTCTTTGGACAGTGCTTTATTGTAAAGTAAAGTAAGAGGGTAAGTCATTTGAGCTGCGCATTATTTAAGTACCTTTGGACTAATGTTATCAGCACTAATAGAATTATTTAGGTTCAAACCTTTCAAATAAGCTAGCGTCGCTTCAAAATTAACAATTTTATCGCCTAAGTCCTCTTGATAATGCCTTCTCTCAAAAATAGGTAACTGACTACTTTTACTACCATCAACAAAAACTGATTTAAAGTGTTCGTTAAGTCTGTTTGTGATATGTATTCCCTCTGTTAACTTTCCACCTTTTGCATCAGATATAGCACCAATAGATATATGAACATTCTGTTGCGTCTTAGCATAAGCGTACACCCTATTAAGATTATTTTTATCTGATGCTAGTTATGCTTCAAGTACTCGAAAACGACGTTTTCAAGCTTTCTGCACCTGGTTTCTTAGTTTCCTAAATTCACGAATCAGTGTCGCCGATCGCCAGTTTTTTTATCGTGCCATTTGATGTCCGGAAAGTTGAAATCACCTGCTAGTAACATAACATAGCGTAAATTTTACATTTTTGAAATATACTTTTCACGAGAAGTTTCAAAGTGAAAACGTATTCGGTATTTTTGTATTATCCATTTGTAATATAATAAAAGTAACTTTTTTTTTATTAAAAAAGTGATGGAAATTTTTAAACCCGTTTAATTGAAATATTTTTCAATGGAAAAACAAAATATTAGGCATATTCTCTACTTCGAGTTTCAAAAGAAATCATTTTTTTAAATGTTATTGTTAATATTTAGATAGTAAGTAATAGTATTATTTAAAATTTTATAGGTATAAAATCATTTCAATATGTTTATCAAAATATATCTAATAATAATTTCTATATAATAAAGCTGTTATAACTATGTATGTTTCTGTGTTTATTATTATTTATAAGCTGTTATAACTATGTATGTTTCTGTGTTTAATATTAGGCATATAATATAATCCATTCTCTACTTCGAGTTTCAAAAGAAATCATTTTTTTAAATGTTATTGTTAATATTTAGATAGTAAGTAATAGTATTATTTAAAATTTTATAGGTATAAAATCATTTCAATATGTTTATCAAAATATATCTAATAATAATTTCTATATAATAAAGCTGTTATAACTATGTATGTTTCTGTGTTTATTATTATTTATAAGCTGTTATAACTATGTATGTTTCTGTGTTTAATATTAGGCATATAATATAATCCATTCTCTACTTCGAGTTTCAAAAGAAACCATTTTTTTAAATGTTATTGTTAATATTTAGATAGTAAGTAATAGTATTATTTAAAATTTTATAGGTATAAAATCATTTCAATATGTTTATCAAAATATATCTAATAATAATTTCTATATAATAAAGCTGTTATAACTATGTATGTTTCTGTGTGGAGTTTAATTCTTTGCTATGCTATTCTTTGATACTTTGATAATACTAATTAATACTTAATAATACTAATACTTTGCTATTTATATTTAAGTAAATAGAGTGTTAACTTCTAAAACATATTATTCATTCTTTGGATACTCAAAGTAATCCATTGAGGTGTAACAGCCAACAGAACTAGATGTCATGCGGATCTGCTGATTATCCAAAGCAAATAAAGCTCAAGTCTTGCTGAATCAGTGCCACTTGATTCTGTCATTTTTACTACACCTAGAACTTCAATACAAACTATTACTTTTAAAACAAATTAGTGTTATCATTATCACTTTCAAAGTAGATGCAATTGTCTCTCTCTTCATTTTAGCTAGTTTGTAACCGCTATGTGTTCTCATACAGAGCTGTAACAGCTATGGCATTAGCTGTACCGGAGGGTATTGACATTATTTTACATGATGACTAAATACAAGTTACTGACTAAAGCAAGGTAAGACTTAAAGAGTTTGAAATCCCGCATGAAAGCCATGAACTACCTATAAGTTATTTCAAGTAATGGAGTTGTACTTTGATTGTAAAAGAGACAGAACTATAAAGTTTTTCAATAATATGAGAACCATAGTGGTAGTAGAGCATATAACCTTGGTTCCGGAACCTGGATGAGGGGTTTAGGGCTCATCACTTTTTTAAGAGAAACACCTGAAGAATTAAAATCTTAAGTTGTACAGTATTTTAAAAAACACTATATTATTTTTAATTATTTGCAAGCTCTTGGCTGTGATGGAACTGCGGATAACCCTGAAAACTAGAGCAGTGTTGTTAAGTTGATTGAATTAGAACTTCAACGGCCTCTACAATACAATGTTTTCTTATCTCAATAACCCATCACATCACTACAATAGGTACTTTCTTTGCTACATGCAATTGAGCTTCCACAATGTTATTAGTTTGCGGATTTAGACGGACCAACATCTGGTCCAAGATTCTATTTAGGCTCTATGGGAAAGTCCTAAGAAAATTGTAAGATCTTAAAATTCTGTATTTTCAGCCTTTAAACCACAATGTAGAAATGTCATAATGTAGAAATGTCATAATGTAGAAATGCTATAATGTAGAAATGTCATAATGTAGAAATGCTATAATGTAGAAATGTCATAATGTAGAAATGTCATAGTGTAGAAATGTCATAATGTAGAAATTTCATACTGTAGAAATATGGAAAATTCTTGAAATTTGTCTAATTTGGCCAAAAAGTGCTGCCGAGGGTAATTATTGCCCAACTCTGCTCATGTTAGTCTCATTTTTTTAGTGTTTTTTTTTATGATAAATATAGAAATCAGAGAGAATAATTGAATTTCTAAAAAGGTTATTTTCACTACTTGCGTCTATAAACAGTGCACTGAATTGTTTAATGCAAATGGCATGTAGTCATTAAGTTAAGGTATTAATGTACAAATATAAATAAATGAAATATCAATGTAATTTATTATTTAATTGAATTTTTTAGCATGTGATAACATATTTTCAGACTCCTTTGCTAAAAAACTATTAAAAGTTGGTATTATAACTTCGTATTACTTATTTGGAATAACACTGTGATGAGCATTATGATAGTTATGGGATTGATGATACCAGTTCTGGGTTATTTTATGCTTCCAAAGGAGATGCATGTCAAAGATATAGAGAGAAAATAGATAATGTATCACAATTCAATCACTTAGCTTATTTTCAGTTATACAATATTAATTTATATTAAAAGAAAATGTTTTTTTTAAGGTGACATTTATAAGCGTAAGGTAACGGTACCAGTAAGTGACCGCTTAAGAGAAAAAATTCCGTATGACTGCCATATCTTCAAGATTGCTTGTCAATGAAATGGTCTTAATAGTTCTAATAACTTACTATACTATCTTCTAGCATACTACTAGTTAATTTTTTTCTAAAGTACAATTTTTTCATGCTTAAGTGGCTGTTTCTTTAAAGCATGATTTTGCGTTAGTATTTTACCATCTAAAAAAAAAAATAATCAGTATTTACCGTCCTTTGCTTTAGTTGACTAAATGTTAAAAAAGAGAAAAATGAAAGCCGTGTTTTTTTATTTTAAATCAGTTAATATAGCATCGTGAAGACATATAGTAACTTTTTTAAGCGATGCAACACAAATACAATATTTTATTAAAAATAAAATGTTTAGTAAGCGTTCATTCTGATATAAGATATGACCCACGTAAAGAACATAACAAAGAAAAAACTTTAATTTATATATGCATCTTTTTTTCTGTCAACAAATACAAAATTTTGTTACATATGAAATGACGAATAAACGTTCATTTCCGGTATAAGGTTTGATTCACGTCGAGAATACAAGTTTGGAAGGCGGATTTTCTCCCTTTGTATTTGCTCCCTTAAATATACAAGTTTATCTTCCTTATTTTTCCAACGATAAGAAGAAATTCCACTCTGAACCATTATGGCTATCTCGTAGTCATTAGCCACAACTTGAACAATTATGACTATCTCGTAGTCATTAGCCACAACTTTTCCGGAAAATGAATCATACTCTTCAATTACAAAATCATCCGTTTTCAGCGTAAATAAATATTTATCTGAAGAATATTTATACCATTCAAAATCTTCAGCATCGCTTAGTTCAGGAATAGAAATAGATAAATCTAAATCATACTTCATATCTTTTTTTTTTTCCCTGTTATTCTTCTTCATTTTCTCTTGTTTGTTTTTTTCCCTTTCAGCTGCTTTTTCATTTTTTAGTCTTTCTATTTCATTTTATTTTTCAATGTTCTTTTGAAAATACAATACTTTCTTTTGGGTTTTTCTGCTGTGGCTTTTTCTTGCCGACAACAGGGGGTCAGAATCTATATTTTTTAAACGGAGATGATATACTTGACTGTCAAGCAATTACAGTATCCTCGTTTCTTTCAACAATGGGAAATGATGGTATATTTGATGGTCTGCGATTGTGGTATCTTCATTGCCTTCAACTATGGGGGACATTCCATGTGATGGTCCTGCAATTGCGGTATCTCCATTGAAATCAACTATAGGTGACAGTATATTTAATGGTCCTGCAATATTGGTCCGGTTATCTTCATTGCTTTTAATTATGGGGGACACTACATGTGATAGTCGTACAAATGCAGTATCTTTATTGCCTTCAACTTCAACTATGAGAGTAAGCCTTTTAAGCTCTAACTCAGTTTTTTTCCACAACAGAAAAAGTGATCTATCAGAAGGATCCCGTTCCAATTAACTATAGATGGCTTAAATAATTCCAATTTTTTCTTTCTCTGTACTCTCATTCAAGAATTGCAATCTCTGCTTAACATACTTCAAATGTGAATGTATGTCGTCATTTAACGCAACATTCTACACAGTAATGTTATTTTTTTTATTTAGTGAGACTACACTTGCGGAAACCGTTGATCAACACAGAATGAGTAGCATGCGTGTCTACTATTTCTTTTAGTAGTTTAGCTAAATCTTCTTCAAGATGAGGTCATCTAAATGATTGGTGCGTCACTCATGAACATGTTGCTTCCAATTCTCTTTTAATGTTCGAAACACTGCAACCACCCCTGGTCAATTACTAAATTATTAAAATTTTCTCATTGAATATATTACCACCCCCTTAACTGACTACAGATGGCAGTAAACAGAAAATAAATAACATTTAATTAATATTAAACATACCTATTTCAAAATAAAATCATGCAATCTGAATATAAATGGTACTTACCTTTTAGAATTAACTTTATTTGCGGCTTCTCCTAAGCAAATGGCAGAAGAAAACTCAAAAAAATAGATAAAATAATAGCAAATAAACTTTGAATGCAAGCCATCTTTGTTCAAAACTGTCAAATGTTTGCTCAGTTTACGTATGTGCAACCAAATGGTCAGAAAGTATTTTCCCGCTGTTTTTTAAAACGTTGTTTCATACTAGGGCTTATTTTAACAATTTTTTTTCTAAATGGTCAATTACTGGTATCGTTACTTTAGAGTGATATTTAGATGTACAGATTTTATTAGTTGTATTGTTCCAACAGAAGCAGCAAGCAAATTCCATATTTGTCGGTCACAAAATAAGATAATCATTTCATTTTTTTTTTTTTTTACGGCTTCGAAAGAGTTTGATTTCTACTTAAATGAATAAATGTTAAGTGATTTATTGTCCTAATATCAGATGGAAATAGCACAAGACTAGACCTTTTATATATTTTTTTTTCAAATCCAGAAGAATTCGTCTTTTTCTCATTCCACCAGACACAACAGGAGTTACTCAACTTCTTGGCAAAGCAAATAAGAGCATTCACAGCGAGTTTCGTAAGAAGGATGACTCTTTCAGATTTCTGACATGGAAACAACTGTTCCTTTAACAAAGATGCTTTAATAATGCGGGACAAATGGAATAGCAAAGAATGACATGTAAGATCTGCTAGAAAAGCGAATGTTGCTAAAAATATATAGATTGGTAATTTTGTGCAAAATGAACCAGGAAAACAGAGCTCTCTGTTAATTTCTTTACTACTGTTAAGTTCTTTCTCGTTAATCTCTTCACCTGATAAAGTGTTTTAAACAATTATTGGATATCAAAATTCAAACAAGCTATGGCACAAATAAATAAACTTCTTGAAAGAAGTTTCCAACAGGAAGAAATATCTGGCGTTTTTTGACGAACAAAAAGGTTAAACTACAATACTCAAAAAAAAAAATATGTATTACCTAAGTACATAAACCAATCACAGAAAATAATGCTTCTACTGTTGAAAGCATAAAAAGAAAAAAAAAAAGAAAAGAAAAAACAAGATGTTACAAAAATTTAAGATGAATTTAAAAAGCTCATTATAACTTGTATGCTTCAATGAAATTGTGTGGATATAAACTGGAAAGCTTTTGGCTTGGAGCATGCTTCAAGGTTGAATACAATTAGTTGTGTCCAACCTTTCTCAATATAATGAAGTTCGTATGCAGCAATGCAAATTGCAAATTATATGGATGAAATCTAGAAATATTTTTATCAACGATTGCTAGAATAAAAGTTATTTTAATATGTTAAACTCTATCTTTTTAAATATTTTATACAAGTTGCACTACAACTTCAGATACAAATGATTTGATAAAAAAAAGATAAATGGAATAGCAAAAAATGACTTGTAAGATCCATATAAAATATAAACTAGATTGAATTTCGTTTCGTTATTTTTTGTTAAAATTCAAATTTCTCCTTCATTTCTTAAGTTTGAAATTGTCGTAAAAAAATGCCCTCGATTGATTCAAAATTTAGATTTAAATTTTCATAGCCTTTCAAATGATTGTGTTGTTTTTAAGGGGTCTTGGTTTTTGGGGTGCATCCACCTGTAGTGAAAAACTTATGCAAATCTGATGCACCGTTTAAGAGATTTGTTGAAAAATACTGTTCCTACCTTAAATGTTTTTTAACTTTTTCAGTTTTTCTGAAAAAAAAAAAGTTTAATTTCTATTTTTCTTTATATTTTTAATAGTATTTTATTACTTTTAACATTTCAAAGCATTTTATTATCATATAAAGATAAGAGTATGAACTCGTTAGACTTCATACTCTTCGAGAAAACTCTATCGAGTGAATAATCTATCAAGAAAACTCGATAGATTTTCTTTTTCTTTTTGCTAAATGAATATTTTTAATTTTTTTTTTTAATAGTTTCTTTTGCTAAAGTTACTTATTTAAAAATTAAAAGTAAGCTTGTACGACAGTTTTTATGTTTGAAATATTTAGGTTAAGCTTTACTGCTTAGTTAATTTTTTATACTATTTCCAAATTCCTTCAATATAAGAGTAGATGAAAACGCACTCGATGAAGATGATGAAGGTAAAGAAAATTAAATAGAAGTGACAGTTTGTGGGGCAGGAATGACCGTTAAAGATTGTACTTAGTGGGCTCAGACACCAATAAATAAACATTAAAATGCAATGATTAATATTGTACAAAAGAGATCTATTAGAATAATAGACCTATTAAGAACACCAACACACTGTCAAATCTTGACACATTGAAATTAGTTTTTACTCTAGAAATGGTTGATATCATTTTACGTCATACATATAAAAAAGCAAACTACAGCTACAACTTACGTCATACAAATAAATTAAAAAAATAACATATTCAGCATATAGTGAAAAAAATTCAGGAAAAAAGTACTTTAGCGCGGGAAAATGTTGAGCTTTAGGAGTTTTATGCATTCCTCACTATTTTGATAATGTCTGACGCCAACAACTCGAATACTGACAATTCAATTACTCGGACATCATTCTCTTCTAAAATATTATTCGTTTTATTTAATTTGATGATGCTAACACTCGTGCTCAGAGTATGCAGTGTGATAAAGCAGCTCCAATATGAGAAATTAGAACAATGCTCAATAGTAATTAAGCTAACATTATAAGCAACTTTACCCATACCGGAGCCGAACTAAATTCATTTAGTATATTCCATCATAACTAGCCAAGTATGGAATCAAAGTATGGTGGTTATGCGGTGCTGAAAATTTGTATAAACTCAATTGACAGCTTTGCACTTGAAAATTCAGTATTGGTTGGGAAAAAAATATTGGTGAAAGAGTTTTCGAAGATTTAGCAGCACCATAAAAAAGATCCGGTAGACAATGGATAACTACCTCACTACTCTGCCATTGGCAAATTTTTTACTTTCATGGGATTTAACAATTATTGGATAAATTTGAATAAAAATGAGCCATGCATTCCACTAGCAATGACTGCATTGAAAACAAAAAGGTAATTATCCACTGTGTTTAATTTGCATGAAAAAGTTACCATGTGCCACACAAAGAAAGGTAGCAATTACGCTTTCATCAATGCACCAGGAAGCAAAGATTCGTGATACTGCAAAGAAAAAACCTAAAATTATTAAAATTTATACCTCGCTCAAAGACTGAAAAAAAGTAGACACAACGAATAAAATGGAAGAAATACTACAAAGATCAACTCAAAGATGGTTTTTAGTATTTTTCTACAATATTCCTGATGTCGCATGTCTTGTAGCATATATTTTTTATTATGAGAATAATAAAGTGCTTTAAAAACAATCTTATGAACTACAATTATTTTAATCGGCAACTAAGCAGAGAGTGTACACCATTAGTCAAAAATTGTTCTCAAAATCCTCAACCAATGATAGGTTTTGCAATAAAAGTAGCAATTGAAATTTTTTTGGAGTTGAGATATAAACCCATATGCACACCCAAAGGAATCTTTGAAACCACAGGTAAATCTTTATTTAACTAGAAAAAAAAAGTTTACAGGTGTATGCCATGATCGTCTCTTAAGCGAGCTCGAGAAACGTCGCAAAATTCAAAAATTATGTGTTATATATCATTAGAAAGAGGATTATTACAGTATTCTAATGATATAGGTGAAAAGGTGAAAAAACTATCAAAATCGAACTATTTGTTCAAAAGTTATGACGGTTTAATTACCGATTTTTCTATGGATTTGTTGAAGCAACTGTGGTCAAAATAATTTTTTTCTTCACATGGACAGAGGGGGCACCAAACCACCCCTTGCCCGTATAAAACTGAACACATATTTCAGAAAAAAAGTTTTTTTTAAAGACATAAGCATTACAAATATACAAAAAAGTTGTTTTAAATTTATAGAAACCACCAAAATATATGACAGGTGTTTGTTAGCAATAGAGGTGGGTGTGGTGGTGATGATTTCATACACCCTAGTATCAAAACGACTTGATTTTATAAATATTCATATCTTTCCGGATATTATTCCTTATTTGCTATAAATATTGCATTTCAACTACGACATGGTAGGAGTGTGCAAAATAATTAATTTTACTTGTTTGTTTACGTCACGTTCGTTTAAAAAATTTTTAAACGGAATGACATTTTATTTACCTACTATTTCTACTATTGCTTGTAATAAAAATTCCTAAATTAAAGGATATTTTAAAAGTTAATAATATTTATATATTCAAAACACAAGTTACATAAATACTTTGGTATAGGCTTGCTTTAGTGAGTATAAACTCGCCTTTCAAACGTTCAATAAACTTAGTGAGTACCCAGTCATTGAAGGGAGAAGGCATGAAATTTAATGGTTAATAACTGTTACTAAATAATCAATTACAAAATATCCACATCTGATTCATAATGCACTTATCCTACACTTAGCAATTATAACGTTTAAACCTGGGAGCGCTAACCGAACAACGAGCAAGAGGAGATCAAGGAGCAAAATTAACATAATTAACTTTGTGGTTCCTAGTGTCAACCAAACTGAACGTCCTCAAAGTACATATTTCGAGCTCACAGACACACCAAACAACTCAAAGCACAACTTGTTCGAAACTGCGCGAAAATAAACAACTTCTTCACCAACCATGTGGTCATACCATGGAGCGTAAATAACTTAAACATGAACTATCATTATTATATCACTTAATGATGGTTTGAAAGCTAATGACGATCTTTATTTTAAAGCTAAAGACTGTATTTTTATCATAAAGCGGTCTGACAAGCCGCATTTCATCAATAATTTGTAAATTTTATTTATTATTTTATTTGAATAAATTTTTAATTTTAAAAAATAAAAGTTTGTTTTTTAAGATCTTTTTTTTTTCCCTTTTATAAAATTATAAAGTTATTTATAAAATTAATTTTGTGAAGAAATAAAATTTATTAATGATAATTTTTTATATAAAACAAAAAATAGAACCTAAAAAAAAGTTATGCAAATAATTGCCAACTCGGTATCTAAAACCAAACAACGTCGCAGTCAAGCCAAAATAACTAATAAGCCACTATCTAAGCATAATTTTTTTTTTGAACACAATGGTTCACTTTGGGATTTATGTGATACATATATCTATATAAAATCACGGTTACAAAAAAATTAGCTAAATTGAACTCAAGATAATTTTGGGAAATCACTTCAAATTTCGACAATTTGTCTCTTTTCTCAAAATAATTATAACCATTCTTTTTTGAAAGATTCTTTTTTTTTTAAGAGTGTTCACAGAGAGTTCTGATTTTGATTTAATTTAGGTTAGTTTAATGGAAGCTACAACTTTTATCTCATGCCTTTGCGCCATTCGTATGGCTAATTTTAAGTATTTATTAGTGCAATACAAAAACTTTTTATTTTTCTCATATTGGAAGGAACAACGAACTGTATTTTAAAGAAATGTTTGTCATTTTCATTCTATTTTTGTAACATAAAAGATGATAAAATTACTTTGAAGAAAGTATGCAATGGTCGCATTTCTCCTAATTTCCATTCTGCTCTAGTTTTTAACCAGAGTGCAACTATGCCTTCTCACTCTTCCATAAACTTTTTTTAAGGTTCAGATGAATGTTTTACAGTTCTTTGCACCGATTGTGAGTTGTTTGACAGATCAGTGAGATGAATTTTAAATTTAAAAGACAATAGTCTTTTAAATTTTAAATTCACACCATCTATCTATCTAATCATCATCTAAATCTGTTTTTTCTAAAAGCTGGACATCATCAACCTTCATTGTCCAGGTTTCACTGTCATACATCATAACACTCTGGACTTATGTGCTGTAGAACTTTCCTTTAGCCATTAATGAAGCACCTCTTGCTGATAAAAGTGAAAATAATTCTCGGAACTTGGCCCAAGCAGGCTTTACTCTTGCCCTAGATGCTTTCTCTGCTCCACCAGCTGATCCAATTGTATTTCTAAGATAACAAGATTCACTAACACACTCTATATTTCTCCACTTTTTATTTCAATCCCTTTTTTACCTTCTTCTCTATACTGACCAAAAGTACATTTTCTACACGCAAAACCAACAATCTTTAGAGAACATCTCTTCAATATCTACATCCTTATGAAACCATTGCATACAAACTGTACAAACTATAGAGTTAGCTGCAACTTTCTTCCGACGCACTCAACATGGCCACTTCCATTATTTTTTGGTTGCTCATTCTTTCTTTCTTTTTTTCCAAGTCTCTACCATATTAATTCTTCTCCTGTTTCAGTAATCTCTGAGTAAATGCTTTAGGTAACTATTTGCTCCTCGAACTCTTCACTTAATTTAAAAATGTAAATAACTATTTATATGGTTTAAATTCTTAAAAAAGTTTTAATTTATATGGTATAATATAAGGTGCGCAAAGAAAGCGAAGACGGGGGTCTCAAGCTAGTGGAGGGACCCAAGCTATTGAGTGGCTCCAAAAAAAGCCGATCATGTTATTTAATTTCTGAAACATTGATAACACTTGTGCTACATTTTAAAAATGAAGTTTATACGATAAACAGAAAGCCTTTGGGCCTCTACTTAGGACCTCCAGACTCTTAGGCTTAGTGCCTTGGACTCTAAGGGTCTCCACTTATCACTAATTGCACAAATATCATAATAAAATGTAACTAATAAAGTCATATATCAAATTAAAAACATGAGTATGTAATTTAATACAAAACAACTGTACGGTAAAAATAAAATTTTATCAAGATAACTAGTAAGATTATTCATTGTTAAATCGATATTTCAAACGAATCCAAATAAAAACTAATTTATTTACATATTAACTTAGTAAAAAGTTTTTAATTCACCCCGAAGCTTTGTAGTTTTTTTGTAAATTGCTTTACATATAACTGTTGACCGTCTGAAAAGTGTTGTTTTATTCTCAAACGTTAGGAGAATTTACTATTAAATTTGCCATGTTTCCCAAAAAGATTACAGCTTTTTTTGTTGTTTTTTTTTGCGGTAAATAATTTCTAAAAAAAATTTAAAACAACACAAGCTTTGCATCATAGTAGTTGGTAATAGGCCGGCTAAGATAGTAAACACCAGTCACTCAAAATGTTTAAATCTGAACTTTTTTATTTTGAAAAATTAAATGATCCATATTTAATTGTATTTACTCAATCAGAAAAATTGACAGTCTGTTTAGAGTAATTGAGTAGAATTTTTAAACAGAGATATTTTTTTGACAGGAAACTTCAAAAAAACCACAAAGTTCTTCAAGTTTAGTGATTCAAAATATAGTCGAATATTTTACAGAGTTAGATTTAATCTAACTCTCGAAAACTTTGACTTATATTCTGAATCATTAGACTGGAAGAAGATTAGACTTGAAGAGTATTGAGATAAGATTAACGATTAGTCTTATCTCAATTTATATATAAAATATTTTCTTTTATTCATAACACTTTTTATCTCAATGTTTAATTTATCACTAAATAGATGTTATGATGCAGGACGTCGTTAGATTATATTTTATTTATGATTATAAATTGTTGCGTCTAATTACTGTTCATGTTTCTTTTTTATATCTTCATTAAAATGTATTTTTTGATAAATAATATTTTATAAGTGAGAAGTTTTATTGTTACAATTTGTTGCAGTTGAACTCATTCGAATCCTCTAGGGAATTTGAATCCTATAGGGTCTCGAAAAAGTTTCGAATTACAGTTTTGAAAAATAAGAAAACAAGTTTTGTTGACCAATCTTTAAAAAATAAAAAAATAAACAGGATATAAGTAATTGCATATGTTAAAATATAACATTTATATCTAATTAACAATTACCAAACAGTTATACAGAGAATCCAGTAGTGTTTGCTGTTTTTAAAAATTGTAACTGAAGATTGCTCTTTCTTTCAAAGATTGCTCTTTTTTTTTTCTTTGATTAATTTTGTTAGAGATTTTTTAAAGTATGGAATCTGATTCTAAATTAGTTATGAACAAGATTAAAAAATTCAAATATTCGATTTTGAAAACTTTTTTCAATTCTACGCAGACATCATTTTGCAATGACAATGATTTGGGTTTGGGAAACTCATTTTTGTCATTGCTGAACTGTTTGTGATATGTAGTCGCTAATTATTTTGTTAACATTTAGTGGCATATTTTTATGAGTTACCTTGCTATAAAAATCACAGTGCACCATAAAGGAGCACTTACATAAAAAATTTACGCCTCCTTCCTTGCCAATGTCGCTTACCTGTCCAGAGCCGGCATTGAACCTCTGACCTTTTGGTTCACTGCGCAGCAACTGCTCTTAGCTTGCTTGAGCATAAAATAGTCTTAGAATATTGAAAAGAATTGTATTCTAAGGGAATTGTTTTAATGATAATATTGAAATATGTTCTGATGATAATATTTCAAGCCCACATATATAGACTTTAATAGAAATCTTTTTTAAAAATCGATGTCTAAAATGGTAATTAAAAATGTACTAGAAGTACCTTGGCTTGGCAGATTTTTTAACAGTGTATGTAAACTGTATCGTAAATGTATGTAAATGTAAACTGTGTCGTAAAACAAATTGTATCGTAAGTTTTTTTATGTTAAAGATGCTTTCTTATATTCACACTGACGAGGAAAATTCTTTAATATAAGACAAATTTTGCTGTTTACTGCGTTACAACAGAGTAATATCAAAAAGTTGAACATCGGTTTGTCTCATCTTAAAAAATTTCAAAACCGGATTTTAATTATACATTTTTAAAATGATGAATAGTTTGATAAATAGCATTAAGTTATTACCAGATATATCACAGGTTTCTTGTTTTGAAAAATTGGCAATTGACATTGAAAACTCGACTATCGTTAATAAATTGAATTTAAAAAAAACTTTAACAATGCATTTTTATTTATTTTTATATTTTTTTACCAATTGCTAATAAATTACAGATTTACAGAATATTTCAACAATCTTTCAATTTTAGTAAAATCGAAAGTAATCCTGTAAAAAAAACCATACTACTAACTTAAAGTATTTTTTGTCTAATTTTCTCAATAATTATTTTTCTTATATAAATTAAATAAATTTTATGATTCTTTAAAAATAAGAATTTTAGCACGGCGAAACAAAGAACAAAATACGGTTGTCCAAAAAAAGATTTGATGGAGCTTTCATACTTGCCTAAGGCGGCAGTATCCTTGATAACAGTGTTAACTGAAAAATTTTTTAGTGATACATATTCACAACTAATTATAAATGAAGATATGGATAAAAATTAAGTCAAGCTGATAGCAACAGCATCAGGATCACCATCTTTAATGGAGCAAACGCAGCAATCAATATCTAAAGTGTTGCAGTTGTAAATGCATGTGGAAAGGCAAACAAACTTTTGTGTTATTCTTTTAAAACAAACTAAATATGCTTAGTGTCACTAACTAAGTTTTTTCAATAGTCGGTAATTTCGGTTCAAAATTATATTTTTCTATGAAGTTTGGTCTCTTAAATAAACTTTCTAAAACATTATTTTATTAAAAAACATTACTTTTAAGTAACAGTTATTTTATTAGAATTATTGCTTTTAACAAAAAAATTTTTTAGTGCACTTTAAACTTTTTGAACATTTGTTTGCTAATTACTGTTAAAAAAATGATTTTGCTAAATTTTGTTGTCTTGATTTTTACAGCGATAATGATACCAGGTTTACATATAAAAAATTGTATTTTAAAAATTTTCGCGCCCTATCGCTAATTAATTTAATTAGTTAAATTAGTTTAACTAATTATCTCTAATAATTTAAGTTTATGTTTACAATCCCTCCATTTTGGTGAGGTTGGAAAAATTACATTGTCATAACTTTCAAAAGCTAATTTTATCAAATGAAATTTAAAACCTGTTAATGAATTAAAATTTAATAAAAGATACTAAATTAAAATAACTTATTAACTCATTACCCTTGTATTGAGAGTTGGGGCTAGAAACCTTTTTGGGATGTTTTAGCTCTCAGGCTTTAATCACTGCAAACTTTTGCAAAACATTCTAATTTGACATAAACAATAGCATACTTATATTTGGAGTTTTTACAATTGAAAGTGTCAATTTCTGAAATATAAAATAAAATCCTACTTCAACACCTGTATTTGTGGATTAGGTTTCCATAGTTAAAGATTGATAGTAGAGTAAAACAAGTAATTTAACATTATACTGACCAGCGTGTCCATTGAAAAAACATACATTCTGCAAGATACAAGAATAGCAACTATTAAAGTACTGATGATTTGATCATAAGATAATTTTTCAGAAATAAACACATTTATACTTATGAAGCATAAACAAATAACACTTACAAACCAGTTTTAGATTTAAGACAACTTTATTGTAAATACAAAAAAAGTCAAAATGATAACTCACAATGTCAATTGAAATAATACATACATTTGAAGCTACTTCAACATTTTCTTATTATTAAAATATTTATAAAACGTTTTTTATTAAAGACATATCATTTAGTCTATTAAATTGTTTTTTCGCGTAACTTTTTATATCAAACTTTGTAAATCTCCTCCTACTTCTCCATTTCCTCATCCATTATTTAGTAAAATTGCGAATAATCGATAATAAATAGAAAAAAGAAAAAAAAAAGATAAGAATATCTTCTCTGATTTAAAACGTTATATATAAAAAAAATTTAAATCAAAGTTGTATATTTTATAATAATAATTATCGTATTCATAATTATAGTTTACACATTAAAATTAAAAATTATAATATAATATTAAAACATAGGTAAACGTTAAAGTTATTAATATATATATATACATATATATATATATATATATATATATATATATATATATATATATATATATATATATATATATATATATATGTATATTAATAACTTTACAGTGAAAGAAAAACAAAATCCAGTAAATCTTTTTACTCAAATTGTTTTTATTAAAAACAGTATAATTTCCAAAAAATATTTACTAATACAAAATATTTTTTTATATATATTAAAACTATTAGCACTCGAGGCCTTTCAAATAATCATCGGTAGTGCTGTTTTGGTAAATCTTGCAATAATACCAAAACAGCACTACTGATGATTATTTAAAAGGCCTCTAGTGCCCTCCACTTCGAAACCCGCGTCGTCGGCCCTGATCTGCATTGTTAAAATGAAGTTAAAAGAATTCTATGTAAAAGAAGTCTACGTAAAAACAATGTTTTTAAACCCGATGCTATTTTTTTCTTTGTTCATTCTCAAACTTAGCAATCAATTTTTTAAAATTTCTTTTTTGCTTTTATATTAAATCCACAATATGCAAAACTAAATAAATTTTAAAATTCATACAATAAATATTCTTATGAGGCAAAGTTATTTTAAACTTGAAAAGCAAGTAGAAAAAGAAGTCCCCAGCGACTGTATTTCAATCCAGGACCCTCCGGTATCCTTGGCAAACGTTTTCCAGTTAAATCACCAAGACCCAAATGTTTAGCAAACTGCACATCAACGGGTCATTTTAGAAACACCATAAGTCTTTTTTAGACAAAAATGAGTCAAGCACGATACCGTGTTTCCTAAGGGTAGATACATGTTTCTTTGAGAAATCACATTAGTCAGACTTTTCAGTCAGCACTATATAAAGTATTGACTGAAATGTTTGACATGTATATAACATTTATCTACCCTCACATAACATGATTCCGTGCTTCATCATTTTTTGTGCAAAAATGACATATGGTGTTTCTAAAATGACCCGTTCATATATAAATTATTATTTTTCTTCCCATATAGAAAGGAAATTAATAAGAATTAACCAAATTGTTTGACATATTGTAAATCTAATAATTGAATATTGAATTGATATCAAGCAAGAGTATGTTCACAAAATTTGAAGAAAATCTATAATCAGGAAGTGACTCAAAAACAGATTACAAGATTTGGTTTTAAAAAATAATAGACAGATTGGAAATCAATAAAACCGTTTAGAAAAATAAAATAAGATATTATTGAATGATATTGTATATATTCGCAATATAAACGTTTGGACCAGTATTATATTAAACATTAATAGTGTAATAAAAACTTTGAAAGCAAACAAAAATTGTTCATCCTCAGACAACATTTAATATGAATTAACTTTTTAGTTGCACAAAATAATTTTTTTTTTCACTTAGCATTTCATTAAACACCCACAGTAATCATATTTACAATGTTTTAATAAGAAATTTTCAGTTATTTTAAGTGGTACAAATTTTAATTTTTACGATTCAGTTTTTGCGCAAAAAAGACATTTTACAAACAAGATATATACTTAAAACATTTATAGGATACAATTGAAGACTTCTATAAAACGCGTTTATCTGTTTCATAATTATTTTATTACAATAAAATAAAAATTGCAAATGATTTCTTATGCATATGAACCAATATTATATTAAACATTAAAACCTACCCTCTCTGGTCCCCTAAGTTCTTGATTTCAGGTAAAGCACAATACAGACCAATACGATAACAATTTCTGGTAATAAAAAAATATTCAGAATAAACTTAGATATCTGAGATTCACATGGGATACTAAACATTCAATTTTTGCTTTACTCAGTTATACAAATGTTGATTAAAAAAATCTCAAACTTTAAAGCTGTTGTTCAAACTCTTATTCAATCTGGAATCCGGTTTGCCCACCCAAGTTCTATTTACTACATATATAAATCATTGGCAGTCCCTACCTTAACTTATGGTATGGAGCTATGTGAAAATAATTCTGTTTTGATGAAAAGGCTAGATATTATTGAAAGGAGTGCTCTAAATGCTTCCAAATACAGTAAGAACTATACAAATTTGCTAAAATCTAGGAAATTTCAAAAAGTAATCCAAAAAGTAAATAAAACTGGTTTCTTAGTCTTCTTAATAATAAATCAACTGCAGACATTTTCTTTTCACAACTGAAACATCCATTGTTTCAACACTCGGTTGTTGATGATATCCAAGTCCGTTTTCAAATGTTAAATTTTCGAAATTTAATTCAAAATAAAAATAAGGTTAAAATAGCACTTTCTAAAAGTGAAATTCCCTCCGAAGTTGAACAAACTTTGAAGTATGCAATAGAGTGCTGGAATGCAAAAGAGAAAAGAGGATTTTTTAAACAAATTCTGGAAGAAAAAATTCTTAAGTGAAATCACCAGAAATAACTTTCTTACTTTTCTTTTTACCTTGTTAATTACATTGGATGTTAAATAAACCAAATAATTATTATTATAACTTCATGTTACGTAAATAAGTTTGTTAAAATTCATATCCAACCCAAATTCTTAACATTTTTGCTTTTGCAAAACTTTTTAAATAAAGTTCATTCGTATTTTGATGAAATTCAGAATTTCATATTAATGGTCTTAAAACAATAGTCAACCTAAAAAAAGTTGAAAACCATTTCCATATCTGTATATTTTTTTCAAATTTTAGTTTATTTTAAAACTCAGACAACAGCATTTAGTTTTAGTTTAATATTTGTTTTGGCCAGCGGCTGTTAAGTTGAAGGTGATTGCCATCATAATATCATTTTCATTTTAGAATCGGAAGAATTATCAATTACTAATAAAAAAAATAGTTTTCAGTTGTTATTTTAAAAATTTAAACTTTTTTTAAATTATGAAGTTGTAGTAGCCAAAGTTTTAGTTATTTAACTTTGTTTAAGTTTTTCATCGTGTTGGTAATCTGAGGCCAACACCAAGATTTTTAATATGTCCGTGATCATATTGAATTAACCAGTGCTTACCTGCTTTATTCAAAGATTATAACTATATACAGTCAAAAGAAAACGTTTTTTTAACAATGGAATTTTAATTTTATTGGTCACGATGCCGATCAACTAAAAATCAGCGTTGTATTAACCGACGTAAACAATCAACGTGGCTAGATAACGTTGTAATTTTTAATAGATCATTATTTGTCTGGGAGTTGCTCCGTAAACAGTACAGGTAGCACTTGATGATGTGTTCGTTAACACTTGAGCATTATTCCCATCAATCATTATCATAAACAGTTCATGTTTAACTTGGATGAGTTCGTCGTCGAAGTCATCGAAGTTAAACATGAACTGATTCCAATTCTTGATGTTTCCAACTCCTGTGTTAATAGACGATGTCGTCTATTGACGCAAGAGTTGGAGTTTCCAAATTTTTCGAAGAGTTGCAATTTTTTAAACGAAGTTTTCTTTATTCCACAAAAAATTTTAAAAAATAAAACAGAAATATTTTTTTTCAAAAACCGAACATTTTTGCAAAGTGTACATTTTAACAATAACATGCCTCCTTGGAAAACTTTTGTGTTGAACTTCCTTAACGGTAATTTAATTAGCAAAAAAAAATTATGCCCTATGTTTGAGGTTTGTAAACGTAAAACTAAGTTATTTAAATTTTTTAATTTATTTACTTTCGTCCTTTAAGAGTATAAAACCAAAAAGAAATATATGGATTTATGACTTTCATCGAAACCATTTTTAAGATAGAAAATACTGTTTAGTCCCATAAAATACTGTTTAGTCCCATAAAATACTGTTAAGTCCCATGTACCTACCCGACTAACTTGGTTGACCTTAGATTTTGCAATTTTCAGAATTACATTTTATAAAATTAGTTTGACAGTTTAAAAAATAGTTACAAGTAAATTTTATTAAAATTGTAAATAAAATACTTACAAGTAAATTAAACAGATTTTCATTTAAAGATATTCTGTTCTCAAGTCATCAAATTTTTCTACAGTGTTTAAATAAGTAATAGATTTTCATCTAGAGTAACTTTACATTTATATTTAAAATGATGGTTATTTGAAACTGATTTTATCTCACTAAGCAGCTGAATCACCTTGTATTGAAATCCTAATTTAATTTTAAAAAATTTAAACCATTAGGTTTATATATATATATATATATATATATATATATATATATATAAATATGTATATATATAATCATTTTTATCGTATAATACATATAGTATATTGTATAATACATATAACACATAATTAATGCTTTATTCATATAACATATAATTAATGCAGTAGTGGTGTAGTAGTAGAGCGCTCGCTTCATAAGCGAGAGGTTTCCGAGATCGATCCCACCACGTCCCTGGTAATACCGCACTCAACTTGTTTCTCCGCGCAGCGACCTTGTTCGTCAAGGTTCGTATTTTGGAGTTATAGAATTGAGAGAGGGTTATAACCACAACTAAGTAGCCTCTTTGTCTGTAGTGGCCTTCTCGGCTTTAAGAAGGTAATTTAACATTAAAAAAAAAAATAAAAAAAAAATCAGGGCCCTGCGAATTGGCATTTTTAATTTCGAACCAAGTCTCGAATCAAAGCAGGTCATGATTCGCGAATCGAATCGAATCGCGAGTCGAATTAGCAATATAAGGAAATCCGAGTTTTTTTTCATAACACTCATTTTTTTAAACACACATTTCAAAAAAAACGAAAACAAGTTGTTTTTGGTATACGTCTATCTCTGATTTACTCTGATTACTCTATTTTTGGATAAATGAAATTATTTTGATAGTACTGTATATCTATGAAATATAAATATCTCTGATAGTGCCGTATGTCTATGAAATGGATCGGAAAAATCCGGAAATAAATAATTCGATAAAAATCGAAGCATTTTTTTCGAATCAAATCTCGAATCGAAGCAACACTTGATTCGCGAATCGAATCAAAGCAATTCGCAAGGCCCTAAAACACACACACACACACATTTTGTGAACATCGTATTTCAAAATGGATTCATTCCAACAATAAATAAACCTACACGAATTACTAGGAAAAACGCAACCTCAATTGATCAAATAATAATTAATGAATATACAAGAAAACAAAATAAAAACTGGAATAATAACATCCGATATACCAGATCATTTCCTAATATTTATATTAGCACATAAAGGCGTCGAACACACCCCTCAAAAAAAAAAAAATTACAAAATAAATGTATAATGACATTTCTATGGAATTTTATGATAATTCTCTATTTTCTGAAAACTGGGCGAAATTATACAAATTCAAACCACAGATACCGCTTAAAAACAATTATAACCGCTTATAACCGTTTTATTTGGATATTCAAAAAATATTATGATAAAGCTTAATGATAAGACTAAATTTGTCTTCTTCTAGCCCCGGTCATGTAATTATTTTTTTATAAGTTACGACTGTAAATTTTTTTTTTATCGGCAAAAGTGTAAATAAAAAAAAAAAAAAAAAAAAAGCTTTCCCGATTGTAACAAGAATTATTAAAACTAAAACATCAATAAACCCTTGGATTACACCAGGAATAACAAAATCATCAAAAATAAGATAAAAACGATTGTATGAAGTATTTCTGAAAAAAAGAACTTATGAAAATGAATTAAGGTATAAAAAATATAGAGTTCACTTTGAATCACTTGCAAAGTGATTACAATTATTAAATCCTTGTGCTTAGTTTCAAAGCACAACGATTTGATAATATTAGTAGTAATGTTATAATTAAATGTATTTTCTATATTAAAAAAATTCTTTTGCATATATTTTATCTTTCGTTTAAACAAGGAATCTACCAAAAAAACTTAAAATTACAAAGATAATACTAGTTTTTAAATCTGGAGATGATACTAATATCTTTAACTATAGACCTATTTCTATTCCTACTTGCTTCTCAAAAATACTAGAACACATTATGTATAATAAATTATACTCATTTTTAGAAAAAAATAATATTTTTTATAACAAACAATTTGGCTTCAAAACAGGGCACTATACTGATCATGCAGTTCTTCATCTCATTCCAATTATTTTCAATGTTTTGACAAAAACCAAATTCACTTTAGATGTTTTCATAAATCTTAGTAAAGCATTCGACACTTTTGATCATATCATTTTAATTAAAAAATTAGAAAACTACGGAATTAAAAATATAAACATGGCTTGGTTTAAAAGCTACTTATCTAATAGAAAACAATATATTTTATTCGGCAATGAAAAAAGTAACAATATGAATATTACTTGCGGCGTTCCTCAAGGGTCTATATTAGGACCACTTTTACTTTTAATTCATATTAATGACTTAAGCAAAGCCTCTAATATTCTAGACTCTGTCTTGTTTTTATTCTCATAGTGATATAACAATATTATTTAAAGTGGTCAACATTGAACTTCTAAAACTAACCGAATGGCTAAATATGAATAAACTTTCAATTAATTTAACTAAAACTAAGTATAATATTTTTTATCGCCTCCATAAAAAAGATAAAATCCCTCTTGCACTTCCAAAACTTGTTATTGGAGAATACATCGTAAAAAGAGAATGTTCAATGAAATTTTTAGGTTTAATTCTAGATAAAAACATAAATTGGAAAGACCACGTAAACATGATTAAAATTTCTAAAAATATCGGATTGCTCTATAAAGCAAAACCATACTTAGATCAATCATGTTTGAAATACATATATTATTCATTTATTCATTCCTATCTTAATTATGCAAATATTGCTTGGTGCAGCACCAATAAAATAAAGGCAAAAAAGCTATTTAGCAAACAAAAACATGCAACTAGATTATTATCAATGCACACAGCCTCTCACATTCAAGACCATTGTTTAACAATCTTGAAATTTTAAATTTGTACCAAATAGTTATATATCATATTCTAATTTTTATGTATTAAACTAATAATAATACAATTCCAAATATCTTTAAACCATTGATAAACAAATTTCAACACAAATACATGACTAAATATATTTTGTTCAATAACTTTGTTCAACCCAAAACTACATATGAGCCCACCGAGTTCTCAATAACTATTAGAGGACCTAATCTATGGAATAAGATAGTTGGTAATGATATTAAAACACTTACAACTCTTGAACAGTTTAAACAAAAACTAAAACTATTATTTTTAAATAATGAACAAACAGAATTATTTTTAAAACTATCTTTAAATATACTATATTTGAAAATTATCTACTAATGCATACTTTATTTGTCTGAAAAGGTCTAAAGTCTTTAAATATATACATTATAGTCAATTATATTATAAAAAAGTAATTATAAAGATTATATGAGGTAGTGGTGTAGTTGTAGAGCGCTCCCTTCACAAGCGAGTGGTTCCGAGTTCGATCCCCATCACGTTCCTGGTTATACTACGCTTAACTTGTTTCTCCGCGCAGGGGTCTTGTTCGTCAAGGTTCGTGTTTCGGAGTAATAGAGTTGAGAGAGGGTTACAACCACAATTAAATAGCCTCCTCATCTGTAGTGGCCTTCTGGGCCTTGGGGAGGTTAATTTAAAAAAAAAATTCGCAGCATTTATTGATTTTAATAACGATAATTTAAATTTATTCTTTTTCTTAAATGAGAGAGAGAGGAAAAAAAAAATGTAATCTTGTTTTAATTTAAATTTTTATTATTTTTCATATTAATTTTTTTTTTAATTTCTTTTTGTTAAATAAATATGTTTGGTTATGAACTTAGACGTGAGGGAACTGATGAAGTAAAATTTTCAACTTTACTCTCTTAAACTAAATTTTAATTTATTGACAGATTTTAAATTTCGTAGAAAAATATTGTAAATTACATAAGTAATGACCATGCAAATTTTCCGAACACCCCAAAATAAGGGAAGTGGGGTATAAACTTTGCGAGGTCATAACTTTTGTAATTTACAATATTGTTCTTCAAAATTCAAAATCTGTCGGCTAAATAAATGAATTTAAAAAAGTACACATATGAATGTATGTACATACATATATGTATGTTTAAATACATACATATGTGTATGTATAAATACATACATATGTATGTATGTATGTATGTATGTATGTATGTATGTATGTATGTATGTATGTATGTATGTATGTATGTATGTATGTATGTATGTATGTATGTATGTATGTATGTATGTATGTATGTATGTATGTATGTATGTATGTATGTATGTATGTGTGTATGTATGTATGTATGTACCAGATTTTTTTTTAATTTAAAGTTTTTTACTGTTTTTAAATATATGGCTTAGTTTTTAAGATCGTTGTTTTGTTTTAATGGTGTGGCGGAATAGTGTCGCAAAATTTTGATTGCCACAAATTTTTAATGTCGCAAATTTGATTGTCAAAAATGTAAAAAAATATTGCTGCAAATTGTCGCATTATTGATTGTCGAATAACAGAATAAAAAATAATGTCCCAAATGAATTTAATGGATAGTGTCAAAAATATAAAAAAGGAGAAATGTTGCAAAGGAGTTTAATAAATACTGTGGTAAATAGTAAAATCGGAATAATGTTGAAAACGAAAATAAGGAGTAGTGTCGCAAATGAACTTAATGAATGTTCTAACGGAGTTTAATGAATAGTAACAAACAAAAAACTAGTAATTACTATAAATGTGTGCTTAGATAAAATGTCTAATGTCATACTGAAATAGTCTGCTGCCGGGAGCTTCAGTAAATACACTGACTACCTTATAGCCTCTGCTGCAAATGAGTGCCGCTACATCGACTGAGAGTTTGGGGTCTGGTAGCAACTTTTTCCTTCGTTATTCTTTGTTTTTTTTTTTTTTTCTTTTTAAAAGACGTATGCTATAAAGATGAGCAAAACGAACAAGCAATTGCTGGATTTAATTATTTGCGAAACTATTCTTTTTTTTGTTTTCAACTCTATTCATAAAGTTCATTTGCGACATTAGACCTTTTTAATATATTCGACACTATTCTGAAGTTCATTTTTCGACTATTCCCATCACCCATTTTAATGACTATGATATATAACTAAAAAATAGTTTCTATACGTTTATTGGGTTTAAAATAAACTTACAAAAACCTATTTTTTAATTTTCTGGATTTTAGCGGTCAAGAAAATAGGCATCAGTCAGATACGCCATTTGTATAAAGACAATGCTTGTAGTATTGATTGCCGTGACCTGTTTTAAAGTATGTCGTGTGGTAACAATTAAAATGTTGACAGAAATCAACTCAGATGATTACGTTGCGAACAATTTTATGAAAAATGCTCAAGAATTCAGCAACTTCATTGAAAATAAATTTTTTTAGCATTTGGCTTTTTAGGGCTTTTTCACATTCTACATAAAATAATTTTGAAGGTAATTCTTTGAAAATAATGCCATTATTTGATGTTACTAAGATATTGTTTAAGAAGCATCGTTATAAAGAATTTTGTTTGCTAATTTTGAATAGATTTTGATAAATAACATATTAAGTTCATTGCTGTAGTTCTTGATTCCTAAACTTTTTTTATTAACTATATTCATTTAGAGAACTTGAGCAAAGTTTTTGTTTGCCAATAATTTCTTTGACTTGCATTTAAACAGTCATTATTTATTTTTAAATAAACAGCCAGTGACGTTTTTTAAGATTTTCACAATTTTTTCAAAAAAGCATTTGTAGTTATTTATATTTTTAGTAAAGCATTATAGTTTTTATTATTTTATAGTTTTTATAAAATTTCCTATTTATTTTTCTGATCGGAAAAGTACCGAATTATAAACCTTTTATGATGTTTACATCAGGAATTAGTTCTATAGATTTTGAACATTGATGAACTGCCTTAAAAACACCATTTATTTAAAAAAAAAACATCTGGGTCTTATATAGTTTGACCAAGACCTCAGAAATGCAAGGCCATGCCCGCCCGATGCAAAGCAACATTTTGTAAATTGATTTTAGAGGAAAAATACAATGAGTAGTGTTAACCTCAGAATCATTAAAATAAACATAATAATTTAAGAACCAAATGTTTTGAAAAAAATTTAAATATTTAGGTATATATTTTGTCTCGTTGGTTTGACAAGGTTTTAACTGATCCGTGATTAGTTTTGATTTAATGGATGTCAAAAATTGTTATGTTCCTATAACAAAAATTTATTAGTATCAATTGATAATATTTTTTACTCATGATAATATAAGCATTAGTATACCATTAGTATCACTATCTGTTTCAAATTATTAAACTGGCAGGAAAAAGAAAACGTTCTGGCTAGGGCAAGAAATCTTAAGGGGAAAAATATTTTTATTAATGAAGACTTTAGTGAAGAAACTATGAGAATCCGCAAAGAATTATTTGCACAAGCAAAAATCCATCGAAGTCAGGGAAAATATGCGAAGGTAGTATACAACCGCCTGATCGTAAGAGAAATGCCGAGTATAAGCAATGCGACGTCAAACAAAGATAAGTGAAAACAAATTTATTTTTATTGTTTTTATTTTTATATTACTTATTGACTTGATTAAAAATTATTAAACGATCTAATAAGAAATGAGTTCAACTAACAAGAATAATATAACAATTAATATTGAAAACTTAGAGTCTCCAGTTTTAAACTTTTTAAGAGCTAACAAAAATGAATATAGTTTTTTGACTGAAATAAATATTAGTTGTCTCGACAACTCATACTATAAACCTGATGAGTTTAATAGAGAAAAAAACAATAAAGATTTTAGTATCCTAAGTATAAACATAAGATCAATGAATAAAAACTTTGAGGCTTTTAAACATTTTTATTACTCTATAAACTATCTTTTTGATGTTATATGTATCTCAGAAACTTGGGAAGATGCAAAAATGCCTTTGTCAGAAAATTCTTTGTACAATTTATCATCATACAAAATAATAAGTCAACCACGTGTTGGAAGCATGGGAGGCGGCGTTGCAATCTATATTCTTGACAAGTTTGTATTTAAAGCAAAAAAAACATTTTGTAAAGCAAACAAACATATTGAAACTTTGTGTATTGAAATTCTAAATAAAACTGGTAAGCCTTTTTTAATCTCCTCGCTTTATCGACCACCATGCGGTAAGCAAATTAACTTTCAAAATAGCCTTAGAGCAATTATATCGCAAATGAGCATTCAGAACAAGCATATTTTTTTCGCTGGTGATTTAAACTTGGATGCTATGTGTTATGAAAAGTTTTTAAATACAAAAAACTTTTTTAATTTACTACTTGAATTTAACATTATATCTACCATTTTTAAGCCAACGCGTATTACAAAAACTACTTCGTCCTCAATTGATAATATTTTAACTAATAATTTTTTAGATACTTATTTCGAATCTGGCATTTTTATTTCAGATTTCTCTGATCATTTTCCTATCTATCACATTGCGCACGGAGTTTCATGTAACGACGGCAATAAAAAAGTATTTGTTACTAAAAGAAATCTTTGTATTAAAAGCCTAGATAAACTTAAAAAGAAGTTGTACGAAGAGCGATGGGAAGATGTCTATTCCTCAGCAGACCCCAATAGCGCGTTCGACAATTTTTTGAATACTTTTCAAAATGTTTATGACAATGTCTGCCCAAAATTAACCACTGAAATAAAAAATAAACAACTTAAAAACCCATGGATGACAAATAATTTGATAAAATCATCAAAAAGAAAACAAAAGCTTTATATAAAATTCCTAAAATCTAAAAAGGAAATTGACGAAAATGCGTACAAATCGTATAAAAAGTTTTATCAAAATAACTTAAAACAAGCTAAAGTAAAGTACTATTCTAATCAGCTGGATAAAAACAAGTTTGATATCAAGAAAACTTGGTCTATTATAAATGAAGTAACTGGAAGAGAGAAAAAGAAACTCTCTTGCTTACCAAAACAAGTAATTATTAACAACAAAACTATAACAAGTGAAAAAAATATATGTCAAGAATTTAACAAATATTTTGTTAATGTAGGCGCCTCTCTTGCATCTAATATTGTTCAGTCGACTAAAATGTTTGATGAATACTTGGGAGATAAACCCGCGACTAGCATAACTAATGAAAAAATAAATAAACACGAGTTTAACAAAGCACTATTTGAACTAAAGCGTAACAAGTCATGTGGATATGACGACATTACTAGTAATGTAGCTATCTATGTTATGGATAGTATAAGTAAACCATTATTTTATTTAATAGCATTTTCATTTGAGAATAGTATATTTCCTGATAAATTAAAATTAGCTAAAATTCACCCAGTTTTTAAAAATGGTGATTGTTCTTCTGTTTCCAATTACCGCCCTATATCACTACTCCCTGTCTTTTCAAAAATATTTGAAAGGGTAATTTTTAATAGAATTTATGATTACTTGACATTAAATACGCTTTTATACAAAAATCAATTTGGATTTCAGAGATACTGCTCTACTGAACACGCTATTATTGAACTTTCTAATAAAATATCTATGTGCTTTGATAAAGGGGAACAAGTACTTGGAGTATTTATCGATCTCTCTAAGGCATTCGATACCGTTGATCACGGAATTTTGCTTTCAAAGTTAAAGCATTACGGCATTAAAGGCCTAACATATAAGTGGGTTAAAAGTTATCTTTTTAATAGAAAACAGTTTGTTGTCCTGGAGGAGTCAGGAGCTCTTGATATTGATTGCGGTGTCCCACAGGGATCGATCTTGGGACCTTTATTATTTTTAATATATGTTAATGATATGAATAAAGCTTCTCATAAAATATCGTCAATTATGTATGAAGACGATACAAATTTATTCTACAGCAATTCTGATGTAAAAATATTGTTCGAAACAATGAACGCTGAACTGGAAAGCTTTAACCAATGGTTTATAGCTAATAGGGTATCATTAAATTGTAAAAAAACAAGTTTTACTCTCTTCCATAAAATAAGACAATCAACTAATCTTCCGTTAAAATTGCCAAAACTGTCAATTAATAAAAATGAAATAAATCGAGTAAATTATACAAGGTTTTTGGGAGTAATATTTGATGAGAACCTATCATGGAAAAAACATATTAGTCTTATTGAAGCAAAAATATCTTCTGCTATAAGTGTATTATATAAATCTAGGGCCTTTTTTGATTATAAATCACGCAAAATGCTTTACTTCAGTCTTGTTCATTGTCATCTCTCTTACGCTAATATTGTTTGGGCTAACACACACAAAACTAAATTAATAAGATTACAGAGGCTACAAAACCACGCATGTAAAGCGGTTAACTATTTAAAAAGATTAGAAAACCCTTCCCCTGTAATGAAATACATGAATGTGTTAAATATATCAAAACTTAATTCGCTTCAAATATTAATATTTATGTATAAATATAAGAATAACTTGCTGCCAAAAGTATTTTCTGATATTTTTACATTGGCGTTTTCACAAAAATACAATCTTCGATCAAATAGCAACCATAACTATCAATTGAGCAGAGTAAAATCGCAAGTGTCAAAATTCTCAATTATTAATCAAGGTCCGTCATTATGGAATCAGTTAAAAAATAACAATATAAAAGATTTGAAAAGCACTTCCTCTTTTAAACGACAAATGAAATTGCATCTCCTAAACTTCTGATATTTATGCGTGGATGTTTATATATGTGTGTGTAAGTATGTTTGCATATGTGTTTGTGTATGTGTATGTGTATATATGAGGATGTATATATGAGTTTTTATTCTTCACCTAGTATTTTTCAGAAAAAATATTTTATTGTTAATTTACTAAAGGCTTGTGGGCTTTAAATGTTATTTAATGTTATTGTAAATTATGTTATTGAGTTTTATTCTTCACGTAGTAATTTTCAGAAAAAATGTTTTATTGTAAATTTACTAAAGCCATGTGGGCTTTAAATGTTATTGTAAAGGGGCTCTATGAAAAGATTGTGGTGACACCAGTCATCCGTATCTTCTTTGAGCTCCTGTCTGTCTTATATATATTCTTTGTGTAACGTAAAAGTTTCATTGTAATTTTATTATTTTATTTTATATAAGCAGCGAAAGAAAAAAAAAAAAAAAAGAAAAAAAAAAAAAAAAAAAAAAAAAAAAAATATTTAACTAAAAAATGTTTAACTCTTAATTGAAAAATAAATAAATGAAGTTAGAGCCTTGTGATAGTGAAGTCATATCTTTACTATGACAAGGTTGTAACTGCATTTTTAACGGTAGTTAGAAACATTTCAGCTACTTTAAATTTTGTGATTGGAGTTGTTAACTACTTTCAAATTTTGTAACTGAAGCAATAGTATAAAAAAAGGTTACTATCATATTATCATATTTAATAACCGTTACATTATGGCTTAAAAGCTTAAAAACTTTTTATCGCATCCTGTTATTTTATAGATGTAGAACCACTGGTTAGTAATCTCGGTCTTGGAGAAACAAAATAAAGTACAGACTTAAATTGTACAAGTTTAAACCTTTGGTTTAACATTTAAAACTCTAGAAGTTGATGGGCGAGTGGGAGCATTTTTTTTCTTAAGATTTTTTATTATATTTAACATTAGCACAAGTTATAGGTTCATTTCAATTATGGATAGATAATTTTAGCACAGTAATGTTACGTTACAACAATGTTAGAAAAAGGAACTAACTTGTATTTAAATAGCTTTGCTGTTAAATAATAGTCCTTGAAGTCTTGAGGATTTATTTGAATAACATTAATAATGATAAGGATTTTTTCCGTTAACTTGCATCAATCCAAGTGGACTATAATAATCAGCTATCCTTGTGAGCTTTAAAATTTAGATATGCACAAAATCCATTTTCTGGACACATAAATACTAGGAAGGAAGTATTTTGTTAATGCAAGGAATCTCCCTTTAAAAATGTAACACACTGTTTAATATTATACTGTTCCGATTTTGAGGGACGCAGCAGTCAGACCAAGTAACTAAATTGTTCATATAGCTTTTCCCATATCACTACATTCAATATTTTGCAAAAGGCACTAGAAAAATGCTTGCTGGTATTGTCCACCACTTGTTCAGTCCATAATGCTCAGTATTTTTTTTTAGGTTGTTGTATAATATGCTGCCAAGTTAATCACACTTTACTTTTTCTCATAAACAAATAGTTTCGTTTCTAACATTACTATTTTAATTTACAGAACTTTTAAAAGTTTTTTTAAATCGTTTTAAAAACCTTTTCTTTTTTATAATACAGCCTGTTTTTAAAGATTGCTAATTAACATTTAATTACAAATTGTTCAATTTTTTTTAATATAACTAATGTATACGATGTAGTAAATTAAAATTATATTATTTTGTTTATCAACTATATTCAAAATCCCAGCTAACACAAAACGTTCAACGAAGGTTGCGAATGTTGAAGAACGTGCTCGAACGTTCGTCGAACGTTTTGTGTTAGCTGGGATTATACATTCATATACTGACCGTTAGAGATGAGTAATAAACATGCATGACTTTAGTCATGCATGTTTATTAGCCATGGGTAATAAATATGTATGACTGACCGTTAGGGGCTAGACACAGTTAAACGCTTTTACATTGACTGACAATTAAGGATATGGACAGCAAAATGTACTAACATCGACTTACGGTAAGTTTTTGAGAAGGCTGAATAATAAATAATAGATTTTAAAAAAGATTTTTACCTTTTAAAAGCCTTCTATTTTTTTTTTTTTTTTATAGTTAGTTTAGAAAATTTTAGTTTATTTATTAAATTTTAGTTTATTTAGAAAGTTTTAATTTAATTTGTTTTTCATGATACAAACAGTCCGATTAAGTCATTATCTCAATTTTGGAAAAAATGTCATGAACCTTGAACCTTGTCAGACCAACGCGACGATTTATAAAAAAAAAAAAAAAAAAATTTTGGTAAAACCTACTCAGTTCAGGGTTTTATCTACATAAATATTACGGTATTCAATCTACATAAATATTCAGACAATTCAAGTAATTTTCTCCCAGCTAACACTGTGCACAAATTATTTCAATCATTCTTTTGCAAATAGTAAAAAACTGTGAAACTTTTAAGATATAGGAGAATGTGCATCTACATCTTTGGATTTTACAAATGTAGTTACATCTTTTAAATTATCAAAGTGTAATAACATCTGTGCAACAACATCTGCAGATTTTAAGATGAAGTTATTTTTAAGATGAATTAACTAATAATGCATTATATTAACCAGATGTAGTTACATATAAAGAAATTTTCAGATGTAACTACATCTGGAAAAAACTCTTCCAGATGTTACTTACCAGATGTAGTTACGTCTTTCTAAGATGTTGTTAGGGATCGTTGAATTTTCAGATGATATTGGACAGATGTTATTAAAGTAAAAGAAAAATATGGATAATCTTGGACAAAAGTATACAGATGATCTTGGACTACTCCACAGATGTTGTTGGACAGATGTAATCTTTTACCTATTCGAGAGATTTATGTTCAAATAACGCATTAAAGCGACTTTTTTAGTTATGTCTTGTTATCGTCGACCTTAAAAAAGATTATATTCTTTTAGTTAGATTTTATGGTCAGCGTTTATAAGATAAACTATATAAAACATAACAAAATTAATAAATAATATGTTCTGACCAACTTTCTATTCTGACCAAAATTCTAATTTATTATTTAAAATAAAATTTAGAATTCCTTTTTTTTTTAAATTTAGCCACCGATTAACTTAAAATTCAGCCACCCTTTTTTTTGAAATTACTTCATAATACCATAATACCAAAAATATCCAAAAAATTTGACTTTTATGACTTCTTACTATATACATAATTTATTTTTATAAATATTTTCAAAAAAGAAAAAAAAAAAAAAACTTGATTAAAGACCACGTTCAAATGCTTTTCACAGTTTTTTAAGCAGCTCCGTGGCTTCTTTACGAAAGCTTTCATCCTAAATAAAAATTAAATTAACATTAAATTAACATTAGATTTTCTAAAACTTAAATCATAAACCAATTGAAATATTTTTGCAATTTTGTTGAAAACCATCTTTAAATTTGGGATACATTTTTTATTTTATTTTTTCTCATTTTATTATTAACCGAAGGGGAGGGGTGTAAATTTGAAAACTTGATGGATTTTTATCTAAAACTTCTTTTTTGACACGTTTATTGCATTAAAAGCTTTAAGACTTTAAGTCACCGTTTCATGATTTTCATTTCAAATAAGACTAAAATCCATTTTCTAAAAATCAACAATTTTTTTTGTAAATTTTTTATAACTTACTTTCGAGTTTTTTCATAACTTATATGCACACTTAATTTGACATAAACTGACACATGATTGACATAAATTGACACGTTATTGACATTAATGAAACAACTATCTGTTCAAACTTGCAAAGTTCGATGAGAATATAGAAAAATATTTAGAGAGAGAATATTTTCAAACTATTACAATTTTTCATTAAATTATTTAATAAAAAACAAAACAAAAAAAACATTTGTAGCTATGTCATCAAAACTAAAAATCTGCCGACTAAAATGTGTCAAATGTCGACTAGCCGAAAAAAACCGACTAAAAGTTAAAAATAGCCTTCTTTAGAAAGAGGGATGAGGGCTTATGATCTATGCAATCTATGCAGGTTCAATTTTATGGCATACTGTCTTAAAACCGACTTTGCATAAGTATGATCATTAGAAAGAAAGAAAATACTTGAAATGGCAACATTATGAAAACTGACTAAACTTATATTTTCTGATTTACATTTGATTTTATGATCCTAGTTTTAACAAAAATTATATTAAATGATTATACATATACCTCAAATTACCCAAATCACTTTTTAATTACATGTAGATTTGTTTCAGATAAAAAAGTGCATAAATAATCATTCATAAAAAACTTAAAACAAATAGTAAAAAACAGAGGTTTTATTTTACCTCATCAGACATTGGTACAACAGAAGTGACTTGAAAAAACCATTTTCTTGCTTCTGGTAAACAGTTTTTGTAGTAATAACACTAGAATAAATTTATTATGAACAGGGTTAGCAATAAAACCTACTTCCAAAAAAAAAAAGTCAAACTGGTTTTACTATATTATGAGTAGTTTTCACAACTTAGATCCATTTTATATTATTGGTGTTGTTACGAAAAAAATTCATAAACACTTATTTTATTGTATTTTTAGACATTTATTTATGAAAACAAGGTAAACATCATTGTGCAGTTTTTTAATAAGGCTTTATTTATTCCTTTGTGCTACCAAGTATATGAAATCCTCTGTACTGAGTTTAGTACAAAGGATGAGCTCAGTACAAAGGATGAGTTCAATTTAATAACTTGCTATTATTCTACAACTTTCTACCTTCTGTTTTCAAATAATTGTTATAATAAATATCTTAAACATAAAAAAAAATAATGATTAGTTATTAATTAATTATTTTTTATTATTTTATTATTAATTTTTTTAATTAATAATAATTGTTAAAAACAACATTTCTTTTAAAGTATCATTATTTCACAATAAAAGTTAAACAAAACCAACTTCATTTGGAGGCAACTCCTATCTTTTGTTAAACACAAAATATTGGTTTTTCCTCTTTTCATATTCTTTATAATTAAAACAGAAAAAAAAATGTAACTAATGCGTTAAAACTTTTAATCCTTTTTTCGAACTTCAACAAAGATTTAAAAAAAAAAAATTTAACGCCTAATTATACAAAAAATGAGGTTTTTCATGTCATACTTATATGAAAAACATCATTTTTTGTATATTCAATTAAAATGTCTTAGTCATATTTACCACAACTTTTTGTATGCATATTATTTTTTATTATTATAAGAAACAACTATAAAAAACAGAAAGTTAAATGTTAAAAAATTAGGAACAAATAAAAAAAAATAACTATGCTCAAAATAATTTATCTTGTTTACTAAAGGATAAAATGAATACAAACTATATATAATAAACAATTAAGGAATATACTTGAATGACCTCCATGGTAATATTTTAAAGATATTTAAGAAAACTACATGAGTATTTTATCTAAGTACCTCTATAAAGCAAAAGACTTAAGAAATATTTGCAATTCAAAATTACCCCTAATTTTAGAAAATTTTAGAAAGGGTAAAGCCAATAAAAGTCCTTATAAAAAGTAACGAAATTAAAATTTTTTAAATGTGTTAAATGCAATTTAATTAACTGAAAATTAAAAACTTACTTTTCCTAAATAAAACGAGTTTCCTATTGAGTATCCAGATTTTAACTGTTCTGCCTGTGTATCAAACAAAATACTAATTAGTTTTTAAAAAACTTTAAATACGCAGAAAAATCTAATTGATTTCAATTTTTTAACAAAAAGTAGTTTATAAACCTTTAAAAAGCATTGAAGAGCATCATCTACAGTAGCAGTTGGAGTCTCAGAGAAGATTGCAGCAGCAGCTTTTCGAATATACCAAGGAAGCATATAAATCTATAGTATTTTATTTAGAGACTAATTTACTTTTAATTTATGTATAAAAGAAATTTACATTGTTATCATTAACAAAATTCTAAGGAATAATATATGTGTGTCTATATATATATATATATATATATATATATATATATATATATATATATATATATATATATATATATATATATATATATATACATATATATTTATACATATATATATATATATATTTATACATATATATATATATATATATATATATATATATATATATATATATATATATATATATATATATATATGTGTGTGTGTGTGTATGTATGTATGTATGTATGTATGTATGTATGTATGTATGTATGTATGTATGTATATATATATATATATATATACATATATACATATATATATATGTTTATATAAACATTTATATTTGCATATATAAATATTTATATATGCATATATAAGTATTTATATATGCATATATAAATGCAAATAATAAAATATAATAAAAGATTAAATGTACCTCGTACAAATATCTTCCAAGCAAGTAGTAAGATGCTGCATCATCAGGGTTTAATAAAATAGCTTTTTCTATATGCGCCTATAAAACAAACATATTTTTTAATTATAAGCAAAATATCACAACAAAATTTTTTATTAACATCTCTCTGTTTATTTTGAAAAACAACATTTCTGAGCATTATTTGATATTTTGAAAAACATATTTTCCTGAAAAAAATGTTTTTCAAAATATCAAAGTTGGGAATAAAAACTACAAAAATAGAAAAAAAAAACAAGTTTTCTCGGTTTCCCTAAAATTCTTTTGCTGAATTCTCCTGCTTTTTTCAGATTTTCTAAATTGAGTGGCAACACAATAATGATTTAAAATATCATCAAGAAACTGATAGACTGAGACATACCAAGATGTATCCAAATATTTCAAGATAAAAATATTGTTTTAACTGCTTTCAAAACACATCTCAAAACAAATATCTCAAATTAATTTTCTACTTTTTACTCATATAACAAAACAACAAAATAACAAACCTTGTAAATGTTACCTAACAAAAATTTTTGTTTTGTCTCTTGGAACTTAATGTTTGTGCCGATAAGAACAGCATACCTAAAATAAAAAAGAACCACAAACATCAACAAACCCTTGCCTCTTCTACAATAATGTTACTTCAATGTAAAAGATGCTAACTAATAATTTGTAAAATGTTGGTTATACTTTTTTTATTTTATCAAATCTTTTTTATTATATCAAAGTTTGAAATGCTGGTCTTCCCCATAAGTTTGCTTCAAATGGCGTATCGGAGATTTTTTAGATTACCAAATGATTTCTTTATAACTGCTTTATTAAAGCCATCCTTAAAGGCCAACACTCTTCTTCATTTCCAGCACCCTCTGGCATACCTTAAGGTTCTATACTTTGTCCTGTTTTATTTCTAATCTATATTAATGATCTTCCTGACAATCTTAAATGGCTTTATTTGCTGATGACTCAATTTTATACACCTGTCTTGATAAAAAGTCTTTTTTTTTGAATTGCTAAGAATAGGCAGTTGATCTTGAATCTGATCTCACATCTGTAACAGCTAAGGGATTGCAGTGGTTTGTGAATTTTAACTCCAACAAAACTGAGATATTTACTGCAAACAACTATTAAAATACTGTTGACATTCCTATATGAACGAATGGCAACACTCTCACTGAGTCCTCTTCTTTACATCTTCTTGGAATATCATTCACTACTGACCTCTCATGTAAACCATATATACAATCGATTGCTAAATTAGCACCTTCTGAGGTTGCTTCTCTTTATTGTGCTTGCCATTTTTTTACTCCTGATTCCATTCTCTATCTCTACAAATCTCTTATTCATCCTTCTATAGAATAGTGTTGTCATAATTGAGCTGCTTCTTTTAATGATACTCTTTCTCTTCTAGAGAAGGTCTAAAAATGCATTGTAAACATGGCTTGACAGTTTTATCTGCCAAGCTTGAACCTCTTTTCTAGCTTTTTTTAAGCTGCACCTCTTTCTCTTTTCTACAAATACTATCATAGCTGTTCAGGGAGGGAATCAACTATCATAGTTGCTGTTCAAAGGAGCTATTATCTCTAGCATTAAACAGAACTCACTCTAGTTTGACTCGTCATTCATCGAAGTTGCATATTTTTACTGTATCTGTCCCGGCATGCTCTAAAAACTTTTTTTTTGTCTAGTTTTTTTACCTGCACTTCAATCCTTTGGAATTCTCTTCATGTTTCTATTCTTTGATTTCTTGTAACTCCCAACTTAATAGTGGTTGCTTGTAGCCTTTTTAGGAGTGAATTAGATTTTTTTTTAAATCACTAAACCTGGGGAATCATTAAAATGCTTCTGTGAAAAAGAAGTGATACTTTTTGTTTACTCACACCACCATTATCATTGTTATTGAGTTGAAATGAGTAAAAAATATTAAATCAAGAAATATTTTGAAAAATTCTCTCCAAAATCTTTGTTTAAACAAGTTGACATTTCAAAATTGATCAATAATGATCTTTAGTTGGATTTATTTTTAAGAGATTTGAACTATCAAAAGAAAAGCAGGAACTTGAAAAGTCATCCATATGTCTTTATACATAAATTGATCAAAACTTTGATGCTCAAATGTAGTTCACTAAACCTGTATAACACAGTTCACAAATATAGGTTTTAGGTATAAAATGATATGACCCCGGAAGTTTCAATGGATTTAGGTCACTAATGTCATACATTATGAGGTTCTGACTTTAAAAAAATCTAATGTGTGGCCCTTTTTGAGAAAATTAAATTTGAAAATTTGCAAAAATTTCATAAGATTTTTTTAAGATTTTAAAAGGTTTAACTTCTGTAATTAGTGTTTAAATCAACAATATGGTTGATAATACAATATTTATTATTATTTTTTGTTAAATATAACAAGACTGCGACATTTTAGTTAAAAACCAAAAAAATTAGATCTGATTCCCATTATATATCAATATTTGTAGCTTTATTGCATAACTAGTCATATATATATATATATATATATATATATATATATATATATATATATATATATATATAATATATATATATATATATATATATATATATATATATATATATATATATATATATATATATATATATATATATATGTATAAATGTATTTATATATATATATATATGTATAAATGTGTATTAACACAATGATTCTCCAATTGCAGTCGTAGTATTTTTTATGTATTCTCGTTTTTATTATTTACATGTTTCTATATTTTAATGGATTACTATAAAATAGTATTTCTTATAAACACTTATTCTAGTTTTTACTGTCTTCTTATGCTCACTTTTGAAACTTAAAATGTAGCTAGATATATACTTATATGTTTTAAATAGATAATCTGGAAAATTAAAAAATTAAATCTACAAAACTAGTTTAATGAACCAAAAGGTTATGCCACGCCTACTCTTTAAAAAGAATAAGTATAAGAGATGTCACGAGGACAATCAGAGAACGGTTTGTGCCTGCTGCCATCTGAAAGATTTAAATTGTATACCCATAAACCTGACACTGGAGAAAATGATCAAAGAACATATCAATCCCAACTATTCAAGACATGTGTTTGAGTATCCAACTGGTAAAACTTACATTAAAACTTTAAATGCAATAAGTTAAGTATTGTAGTCAATTTAATATTGTGTTTTGACAGTTGTTTTTTTTACGATTCAATATGTATTAAACTAAATATTTTTTTAAAGAAAACATGTCTTACAGCTCCCTCACAACAATGTACTTTGTAAAAACAGATATTATTTTTGAATTCATAACTTTAGTTTTATTCTAAGGAATTTGTTCATCATGCAAATCATACATGTACAAGCTGGCTTCCAATAATCCTATTCCAATAAATGTTACTAAAAACTGGAAGCAAGCGGACCTAATGCTTTTCAAGTCTGGAAGAGACTGTGTCATACAGTGTACAGTCTGTTCTTTGGCAAAATCCATGGATCATAGGGTACTAAAGAAAACTAAAGCTAGAATTGAAAAGTCAAAGTCATAAAAAACCTCTTATTTTATGCCCTAACTGCTTTTGTAACCTTGGTAAAGGTTTACCCCACAAATGTTCTCCTGGGCAGGTAAATGTTTCAACCCACCTAAGTAGCAGATCATCAAAGGTACAACAGCAAGTTACTTCAACTCTGCTCAAAAACATCTATACATCTTCACAGACAAACCTTGGGGAAGAGATCACTAATTCAACAGGTTAGTAATAAATATGTAAGAACAGTTAATAATTTTATTACAGGAGGAGCTTTAGTTCCTGTAACCCTTGGCAAACAAATTGAACAAAAAAAGAAAGTAAAATTTGAAGAGATCCAGCCTCTAATAAACAAACTAGGACTTAGTCAGTATATGAATAAGTAGATGTTGCAGGGGCTTCGAAAATGCGGTATTAAATTTGAGTCATTCATGGAGGCAAAACTAGACGAGAGGAGCAAGATCCTTTCAGATTTTTATGCTGTTAAGACAATTCAAGCTGAAGAGAAGATAAACAATAAGCTTACAAAGGTAGTTTCAAGAGACCTTGCTTATATTAAAGACCTTACAGAGTTTCTCAGCTTTGTCATGGATTTCAGAGGGCAAAATTACTACTGTACCTTTGTCAGAGTTGGAATTGATTCAGGTAACCAAAGCTAAGAGTTAGGGACATAGAATAAGGTTTAGCATTCTTTAAATATAGTATTTAGTAAAATGTTCCCTAATGCTCAATTTAGGTGGAGGTTCATTGAAAGTAATCTGTAACATATTTGAGCCTGAAAAAGAGAGAGAGGACGACATGGGAGATAGAGGGACATACTCTGGGATCAATGGTTCTGTTGTTCTTGCATATGCAGATAACTTACAAGAGACCCATCATAACTTATTGCAGATTGTCGAAAGCATAAATCTGCATGAATTCAAATATTCTCTGGCATCAGATATGAAACTCATCAATATATTGTTGGGAATTTCGGTACTATATATATATATTATAATCCAAATTTTATATTTTTTACATTACTTGAACACATATATATGTGTTCAAGTAATGTAAAAAGTAGTACATGCAAGTATATGCGTGTACTACTTGATAAAATGTAAATCATGAACCTTATATAAATTATTCTAGGCACATGGAGGAAAACATTCCTGTGCCTGGTGTGAAGGTACATCAAGTATTGCTGCTGGAGATCTCAGAACTTTGAGATCTTTAGATGATTGGTAATACTATATTGCGAGGCTGGATCGCCACACAAAAGGATGCAGGACTTCAAGGTAATGTTAATAATATACATTAAAGATAATGTTTTGCCTTAAAAAGTTCTGCATTTTATCAGACTTTAACAAATATTATTTTTACATAGAATGTTGTGAAGCCATGCTTGATTAAGGAAGATAACAAATCCAAGTTGGTGTTAGATGTTATACCTTTGCCAGAACTTCACTTACTGATGGGCCTTGTAAATCATATGTCATCCTTCCTAACCAAATTGTGGCCCGAGTTTGAGATGTGGGTTGCAAGCTTGGGATGTTTAAGAAAAAGATATCATGGTGGAACTTATGAAGGAAATACTTCAAAACGGATCCTAGAACAGTGCGATGAGCTAGAAAATATTTTGCCAGTAGAGCTATTACCTCTATTAAAACCGCTGCAAAAGTTCCACGTGGTAGTTCAAGGAACATTCGGAAACAGTTTAGATCCCAATTACAAAGAAGACATTCACGCATTCACGCAATCTTACATGGTTACCCAAGAATACTGTAAGGAGGTAGAATATAACATGTACTTTTTTGCTTTTAATAGTCTGTGCAAGCACATGGGTGATTCACTATGTTATACAAAAATTTTGTATAATTTTATACAAAATACTTTTCTGATAAAGATATCACTTCAATAAACAGCATAATTAAAAAAAAATTGATTGATATTTTATTATAGTATCTTCAAAAAGATTTAACTGTCACTTGGAAAGTACATGCTATTACAGCACACCTAGAAGAATTTATCTCCAGATCTGGGCACTCTCTTGGAAGATATGCAGAGCAGGCTTCTGAATCAGCTCATGCTAAAATGAAGCCTGTCATCAACAGATTCAATGTTTCCCAAATGAACAAAAAACATTTAACAAAGAAGCAAGAGAATTGCAGAGGTGTTTAGTAGTAATAACCTGTAATAAAAGAACCTTGTCAAAATTTTAATATAGTATTAAAGGATATATTTTCATTGATTTTTTAACTAAAATGTCGTAGTCTTGTTATATTTAACAAAAAATAATAATAAATATTTTGTATTATCAACCATAGTGTTGATTTAAATACTAATTACAGAAGTTACACCATTAAAAATGTTAAAAAAATATTATGAAATTTTTGCAAATTTTCAAACTTAATTTTCTCAAAAAGGGCCACACATTAGATTTTCTAATGTCATACATTATGAAGTCAGATCTTCATAATGTATGACATTAGTGACCTAAATCCATTGAAACTTACGGGGTCATATCATTTTATACCTAAAACTTATATTTGTGAACTGTGATAACTGTGATCAATAAAATTACACAAAAACAAAATAAAAAATTTTTAAAAATAAAAACTTCATAAAACTATTTACTTTTTTGATGTAAAAACATTTCAAAACAACCTAAAAATCAATAACATTTTATTAAATTTTTTATTTATTTTTAATAAATTTTGTAAATTAAAAATAAATATAATCCACTCATGATTTCAAATCGCTTGCTTGTTATTTTTTTATTTATTGTTTTTTAACCTAGTAGTACCAATTAATGTACTATCCAGTAGAGTAGTAGGTACCAGTCTCTTTTTACTTTATTCTTTATAAAAGATTTAATCGTATAAAATATTTAATCCAATCCATTTTCTATAAAAAAATTCCTCAATTCAATGAAATATTAAATATCATCTTAAAATTATTGACATTTTGATAACAATCTTTTGAAACTAACTAATCTTATTCAAGACTGAAGAGTTTATTGAACACTAATATCCTACTTCCAATTATTTGATAAATATACTACTTCTGATAAGTTTTATTTTTCTTATTTTGGTGTGTATCAATCACACAAAATTTGGTTCTCAGGCATAAAAATGAAAATAAGGAAATATTAATTTTTTAAATTTGTAATGATAATGTGATCATCACGTTAACCTTTATTGGGGCAGGTGAGGTTTTTTAGTGGTGGTGAAGGCCAACTTACCTTGGAAAAAATTATTTTTTGATTATAAAAAAAGTTTTCAAATAAAAAAGTGTCAACAAAAAAGAAATTATAAAAGCAAAAAAGAAAGAAATTAGTAAAACCATTGAGGAAAAATAATTACAGTTAACATCTACTAAAATTTTGTTTCATAAAAAAACTTTTTAATTTTTCAATAAAAAATTTCTTATTAAATTTTTTTATTAAATTTCCAACTTTTTAATTTTTGGAACTTATTAGATTGTTTTAAAATTTTTGAAATTTATTATATTGTTTTGAAAATTATTAGACTGTTGTCAAATAAAAATATATAAAACATGATTGCTTTGTAAACTTTTCGACCCATACAACAAAATAACTATTTGTAAATCTTTGAACCCAGACAATAAAATGATCAAATTGTAAATTTTGGCATCCATGTAATAAAATAATTGTTTTGCTAATTCAAGCTTGACTCTTTAAAAGATATAATATGTATATATGGTAGCTTTGCAACTCCGTTTGACAAATTTGTTCATTTTGAGTTAAACGCAAGTTTTCATTATGCAAATTTTAATAGATAAAATGTTTTTGGGTTGGTAATGTACAACCATGTTATCAGTGTATTACATATTTTTTCATATTTGCATTTTCAATGCAATCAGCAACATTTTTAAAGAAAACTGTGAATAACAACAAACTGAGAATCTTGCAATATTGCAACTGTAACAAGTACTCTTGATTTTGATCAAATAATAATCAACAACCATAGATTAACTAGATAATCAAACAAAGTTTGATTATCTAGTTAATCTATGATTGTTGACAACCTTTTTGTTAGTAATTTTAAAATATAACAACTTTCATATAAAGTACTCTGGTTAATAGTGTCATATACCTTGGTTATATTTATAAACAATTCTCCTACTGAATTGCCATATTTAACATAAATAAAGAAAATCTCCTGTAAATTTTCAAAAAAAGTTTACAAAAATAAGGTCAGCCAATATACTGATAGAACCTCACTTATATCATGACCCCAGAGTTTTGAGCACAGTTCATAGTTCTTGCCTTTATAGGACTTATGTTTACAATAATTTGCAAATTGAATAAGTTTCCTAATTCAACTGTTGAACAAAATGAAGCAAAACTAAACTAAAAGGTATTTCAAACAACTCAATGGATGTGATTTTTTGAGAGGAAAAAACTTTGGAAACCTGATATAGATATACATATCCGATATATGGCCGGATATGTAAAAACCATATCCAGTACACCTTTATCACAAACAATGAAAATTATGAACACATAAACTATTGTAACAGTTTTCAATGTTGAAAATGATTTTGAAGATCACCTTAAATGTAAATTAACAATAAATCTTTTTAAATAAAAAAATTTATGAACACATGAACGATATATAAATTCTTACCACTGGTGGGCCTGATAACAATTTTCATTTATGTGAAGAGCTCTTTCAGCAGTTTTAATACCTAAATATTTTATCTCAAGTTACATTTGAAAATACTATAAAACAAATTACATTACTACATAAGTACAAATTAAATTACTATGAATTCGTTTTCATCAAAATCATGGTCATCACCATGATAATAATAGCCATGATGATTATGGTATTCATTATCATCATTGTTATCATCATCATTATCATCATCATTATTGTCACCAAATCACAAAATTATCTGAATTTTTTAAAATAAAAATTTGGCACAAAATATATATATATATTTTTGATAAAAATGATGATAACAATGCTTTATAAAATGAAAAATTAATAAAAGATCATAAAAACCTCAAAATAGTATTAAAATAACTAGATAGCAATAAAATAAAATATTAATATATAATAAATTAAAATATAGTAAATAAAATATATTAAAATATAATATAAATAGATATATTAATATTAATTTTTAGGTATTTTTTAATTGGTAACATTTTACATTAGTAACTAACCTTCATCTACCATACTCTTATGTTGTAAATGATCCCCATTTTTTTCTTTTTGGCAGGAAATGCGATACTGCGATTTAGCATAACGCCATAATAAATCAACATTGTCTGGTATCTTCAAACAATATAAAGTAAAACTATATTAATAAATATGCATAACATTAAAACAAAAAATTCTTAATTCCAAATTAAATTACTTATTCATATTACTAAAAGACTTTACATTAAACAGCACATTTTTCAACCTTACCACTATGTGGATTTTCATATTGAGTACCAGAACTTTCAATATAATTTGAAACTTAATACAAGGCCTTTTTCAACCTCACTTCACGGTCATTCAACATCTTTTCAAACTTACTATTAGGCTATTTAATGCCTTTTCAACTTCACTAAGAGGTCTTTCAGCAACTTTTCAACTTCACTAAGAGGTTTTTCAGCAACTTTTCAACTTCACTAAGAGGTTTTTCAGCAACTTTTCAACTTCACTAAGAGGTCTTTCAGCAACTTTTTAAACAAATGCTGACACTTCACGTTGAAATTTTAGATAAACTTAAATTTTGTTTAAGCTTGTTAGTATTCTGAGATACTCTAAAATTTTTAGTAGATTATTAGTGTAAGGCTTATTAGTAGGCTTATTAGTGTAAGCTAAATCAAGATTGTTGTCAAAATTCTAAGTAAGAATGGAATAAAATAATACTTTTAAAAACATAATGATAATCAAATTTAAAAACATTTATGAAATTGATTAGAGGTTAAGATCAAATAAAATACAACAAAAAATAAGTTATTATTAACCAGCTTTTAGGTTTTTGTAAATCAAGTAACTGTTTTAATTACATTAGAATAATCTGTTTATTTTAGTAAACTGTAAACTTAGTAACTAAAAAGTTAACAGCATGATTTAAAACATATTTTAGCTGTAAAAAAAAAAAAAAAAAAAAAAAATTGAATATGAAATATAAAGAAAAAAAATTTGAAAAAAAAAACCTGTTTTGCTTTATTTAAAAGTAAGTTATAAGCTTTAACTTGCTGCTCATCATCGCCATCAATTAAGCTGTCTACTTCCTTGACAAAAAATTGAAGATTTTCAGATCTATAAGAATTAAAATTGTCAATGCACAAGTACTTGTTCATACTTTGACTTTTCATACATTAGCTTAAATTTTTGTACCTAGACTAATTAAGTTTTACGGATTGTCATATTACCTTAACACTGGCATTTTAATATAATGTATAATATTGTAGTGGTAGAGTGCTCTCTTTGTAAGAATTAGTATGAAGTACCAAGATCAAACCCCACCATGTGCCAGATAGTAATGCACTTTTTTTCTGTACACCAACCTTGTTCATTAAGGATTGCATTTTTAAGGGTTGAAACGAGGTCATAACAACAGTTTTAAAGGAAAAAAAAAGAGTAGCTATTCAACTGTCAACTTCATTACCAGGCCCCTTGACCTTAGACAGGTTAATACAGTAAAAAAAAAAATGATAACTGCCTGTGGTACCAGAGGATCCTTTCATTGTATTTACAGAGTAGAAAAACAAGCAACTTAAAAACATGCAGTCAAGGCTCACAATTGGCTGATAAACAAGATTATTTACAATATACAAAATGCGGTTTTTCATCTTTTCTAAAGGAAAATTACCATAAAAAAAAGAAAGAAAAGTAGTTAATACAAATATAACAATTCTTAATAGTGGGACAACTTTAGCAGAAACTGATTTTAAAACAGACTAATTAAAGTTTTAATTATATAGCAATTTCTAAAAAAGAATATGATGTAAAAGATAATCTAAAACAACAAAAGAAAGTCAAGAGAATATCATGATTTTTTAAAAATGAAAATAATTTTGAAAACAAAAAATAATAAAACTTGTTTGAGTAAAAAATCAGCAACTATGACTAAAAAGCACCTAGAAGATATATATATATATATATATATATATATATATATATATATATATATATATATATATATATATATATATATATATATATATATATATATATATATATATATATATATATATATATATATATATATATATATATATATATATATATATACATATTCTAAGAAATCTTTTTTACTAAAGACAAAAGCAAATAGGATTTGGTTTGATAACTTATTCTATCTTTTAAAAAAATTAATTCTAATATGAAACTGTAAAACACTTGTCTATTTTTTGAACAACCAACTGTAAAATATAAAAATAGTTAAAAGCTGTTTTAACCTTTATACTGTGGAAGAAAGAACTTGTTAATTTTAAAAAAAGTTACCTTAATTTTATCTACATAGTTTTTAGAGTAAACTTGCATAGTTAATTTATGCTAAAGACAGCAAAAGTTTTAAATTAATTATAATCCATCAATACAACAACAAACAATTACATATGCTGCTTTAAAACTCACAAAAAACATTATATAAGCAAATGATATACAGATGCATGTGTATAAAAAAATGTTTTTGCATCTGAATGGCAGGATGAGATTATTATATGAGATTGAAACAATAAAGAATATACAAGATCTTTAGCAACTTCCCAATGCAACTTGATGTAAATAACATCTGAGCCAAAAATGTAATTGTAATATATTAATGTTCAAAAAAATTAAAAAATCAAAAAGGTTACGCTTTTGTCTTTAACCAAAAAAACAAGAATAACAGAAAAACTAAAATCTTAGATTCTTTTTAGAAAAAACTTTCACATAAACTTTCATTAATCACAAAAATATTGAAGACATCAGATATAATATGCATAAATTGTTAGCTATGATCAATTTTTCTTTATTTCTTCAGGTCAATACAGTTAATTATTTTTGTAGAAGGAATAATGAATAATCCAATAAAATTTAATAAAAGGTAAGAAACCAAAAAGTCATTAATAATAGTAATAACAACAGCAGCAATATATTAAAAAAAAAACGTTAAATAATAAATTTTTGATTTTCTCTTAATGTATGGCTAAACCCAACAAGAAAACTTGATTCAGGCATTTCAATCCCTACATCAAATTAAAAGCAGGCCATATATAACCCACATCAAATATTCTATTAAAGTGGGATAAGTTTATAAGCACACATAACACGCATCACCACCATTCAATAAAATTCATTAAAATTCATTAGCATCTAGTGCTACATATAATCCACACCAAATTTTATTATCAGAATACAAGATATTTGATTAAACTTATAACATTCTTAAAAATTAAAAACAAAAAAGTAAAAAAATTTAAACAAAATAAAAGAATCAATCATAAACTTTTATTTTTTTGTGTGTGTAATTAACAAACATCAATAAGAATCATAGCATAAAACTTTTAAAAGGTTTTGCTAGTTACATATATTTTCAAAGCATAATGCTTTATTTCATATCACCTTTTTTGCATTAAATAAACTATAATAAATTATAGCCATTGGCAAAGTGTTGTCTTCATCAAAATATTGACATCAACAAAGTGTTATTATCAACAAAGTGTTAAACTCTACAAAACTTAATAAAGCACGTGCATCATTCAAATATTCAACACCATGCCTCAACGATATCATTCATCTCCATGCTTATATTATGCACATTTATATATAATGCTATAAAGTTATGTAAAAAGCAGCAATTATTGCTGTTTTTATAAGAAGCTTAAAATTTAAAATATAAATCTTATTCATAAATTCACCTTGGCTTTTCCAAGTTTTTCTAATTATTTATGTATGACCTTTCATATAAATTAAAGTAATGGACTCATGATGATTTTTACTATTTTATTGTGCTTTAGAATGTATTTATACTAAATATGAACATCTGATGATTTAACTCTAATTAGTTGTCTACAGAAGATCAGAGGTGCAAATTCCATACTACTCAATCAAGCTTTTGAAAAAACAAAGAAGGAGAGCAGAAACAACTGGCATTGCTGTCGAAAGAGAAAAGATATTTCACTTAATTATTTTTAAACTAAATGAGGAAAATAGGTTCAGTGACGCTAAAGTAAACTAACACATATACTATATATATTTTAAATTCTTATTTATTCATTATCTTATTCATTAAAAAAAATTCTCCAAAGTACTGTAGGTGATGAAACTTTCTTAATTAGTTGTATTAATCTCACTCTTTAAATTTACATTTTTACATATAAGGTTGTGAAGCAAATACTGAAAAAAGAGAAAGATGGCGCAGTTACTTCAACAACAATGTATACTAGAGTAACATACATACATTAGTAAACATGGTGGCTTAGTAAAACTGATTACAAACAATTTACATTAGAGCAGTTTTTAAAGGAAATAATTAGTGAAATTATTTAATTAAAAGAAATCACATTTGCTTTAGGTATTTAAAAAAATTGCTTATAAAATTAAATTGTTTATTCAATTTAAAACATTTTATCATTAAAACTATTTAGTTTTTAATTCAATTGTTATTTTGCTAATCACCATATTATTTAATTGCTATATAACCATATAACCATTAACCATATAACCATTAACCATATAACCATATAACCATACAATTGAAACGCAACCTTAAAATTAAAACTTCAAGTTTGTTATTTGACCTTTTTATGTGGTGAAAATATTTTCAAATTTTAAATGTTTTAGCATTTGGTTTAAAATGAAAAAAATACATTAATTTTGGGAAATTTTTTCGTCTCCTATCCATTCCCTGTTTAAATAGTGGAATGAGATTAAATTTAAGAGTTCAAATGAGGAAAACGTTAACAAACTTTTTATATTGCGGTATTAATTTTATTACTGCACTAAACATTTTTCTCGCCTACACCAAAGTTTAACACAGAACAGAAATAAGATAGAAAAAAGTTACTTTTTAAAAAAATCTGAATATGTGTGTTTAAATAAAATAAATAAGTAAATACTTAGAAATATAATCATTTTATCTAAGGTTAAGGAGTTGAATTATATAATTTAAGTTAGAAATTAACAAATATGTTTTGACATAGCATCAAACATAAAGCATAAAAATAAAATATCCAAATGGAATACGAGAATATCTCGACAGAATACACAACTTTGATGCTCTATTATTTAAAGTCAAATTATGATATTGAGATTTTTTTTTTTAACTACTAGTTGCACTATTAATTAAAAAATATAAAACAGAAAACTTTTTGAAAAAAAAACTGTCAAGAGTTATTCTTTTTTTAGTGAGCAGAACAGAATAAAAAACTGTAAAAAGTTAGAAATCCACTTCCACTTACTACTGTTAAATATCAGAATATAGATTGCTGTGTCAAAAAAAGAAATTTCCATTAGACAAATTAAAATTTTGTTTTTTAATCAAAATTCCAACTTCTAACATAAAAAGTTATTTGAAAAGGTGATTTCAAAGCATGAAAATTACTTTAAACAATAAAAGAAAAAAAGAAAAAATTCTAAATCAAGTTTTTAAATGTTTTGTATGAATGCAAATACTATTTAAACCAGGGATCTAAAGTTGGAGTCTGGAGTTTGGAGTAAAGGAGTCCCTGTATTTACCAGGAGTCTTTGTTTTTACCCAGAGTCCCACCCGTCATAAAAAATTTTTATACTAACTTATATTAAATTATAAGTTTATTAATTTAAAATTGTTTAGCGAGCAGTTGCATAACTTTAAACCAGTAAAAGGAATAATTTATAGCCCTCTGGCATATAAATTATTCAAAAATGTGTAGCATTTTTATGGCATACGTTGTCAATAGCATACATTACTTTTAAAGAATATAAGAGGGGAATCACAGCATATGCAGCGTACAGAACCTTTGGCGTGAACTGATAGCTATGAACTGATAGAGATACACACTCAAATGCAAATATTTACACACTCAAACCTGCATTGATGCTAAAGTAAAAGAAAGTATTTTTTTAACCCATTTTCCGAATAATATTGTTTTAACTAACAGATATGGTTTTACTGATAAAAAAAAGAATGAAAGTCATATGGAAAGTATTAAACAAGCTGAGCACCACAAACAAATTCGGAACTTCTCACTTACAAGGTGAGCGCTCTACCACTATACCACTACCGCAAGTGAACTTAATATTATAACATTTTTAATTTTAAGCATATTAGTAAAAATACCTTTAACCTAAAAGAAATAGTTATTTTTCTAGAAAAGAAATAGAATCAATAATAAATTATAATTTTTACAGCATAATTGAAATTTTTTATAGTCTACCCTACCATTTAAAAACTTTGGTTAATTAAGTCAAAAAAATTTTAAAAAAAACTCTAGAGCCCAGAGTCCCTTTTTTTTGATCCCAGAAACCAAAGTCGCAATGTCCCTATAATTCAATAAGATTCCACATCACTTATTTAAACAATCTAGTATGACCTTTCTTATTTTATATAAATAGTAACACACACGGAACAAAAGTTGAACACTTGAAGAACTTCTAGTTTTACAAGTTATCAGGCAATTTTATTTCAAATAAAACTTGCTATATATTATTATAATATAAATAAAGTATTTATAATTTCCTGGATTATCTATTGTTCAGTTACTTTACATTATGAAAATATTTTTGAACACAAAATATTGTTTTTTTGATTAACGGCAGAGCGATAAAAATTACCCATTGATTTTTAAAAAATGATTTACTAACTTTTCTAGGTTCTCCAAAACAATGCTGATAAAAAGCTCTTTTTATAACACAAAGTAACGCTACTTAGCTATAAGTTACATGCCTTATAAAACGTTGCGTTAATATATTTATGGGCCAAAGATCAAGCATATATGGTTAAACTTCACAGAAATAAGTCTTTTTAGAAAAATTTTGCATGGGCTTTTTGGTGCCAGCATGCCACTAGCATGCTGGAAGAAAAAAAAAAAAAGGGAAGAAAAATATATATGCATACCTTATTGTGGAATACTAAGTAGCCTTATTCCCCCAGTTGATTTATAAACCCTTATTGACTATATCACATACAGGTTGTTTAAAACACGTAAAAAACCTGTAAAGGCTCTTTTATTTTCAGTTAAAATACTTAATAAATCTGTAAAAATCCATTCTTGCCTTTATGCGCCAAGTAAGATTTGATGAGTCAACTGGCCAATCATTTTCAAACAAAGAACAGAAGGCCAGTAAGTATCAGTTATGTAGAGTAACATTTGTTATTTTATTTTGTGTCGTCCGATTTTAACTTTATATTGAAGAATCTGGAGAACCACTTTGTACTAATGAAAAACTTCTACACTTAAGTGTCATAGATTGTGATTTCAATTTGTAAAAAGAAGTGTTGAGGTTATTACAGTCTTTAAGAATGATCTTTAACTCTTTTACTATCAAACATAAATTAGAATGCACATTGACTGATAGAAAAGTAGCTAGTGTTTTTTGCTTGTAACTCTTTTTAAATATGTAGTTTTTGTGGATTAAATGTTGCTTTTTCAAAATTTCAACTATAGTTTTAATTAAGATTGGATTGATCACATTAGATGCATAGACTAGGTGCTTTGAATGGTTTCCAATACATCGAAGTGTACATAACATGCTTATTCAACCAGTGCCAGTAGATCTTCTTTCTGAGGGGGCTCAGGAAAAGTCAAAATAAAGATTAAAAATCATTGAGTACACTACACTAGGAAATTTTTAAGAAAAATAATTAATAAAGATGCTATGCAAAGATTATTGTGCAGTTCCACTTATGAACTCACTAAAAAGCAGTTCAGGATGTATTAAGGAGCTCAAGCTTAATGAAGATTATACTTTTGCTGTAATATATCTTTTTAATTTTAAGTTTTTTATATTTTATAATCAAATTTCTGATAAATATCTAACAAATATAAATAAATCATAAAAAAATAAATACTCTTTTCTTTGTTTTGAAAAAGTCTCTATGATGAAACAATCATTTTAATTAATTACTGCTTGGGAAAAACTGTTTTTGAATCCAAAAAAACTGTTTCTGAAAAACTAAAAGTTATGTTTGAAATTACCAATTTTTGACATGACATTATTTTTGGGGAGGTGTACAGGATCCTACATCTGCAAAAAAAAAACAATCAATTTTTTAACAAGAGTTGCTGATAAAAAATTTAATCTAAAATCTTTAAAAATAAAGATGTTATGATTTTTTATCTATGTCGATCTTAGCCCATCTGTGTGTAATGAGTGTAAATAATTGTATGATATATAAACTATTATTGTGTTGCATCAGAAGAAAAATTGTGGGTGCGTCATACATTATATTGTATATAATATTTATAACGTTTACTATACCATGGGGGTATTTGGAAATGTATATATATTGAGTAAAGATATTCATGAAGACACAGCCAAAAAAAACAAGTTTAGACTTATTATTACAAGTTATTTCAGCCATGAGCATTGTGATAAAGTTTGCAGATTTGGTGATGTAGTACGAGGGTTTGAGTGAATATTAAGAATAGATAGAGAAATTGGAACTGGTAGCAAAACTTCAAAAGTTGATGAGTTGCATGTGGTGCTCCCCTTATTTCTTTCTGGCAGGGCATTTGCTGTTTACAAAGGCCTCAGTGATGAGATAAAAGAAGGCTACAATGAAGAGAAAAATGCACTGACTACTGCCTTCTCTGCTTCTCCACTGACAGCATAAGAAGAGTTTGTAAATCGCTGTCTTGAAAAGAACAAGTCCATCGACGTATATTTAGCAGAATTAACAAGGCTGAGCAAGCTAACATCATCTCACGCAAGTGAAGAGTGGATAAGGTGCGCATTTATTCTCAGATTACCTGATGAAGCAGGAAAACAGCTACAAAGTGTATGCTCAATATCAACCATGTCAATATACCAGGTACAAGAAATCAAGAAGTTTTGTAATCTTACGTTGCAAAGAATCATGTTTTGTTAGTTGCATGAATATTGCTATCAGCCCAAGACAGTAAGTGGGCAAAAGACCATAACATACTACAGTTGTGGTGAGGATGGACATATCAGTTAAAACTGCAGCAGTGGTGCTTTGTGTGTGGAATGGGCAACCACATGACCTAGCACTGCTATAAAAAGTGTACAAACTCGAAAAAAAAATGTAAGGGAAGCGGCCCATTTTTGTGCAAGTGACTGCCCACAAAATTTAAAACTGCTAACTCTCTGCATATGTGTCAATGGAAGAAAAATTGTAGCAGTTGGACACTGGATGCTCTAAATCAATTTTAAGTCATGATATTGTAAACATAAAAAACGTCAAACTAGCAAGAGAAAAGGTTGTCATGATGAATGGGAAGTCAATTGAAGTAAAACACCCAATTGCTGTTGATCTTTCTATAAATGATACATCTTTCTATGAAGTATTCTCGCCTTTTCACTAAAAGTATTCACTATTCAAAAACTGATTGATAAAGACTTTCTAGCTGAATTCAAAAATGGCAGTTAGAGCGTGTCTTGGAAATGGCTGCTGGAAGCACCAACTTTAACAAACAAAATTCTATATTATCATATTTCTGAAGATGCAAAAAGTGAGTATGCAATGAAAATAAGAGAATAGATAGCACAGGGATGGCTGAAACCATTTGAAGAGAGATGTAATGGCATCATTCCGTTGATGGCAGTAATTTAACAAAACAAATTAAACGTACATCCGATGATGGACTACTGTGAGCCCAATCAATTTGTATCCATTCACACTGCAGATGGTGATGTTTGCAGCACCAAACTTTGCAGCTGGAGAAAGATGGGAGAAAATCTTGAGATAATCAATTTAAAGAAAGCGTAACTGCAGATTCATGTTGACAAAGTATTATGGAATCAAGTTGTGAAATATGAAGGGCAGCGTTACTGTCTAACAAGATTGGGCTTTGGTTTAAATGCGGCGCCCATAATAATGACTAAAATCTTAAAAAAGGTATTGTTTTTTTTTTTTTTTTTTTTAGTATTGTATTTGCCGATTGAAAATAATTTACACTCGTAATTTATAAAAACAAATATTTACATGACTGGGGCTTGAAGAAGACAAAATTCATCTTATCATTAAGCACCCCCCAAAAAAATGCATATTCATCAAATAAAATGTTTTAACAAAATGCAAAAAATAAAATATATAACGTTTAAAATATTTAGTAATTCAAAGAGTATTTATATTTAAGAACTGATTAGTAAAATAAGATGATATATAAGTATTAATATTACAAAAAGAATTTACAATAACTTTTTTTAATAAAAATTGAAATTATAAAATTTTACAATATTTTTAGTAATTAGTATTTCAAATAATAAAACTTAAAAAAATCGTTTGTAAATTCAAAACTTATAAGATAAGAAATACATTTACAATAGCAGACTATTGTTTAGAATATTAAATATAATATTAAAGAGTAATTAGTAGGTTAATTTTTGTTTTTGTTTGCTAGTTTAAAAAGCTTTTTAGAAGAACTTTAATTCATTTTCATGTATCATCAGTAATTGCTTAAGTTTTGTTTTAAACTGGTTTAAAGAATAATTAGATTTCAGCTCATTATTTAATATTGTATTCCACAGCTTAGGACCTCGGTTAGCAATTGAGAATTTGGTTGCTGAATAATGTGTTTTGGATTGAATGTAATTGTTTTTTGAAAATCTGGTAGGGTATATGTGGTTTATTTTTTCAAAAAGTGAATTAAATAACATTGGTGATATTTTTTTATCAAGTTTAAACATGAAGATAAGAATATGGTAAAGGTTTAGTTTATATACATTTAGAATATTAAGTTTATTAAATAATGTTTGAGTGTGAGAGAAACGGTCTACGTTTGTAATTATCCTTATAGCCTGTTTTTGTTTACTAAACAGTTTTTTTACTTTTGTTGCGTTTGTGCTGCACCAAGCAACGTTTGCATAATTTAAGTAGCAATGAATTAAAGAAAAATATAAGTTTTTTAAACAAGATAGATTTAAAAACTGCTTGGCTTTATACAAAACACCTATATTTTTTGATATTTTATTTTCAATTAGACCTATGTGGTCCCTCCAGGTTAAATTTTCATCCAGAACCACACCTAAAAATTTTATTGATTGCTCTCTTTTTAATAATGCGTTATCAATAAAAAGATCAGGAAGTTTTAATGGAATATCTTGTTTTTTATGAAGACGATGGAACAAAATGTATTTGGATTTATTGATGTTCAAAGATAGTTTGTTTGATTTGAACCATTGGGTTAATTTTTCAAGTTCTTTGTTTACTGTTTGAAATAATTTACTGATATCTTTACTAGAATAAAACAAGTTTGTATCATCTGCAAACAAAATTAAGTTTAAAATGTCGTTAATATAAACGAGAAATAAAAGTGGTCCTAAAATTGATCCTTGAGGAACACCACAGGTGATTGACTTATATTCCGTTTTTCCGCTATCATATGAAATAAACTGCTTTCTATTAGACAAGTAACTATCAAACCAGGACAAATTAGTATTTATTATACCATAACTTTCCAGTTTGGATAGAAGGATTTGATGATTGACAGTGTCAAAAGCTTTACTTAAATCGATAAATACACCTAGGGTATACTTGTCTTCATCAAACCCTTTAAATATATCATGAACAAGGTGAGTGATTGCATGATCAGTTGAATGACCAGATTTAAATCCAAACTGTTTATGAAAAAGAATATTATTAACATTTAAAAAGGAATATAGTCTATTATACATAACCCGCTCTAATATTTTAGAAAAACAAGAAAGAATTGAGATTGGTCTATAATTCGTAACATCGGAAGGATCACCTGATTTTAACACTGGAATGACTTTTGCAATTTTTAGGTTATCTGGAAAAACGCCTTGTTTTAGAGATAAATTAAAAATATGTAGTAATGGAATTGTAATTTGTTTTATTGATTTGATAATGACATTACTACTTATATCATCAAATCCTAAACTTTTATTGGGTTTTAATAAAGAGACTGCGTCTAGTAATTCTTTTTCTGTAAGTTTATAATTAGACATAACATTAAGGTTGGTTGAGGTTAAGTACGAACTAAAGTGTGATTGAGTAGTTGCTATATTAGATGATAAAGTAGGACCTATATTTACAAAAAACTGGTTAAGTGTTTCAGCGACTAAGGATTTATTTACAATTTGTTTGTTATTAAATTTAAGATTTAGAGGAAGTAAATTTCTGTATAAGCTTTTTTTTCCAATTACCTCCTTAATAATATACCAAGTTTTTTTAGAATCATTTTTGTGCTTTATTAATTGTTCAGAATAGTAACGTTTCTTTGAGCGTTTTAAAATTGACTCAAATAGCCGTTTATAGTTTTTATAGGTAGTTTCATTTTTAAGAGTTCTTTTTTTAAGAAACTTGTTATATAAGCGTTGTTTTTTTTTTGAAGATTTAAGAATGCCCTTCGTGATCCAAGGGTTTAAAAGTGTTTTTGTTTTGATTACTTTAGTAACTTCTGGGAATGCCTTGTTATAAAGATTAAGAAACTCTGTTAGAAAAATATACGCTTTATTGGCGTTTAGATTTAGTTTTAGGGTGTCCCAGTTAACACAGGATAGAAGCTTATAAAAATGACTAATAGAAGTGTCGGTTATTAAACGTGTTTTAATTATTTTTTCCCGTTCATTTTGGGCATTATATATGCATTTTTGCGATAGGATAAAAATCGGAAAGTGATCAGACACGTCAGTTGTAAATATTCCTGTTCTTATATTTTCATTTATAAATTCATTTCTTATAATTTGATCTAGGGATGTTGAATTTTCCTTAGTTATTCGCGTTGGTTTATTGATTAGTGGAATATAGCTATTTTGAAAAATGGTGTTAAAAAAGTTTTTAATATATATATTATTTTCATAATCTAATATATTGAGATTGATATCACCAATAAAATATACAGCTTTATTCATAGACGATTTATTTTTAATTATTTTTTTAATGTGGTTTTCAAATACCTTAATGCTTCCTGAAGGCGGTCTGTATAAACCATGAATGACGATATTTTTTGAGGTTTTGTTAATAATTTCAATACATAACGATTCGTAATCGTTAGTAGTTGAACTTAAATTTGGTTTAACTTTGAATAATATTGAGTTTTTTATGTATATACACAAACCCCCACCTTCCTTATTAGATGCTCTAACTTGATGAATTACTTTATAATTAGGTAATTGAAAATTAGAATTGTTTTCAATGTTTTTATCTTTACACCATGTCTCACTTAGACAAATTATTTGAAATTTAATGCCAATTTTATATAAAAGTTGTTTTAACGACTCAAAATTTTTTTGAATACTTCTAATATTAATATGAAGCATTGAAAAATAGTTATCCTCCATTCCATTAGCAATTTTTTTAGAATTTGGGTCATAATATAAAGGGTTAATATTTTTAATTATTTCATCATTATTATAAAAATTAATATCAGGATCCGAATAGTTGTTTAATAGTATTGACTTTTTTGATACAAATGAATTAAAATTTATGTTTGTTAAAACAGTTTCATCAGCCATTTTAAATCAGAAATAACTTAAAGCAATATTAAAATTCAAAAAGTAATATAAAAACGTAAGAAAATCATTTATCATTTTTTTTTTTTTTTATAAATTCTCTAACAATAAGCTTATCGTATATAACAACGGAATACTTACCATTTATCCTGTGCAATTTGCTTTCTTCAAGAAGTTTCTTTCTTATTGTGGAAGTTTCCAGCGAAAAATCCTCGTTGATATAAATTCCGGATCCTTTCAGTTTATTGGCATTTTTTAGGATTTTTACTTTGTCTTTATGGTTAAGTAACTTAATTACAATTGTTCTTGGATTTTTTTTTTCAATAATGCCAGTTCTATGCGCTCTTTCTATGATTACCCCATTTACATTGAGATTATTTTCAAAAATGTTTATTATTATTTTTTCCGTATCATCCCAACTTTCGTTGTCATTTTCTTTAACTCCTTCAATTCGAAGATTATTTCACCTTTGTCGATCTTCCAGCTGTCTAAATTTATTTTTTTCATTCTCACCTATATTTGCATTCGATGACTTTTTTTTTTCCAACTCGCTCATTTTTTTGTCATTGCAATCTTGATAAAACGTTAGACTTTCCTCAATGTCTTTTTGTGTTTTTTCAAACTTTATCAACTGCTTGTTAGTTTTATTTTGATCAGCTTTTCGGTTTACGTTATCTTTTTTTAACATTTCACAAGTTTCCTTTAATGTACTAATTTCTTTCAGCAATCCATCGATTCGATCATTAGTCAGTTTTAAATTTGCACTTATTAACGATAGTATATCATTTTGTTGTTTTTGGAACATTTCTTGAAAAATTTCCCTAACTAATTTTATCGAGACGTCAGTGATTTGTTTTGAGCTCATTTTCGATAAAATATGTACATAAAATGCTTCGACTAAGTTTAAGAAGTTTATATTATAAAAAAAAAAAAAAAAATTGTCTTTAAACAAAGTTGTTGGGTCTGGGATGGATTCATTTATTGATGACATTATCGCCAATAATAACAGTGTCAAGTTGCCTGGTTCAAGAGCTCTTTAAAAAATGTCTTGGATTCAAAGTTGTTGGAAAAACTTGTTGGTGGTCATGTCAGGCCTTGTTATGAGATTTCACTGTGAAACGAAAACGCGTAACGCATTTCAAAGTAACTCAACTCAGCAAATATATTTTGTATTGTTAGAAGTTATATTGTGTCACTAGAGTATTTTCAAGTACCGCATTGTAATTAAAGTTATTTTATTAACGCGTTAAAAATCATACAAACAGTTTTTTTTTCTCACTATAACAAAAGTTACAAATAAAATTTAAGTTCCTATTTGAAAAATCATTTTTTTTAATATGAACTAAATTTTATTTTGAAAGAAATAAAACTTTACGTTATTGAATCGACAATAAACTATCTTATTAATAAAATATTTACATCAAAATAAATTGTGCATTTTTTAAACTATTATGACAAAAAATAATTTATATATTTAAAAGGAATTAATATATTTAATTCCTTAAGATAAGACTTAAAACACTTTATTTTCTTTAACTAATTTTTAACAACAACAAAAAAATTATTAAACAAACTGTTTTTTTAACAAAAAATCTATTAGTTTACAATTGCAGTTAAATGCTTTTACTTACGACTTTATTTCTTCTGAATAAATGTCACATAAACAATATCAAAAGTTAATTTAAATATTGTAAAATAAAAAAGTTTTTGCATAATGCAAAACTGCTGAACCCATAGACAAATCACCTTTTCGCAGGCAAAATGGGAGCTGCATAACGCTTCTTAACAAGGCCTGTCATGTCTTGGATTGCGAGAGTAAAAACAATGCAATCAAGTCCGTCCATCAGTTAAAAAGAAAGACTTACAAAGGAAGACCCCGTTCATGGGTCATGGCATGCCAAAAACACTTTTGAAGTAGAGATATGCCAGAACCAGTTTATGTCGAGTTCCCAATTTCGGGTACCCTGAAGAAAATACTGGGTTCAAGTCCGGGTACATGGCACTGGATCCATTTTTATTCTTTTACCAAGCTTTTATTTCAAAAAGTTGGAATAAAAGCTTGTGAAATTTCAAGCACTTAATTGTTTTCACAAAATAACGCTAATTAATTTGCGCTAATTAATTTCGCCTAAATGAAGTTTCCTTTTAATAAATAACTATATTTACCCTGAAGGTCACAAATTTGTATTACACAAACTAAAGTGTAAACTCAATATCCCTAAATATTTTTTCTCCCTCGGGATTGTTTATCGCTAAATATTTGCTAATATGCGCTAATTAATTAAAAGTTATGTTATGGAAAATAAAAGATTAAGAGAAACAGAGAACGGCAAAAAAAAAATAGTTTTATTCACACTACAGTCGAAAACTTCTTAACTGTAGTGTGAATAAAAGTATAAAATTTAAAACAAATAAAAAATAGCTTAGACAACACTTAATTGCTGTATCTTATTTTAATTGTTTAATTAACTTTAGATTATAATGAACAAACATTAGGTATTCTCCGTTATCTGCTTTTAGTCTGCCCCTTGTTGATTCGTATATGTCCCCACCAGCACTAAATAATCTTTCACTTTCTATTGATGATAGAGGTGCTACACTTTTTTGTTAAGCTTCTTTGTAGCATTTCAAATGAACTGTTCCAGCAAGTTGGAACATCTTGTTTCATTTTGTGAGGTTCAATACTGAATTGCTGCTGTGAGGTACAATACTCAACTGCTGAATTTAATTTAATTTTGCACATACTATTGGGGAAGAATTAAAATGTGAACATTTAGCATCTAAATGTGAACATTTAGAACATTTGCAGAGGAATAACAACACATTTTAATCCTTGCTGGATTTTTGGCTAAATATAGAGTCATGAATACATAGCTGCAAAGTATGAATAAAGCATGGAATTGATGACATGCCACTGTTTTTTAGTCCAGCCTTCATATTACTTGCATTATCGGTAACAATAAGATGAATTTTACTTAATGGGATTTCAAAAGACTCTAAACCTTTTTGTAAATATTCTTTTATATGAACACCTGTGTGATTTTCCATAAAATGAATTACTTGTAGAACTGCAGTTTCTTGGGTAAATTTAGTTTAATCTATCCAATGTCCAAAAATACTTAAGAATGTGATTTTCGCAGTATCCGCTGTCCAAATATCTGTCATCAGAGACAAATAGTTTGTCGCAGAGATTTTGTTTTTAAATCTTTAAACAATTAGAAATTACGTTTTGACGGAAATATGTTTTACTGATTAAGGATGCTTACCCCCAATCATAAATAAGGTAATTTATAATTAGGGTAAGCATCCTTAATCAGTTCATTGAATACCATAGCTTCAACAATATAAAATGGCTGAATATCCAATGTGATAAGTTTTCCTATTGTTTTATGGATTTAAACAGACCTGTGGTCATTGATATCTCTTTGTGTTTTTTTTTGTGCAAAGCCTGAATAATGTTGCTTGTATGGTATTATTGGTGGTAGAAGCAACTGTGACTTCAGAAGTAGCGCAAGACAGCAACAATTGAACCTTTTTCTTCTCCTCTAGATCAAACTTTTTGGTGTGCTTGAAGCGCAAATGTTTTATTATTGCTGTAGTTCCATAAGACTTTAAGGATTTTCCCCCTCTGGTAACTAAGCTATCACATGGTTTGCACTTGCACATATGAGGAGCAGTGCTGATATCAAAGAACTTCCACGCTATACTTTTTTAAGACATTCTTTTACTTTCAAATAAAATTTCTATAAAGACAATGAAAGTACGTTTTTGATTATATATTGCAGATAATATGATTACTATTATGATTTCTTAAATAATAAGCTCTTAATTAACTATTTATTAACTACAAAAGGTCCTGCAAAACAATATATAAAATATTTATCTTCTACCTCTACTTCCAAGATTTTTTGCTTAAGATAAATGAAACGCGCAATTATTGTTCAAAATAAATTTAAACTGTTGTAAATGTTTAGTTATTGTAAACAATTGTTTAGCAAAAACTGCATTTAAAAGTGAATCAAATAACTCAGTTAGGTCAAAGCATCAAACTCATTCATTCAAAGTTTAATTACTAAAAATTATCTTGTGAAAAATTCTCTCCCACAACAAAAAGAAGCAATTCAAATACTTTTTTCTCCGTTCTTTTCTTTCGTTTCTCTAATTATTTCATTTTGCATTACTGATTTTATATCCATATAAATCAGTTTCCTTTTTGCAATATATGATTATTTTGAAAAATATATTTTAAAAAATATTTAAAGTGAGACATCTATATTAAACAAATAGGATTTTGTGGTTATCGACTCCATAACACTTTTAGACTTATATCAAGAAGTTTACTGGTTGAATTTTAAACTAAAAGCAATGTTGTTAATAATATTTTAACACAATTTAAAGTACCACTAAAACAAATGGTTACAGCACTTAAGGCTTACATTTATTACAAATTTCTTTCAAGATACCCGGTGCTGGGTACTGCAACAAAAAGATTGATTCTGGGTACCCAGGAAAACAGCCAAATAACTGGGTCCCCGCATCCAAACAGGGTACCTGGCACATCATTATTCTGAAGCAACATTAAAGATGGTATATTGGTAAAGCATGGCTCCCAGAAAAGTGAGGAAACATAGCTCCCCTACAAAGCTGTATTCTTCTATGAGTGTAAACCACACACAATATACTATACACAACTATTTACAAGTATTTGTGAAATCACCTGACTCAAAATGTATGAGCGAATGGAATAAAGGAAGAGGTACAGATGCAGGACAAGGAGTTTTGGTAGAAATCAATGGACTGCCAAGACACATGTCAGATGTCCGTCCTGCTCCCATTGCAACTGACTTGTATACTAGAGAATCAGAAGAACCCATTGCAACGTGAATCTCAGAAGATCAATGTGAGTGAGGAAGTTTCCAAATAAGTATGCAGACTTTGTCAAGAGACCAAGGGGTGTTGTAAAAAGTTTAAACAATTGTATTATACATAAACAATTATCGTGTTGCATCATATATTATATTGCATATAACGTTTAAATTGTTTATTAAACCCAGGGGGTATTTGCAAATGTATATACAGTTATTAAAACCAGGGGGTGTTTGCAAATGTACATACACGAAAAGAGAGAGAAAAAAAAATGTAGACTTATCATTACACTGCGCAATGGTGATAAGAAAATACGGAGTATTGAAGTAAGCACACATAACATTTATATCCTGGTTTACACCCAAAATTAGCTCAAAATTTTGATAAGTAAAACAAAACATACTGTGCTGCATGTTTTTTTTAAAGCAATATTAATTAATACATTATTTCCGCTTTGCAATTAATTTAGTTAAGATTGAGTTAAAATTTATAATATTAGGTCACGAAAAATTTGAGAGATAATATCTTGTTAGGCAAGCATTTTTAAGATCTCAAAGAAAAAAAATAGTCAAAGAAAAACTTATTTTGACCTTATTTAGCAACTATTACTCAAAAGATTTTTTATTCAAAAGATACAATTTTATAGTACCAATAGAATGGAGTAAATCTTTTGGCCAAGAACATCCAATCCACCAAAGTACCCAGAATTACACCTTATGAAACAACTAAACATTTCAAAAAAGACACAAGTCTATTGATGAAAACTTTTCATGATCAACAAAAATATGTTTCTGATAAAATAAGATAGCAAAGGTTAACACAAATTTTTTTTTAATCATTGATGAATATCTTATTATAAAAAAGTTAAAAAATATAAGTAAAAAAATTTTTATATTTATTTTTCCATACACAAAATGTTTCTGGGACATGTTTTATATATCAAATTGGCTCCTAAAACAACATTTTTGATAAGTATCTGTTGGCATTCCCTTAATGTGTATTACATAATAAAGTAATACTGAACTTTAAAAATATTTTTAGGGGTCCCCAAAGAATAAAATACTTAAGGGCTCCCAAATATTTTAAAAAAAAAGGTTCTTTAAAAATATGTCACCATTTGTCTTGATGGAGCCGAATTATTTTTAAAATGTTGAAAAATAATAATCATTTTATAAATGGATGTTACTTTCATATCACAAAATTAAAACAACAAAAGAGTGGCCAAATCAAGAGAAATAAATACTAAGTAAAAGAAGAAGAAAACTATTAATAAACAAAAATTAAAAAACTCTTACAAACTTTCAGTACAAGGTGGATTATTTGCATCAAGGTATTCATCACTATCACTCAAGCTGGCACATTGATTATTCAAATCTCTAGCTATAGAAAGAATAGTTTCACGAAGTTGCTGAACCTCAGTAGTCAGCTGTTTTAAGCACGAAATGAGTAGTTCTTTATGCTTCATTTTTTCATTCATAACTCTGCGAACTATGACACCAATACCAACTCCAAGACCAAGTCCAAATGCAAAATTTTTTGTAAAGTCAAAAGGGCTAAAGCAGGTTATAAATGACATTTTGGAAACAAATGGTTATAATTATGAACTTTACATCTAAAACAAGAGATAAAAATGATAAAAGTTTCTAAAAACATTTTAATTTCTTCCTTTAAAAACAATGTTTTCTGCACTCTGAGGTAACTGAGTATTTACAAATCAAGTTTTATTTTATGTTATGCTGCTAGAGAACACTGTTGATGCATTCTATTATAATATAACTTGCAATTGTGTACAAAATTTGCAATTTTTGATATGATTGCGTACAAAATAAACATAATTTAAAAATTATAAGCCTAAAAACTCAACCAATCAACTGGTACTCTTTAAAATACACTTTAAAATGTACTGTATACAGTTTACATGACTAAAATTAATTGAAGAACAAAATTAACTTCAGCTTATACTTAGAATTTTAAACTTATCTCTATAGTATAAAGATATTATAATATAAATATAGTATAAAGATATTTTAATATAGTATAAAGATATTATAATATAAACGACTAATATTAAAAATTATTAATATTAGTCGCGTAAACTGTACTTATCTTTATTGTGAAAAAATAAGTTTGAAATTACAGATATATGTTGAAAATTAAAATTGTAATTTTTAATTTTTATAATTAGTTAGCCATTTTAAATCATTTAAATACATTTAGTAAATGTATATGATACATTTAAAAGTTTAGAGGACACAGTTCAAAGTTAGGCTAAGTTTTTTGACTTATATCTTTAAATTGTGTTTTACTCTGTAAATTACATTCTATTCAATTCATATTATAAAATATATTCTGTATTCTATAGACTATAGAGAATGTTGCATTTAAAAATTTTTGAAGATAAATTCAAGGAGATAACTGATGTTAAATTTGGAAAATTTTATTAATGAAAAAAGTCTGTCAACCTATCAAGTATTTTGTTTGTAGGTGTAAACACATTAATTTAACACGCTATTTACTTTCAATTAGAAATTGTTTGGAAGAGGTTAAATAAATAAATAAAAACATATTCCAAAAATAAGTGAAGAAAAGTAAAGGCAGCTCTAGATACTAATATCGTAGTTTATTCTCGTGGTTACGTAAATAGCGGGTTTAAGTAAATCCCCATGGTAAAGTAAAGTGGTAAATTGTTTGGAAGAGGTTAAATAAATAAATAAAAACATATTCCAAAAATAAGTGAGGAAAAGTAAAGGCAGCTCTAGATACTAATATCGTAGTTTATTCTCGTGGTTACGTAAATAGCGGGTTTAAGTAAATCCCCGTGGTAAAGTAAATAGCGTGTTAAATTAACGTGTTTACGCGTTCAATACAAAATACTTGATAGGTTGACAGACTTTTTTCATTAATAAAATTTTCCATATTTATCATCAGTTTTCTCCTTGAATTTTAAAAAATTTTAAATGCAATATACTCTATAATTTATAGAATACAGAATATAATTTAAAGACTTATGCCTTTAAATTGCGTTTTACTCTTTAAATTATATTCTATTACTCTTTAAATTATATTCTATAACTTAAATTAGCTTTCGGGTTATATCTGTTAGAAGCGTACCTAAGACGTCCGGGCTACTTTAAACATAAACAACGAGAAAAGACACGAATTTATTTGAATTATTACCTCTCCTCAATAATATTACCTTGATATCGAACTTCGCCGTTTTTAGTGAAGCCAAGTTGAACGTTCCGTAATGCGTTAGAAGTTATTATTTAAATCGGGCAAAAAACTTTCAGCTATCATTGTCAAAGCAATTGTCAAGCAGAAGGAGGTTTGTAATTTTAAAGTCTAAATTAAGGTTGGAACTGAAGATGATTAGTTCAGAGATGTTAAACTTGGTGGGCTACAGACAGTATAAATTTGTGTTGGTCAAAGAAGATTGTAGTAGCTGAAAAATAAAAGTAAAACTGCTGTTTTTATAGACACAAATTTAAAAATATTTTTAAAAGCATATTTGAATTTAGGACTTTAATCAAAAACATTGTATTATATTTTAATATTTTGTATAATTAAAATAAACATTTGTAAACCCTTGAATAATAGTAACTGATTCGTTTGTTGTCTTAAGGGAGATGCACCCCCAAAAAATTTCATTTAAAAAAGTTCGTTAATATATTTTTCAAGTAGTAACAATGTTGTTTTTAAAAATATATAAATTTACATCTAGTAGTACACCTCAATAAATGACTCCTTATGCAATGAAAATTTAGATAAAATTCGCAACTAAAAATCTTATTTGGTTTCTTGTTAAATTTAAAGAGCTTCTTGTTAGATTTATAAAACTATAAGTAAGAACAATTAGTTTTTAAATTTAGTTTCAGCTCAATTTTTATCGCAACAGAAATAAATTTTTTTAAAGTTTTTAAACATGGTAAAAGTAGATAGACTTAAAGCGAGAACAAAACGAGCAGTAAAAAGAAAAGGGATTTTTAATGGAAAGGTGTTACATGGCAGTGAAATTTTAAATAATTTAAATTACTTTTTAAATGATAATATTGAACCTTTTGTTGATAAACAAACAGATATCTTCAAAACGTCGACTTCTTCTTTTTGCAAGCTTCAACCTATTTTGAACTTAACACCACAAAAGAATGCTAATGTCAAAAATAAAGATGTAATAGGTTATAGAATAAATGACCATTCTATTTTGTCAGATGCTGTATCAGTTTTAAGTTGCCCCACTAGCTTTCAAACAACTTTAGTAATAACTGAAAACAATAGCGAAAAGCGAGGACTTGCATGTGAGCTTTCAATTTTTTGTTCAAAATAAAAATATCAAAATAACTTTTATACTTCTAAATTATTAAATCAAAAAGGAATCTTTGTTAAAAACACATGTACAATATACACAATGAGAACTCTTGGAATAGGATATTCTGGAATTCAAAAATGTACAACCCTCATGATCATGTCAAAACCAATGACGCCAAAAAACTATGATAAACTTGTTTTGAAAATAGCTAATATTACAGAGGGAGTTGCACAAGAAACAATGGCCGATGCTCTGGCTGATTTAAGATAAAATTGTCAAAATAAAGATGAGATTTTTGATATTGGTGTATTTTGTGATGGGATATGGCAGTGAAGGGGATTTTCCTCATTAAATGGTGTGGTTGCTACATTCTCATTGGACAGTGGAAAGTTTTTAGACGTTTAGTTAATGAGTCGATTTTGAAGAGGGTGCTTGTTAAATCAAAACTTGCTAAAAGAAATCCTACTGCTTATGCCAAGTGGAAAATTTTACATATTTGTAAAATGAACTTCATTGGTTCTGCAAGTCGAATGGAATGTGAAGGAGCCAGTCGCGTTTTCCGGTGATCGATTCCTATTTTTGGGGACCTCACTAAAGATGATGAGCTTAAAAAATGTCTTCACGGCAAAACACAAAATGCGAATGAGTCCTTTAATAGAAAAATTTGGAACACCGAAAACAAAATTTGTCACCATTACAGTATTAAAGTTTGGTGTCTACAACGCTGTAGCTAATCTTAATATTGGGATGAATCATTAATTCTAATTTATGAAAAACTTAACATGACTCCTGGCTATTATACAATAAACGGTTGAGACGCTATAAACAAAATCCGCCATAAACGGTCAATCTATCGAGGAAAGCCAAATAATAAATTGCGTCGTCAAAAATTAAGGGCTAAAAAATTGAAGAAAAGTGGCAAGACCTTAGAAAATGAAGACAAATTATATGAAAAAGGAGGTTTTTGATTTAAGTTAAAGTCTTATATGTAATATTTAGTATGTTTAGAGATTTTTTTATTTAATAATTTTACGCTTTCAGCGTTTTCTCAGTTTGAGGTTTTTTAATATGCCGGCCAATGTTGCAAGAGAACTGCCTTTCGTCTCAAATTTTCAGCATATCTTGTTTTTAGTAAGACCTGTGTTTTAAATAGAACAGAATTTTAATATCTTAAGAAAAAAACTAGTATGGCTGTTTTACCTTTTCAAAAATTGACCTTTTTTATAATACCATTTTTGGCGGACATGCCCTCAGACCCAGATTTTTTTTTTTTCTAAATCTGTTCAATTTAAAACACTCATGCGATTTTTCTAAATGTATTACCAAAGTTTCAAATTGCCTTTTTGTAATAGTTTTTTTTTTGTTTTCATTATGTTGTATGTTAGATTACTTAAAAAGTTTTCTTTATTATTATTATTATTATTATTGTTATTATTGTTATTATTGTTATTGTTATTATTATTATTATTATTATTATTATTATTATGTATTTCGCCGATAAGAAAAGTTTACAAGTTTGTGCAATACAAATATATAAATACATGGCTGGGGCAAGAAAAAGACAAGTTCTGTCTTATCACCAAGCCCCTTTAAATAAAAATGTCAATAATAAAAATACAAAACAAAGTAACTCGTTGAATAAACGTTAAACAAAACGTTGCGTTAAAATAAAATAACGATAAATAAAAACTAAAAAACATTTTACGCTATATTACAGTGGAATATATCCAAAAGAATACGAAGATTTTTTAATTAATTATTTTAATTAAGTTATTTTTTTCCTAACTGGTTTTATATTTATAAACCTTTTGAATTTAAATTGAATTTAAATCATAAAATAACAGATAATACACGAACAACAAACAAACAAACAAACAAAAAAACATTTTTTAAAAACATTTTTAGTATCTTAATGTGTCTTTTATATATGTAAAGTTTATTATATCAGATAAAAAAACAACGTCATAATGTACAAATTCAAATGTATATAGAATATATATTTAGACCATATTTATAAAGAAATAGACAAACGTGATTACTCCTAATCAAAGGCTTTAGAAAAATTTTGACTCGTCATTTATTAAAATCTTTTGCTTAAGTTTGTTTTTAAATTGTTTAATAGAAGAAATAGTTTTTAACTCATTATTTAATAGCATGTTCCATAGTTTAGGACCTCTGTTAGCAATTGAGAACTTAGTAACAGAGTAATAGGTTTTAGGTTGAACATAATTGTTTTAAGGGATTTTAGGGATGGGTGGATTTTGCCATTAGGAATTTTTCCAACTATGTTGAGAATACGAATTTAACATCTGACCTCTAACGACTCCAGACCAAGACTGTCTTGTTGTTGAGCAGAGTGAGCAGTACACGGGGCTTTAAAAATAATGTGCGATGCAATCTTCTGTACAACAATTTTTTCAGTTGGATCTTAGCAATAGGAGCCAGCAATACGCTTCCATACTCAAGATGAGTTCTAACTAGAGCCGAATATGCTAATAATAGAAGTTTTCGAGGAAGTGAAGGAGCAGGTTTTAGAAGCGCAGGTAGGATGCCATGACATTTTTTAACTAACTTATCAACATGTGGTCCAAAGCTTAAATGACTGTCAATGTGAGTACCAAGGAGTTTTACAGTAGTTACAGGTCTGTCAAATAATGGATAGCATCATAAAGAACAAAATAGTAGAACATCTTTCAACAAATAATTAAATATCAAAGGATCAATACGGCTTTGGTAAGGGAAAATCATGCACAACAAACTTGCTTGTATCGTTTGATGTAATTATAAAAGCTACCGAGAACGGCATTCCAGTTGATATAATAATGAAAGACTTTAGCAAAACATTCAATCGAGTACCACGTACACAACTTTGTTTAAGAAAATTAATAGCATACAGAATAGTAAATAAGATGCTCAATTGGATAATTAACTATTTAAAAGATCGAAAACAGCGTGTCATACTAGGAGACGCTATTTCAAATTAGTTTAACGTGCTAAGTATAAACAACTTGGCATCACAAATCAAAAATAATCCAAAACTTTTTGCAGATGACACAAAAATGATTGTGATCATCAAAGACAAAAACAATTCGATTAGTTTGCAAAGCGATATCAACATTACATCAAAATGGTGCAAAACGTGGCAAATATCCTTAAATGAAAGCAAATGAAAAGTAATTCACATTGGTAAGTCAAATCCAAAGTTTAATTATAAGGTAAATGAGCATCAGTTATCAAAACTGTAGAATTTGAGAAAGACTTGGGAGTGATTATCAGCTCTGACTTAAAGTGGGACCGGAAAATCAACTCTATAATAGCTAAGTCTAATCGCATATTGTGTCAGCTTAAAAACTCATTCAAATACATTAACATAACCACTTTTAAGATGCTCTTCACGTCATTGGTGAGGCTGCATCTAGAGTACGGCGCTTCAGTATGGAATCCACATACAATAAAAAACATCAAAGCGATTGAAGCAGTCCAAAGAAGGGCAACTAAACTAGTCCGAGAAGTTAGATGTAAAACATATGAGGAAAAGAGATGCTGCCTTTGTCTGACAACACTTGAAGAAAGATTTGATAGATGTAATGAGGTTGATAAATATAAGAGTTGAGAATTGAGATGATAAATATAAGAGGAGACCAAATACAACAATTCAAAATTAAAAATGGACTAAATAAGATAAACGTTTAAGCCAAGAAAAAATGATTACTGCACAAGACAAAAAAACTATCTAACGAGAGAACAAAACAACTCTGATATTCGGTACAAATTCTTCTCAAACAGGATAGTTAAACGATGGAATCAACTACCAGTAAACTGTCAAAACTAAAAAACAACTAACATTTTTAAAAAGAATTATGAAAAATTTACAAAAAATTAATATTTACAACTACCATAAATGGTCTTTATTATAGCCATTTCTCATAACTTTGTCGTTGTAGGTTGACATTAATAATAATATGAAGAAGTAAAAACTATATATTTAACATCTTTGCCAAACTGACATCGAAAGGGAACAACAGAATTTTAATTGGTAGTTTTGCCATCAAATGTACCCTCGAGTCCTTAATACAAGGAGGCAGGGGGAAGGAGGAAAATAAAAGGAGGAGGGGGGAACTTTAGTCCAGATCTAATAAACAAGGGGGGAGGGTTAATAAACGGAGGGTGGGTGTTAAAGTATAAGTATTTTTTATTATAAATTTTAATTTATAAATCCAAACTAATATTTTTTTCACAACACGCATAAAACTATTTAATTTTAGCGTGGCTTGCGGTCAAAGGCGCATTTTCTGACAGCAGTTATATCATAATTTTAATAGGATTTAACATGCTGATATAAGTTTTATACTTTACTGAGAAATAAACTAAAAGCTTATTTTCGACAAATTGATATTTACTAGGTCGGCAATTTTTAAAGTCTGTTTACATTGAAATTTTTATTTTTTTATTTTTTGAAGGTGCCCCAAGAAGTTTTTATGGTCTCATCACAAAGCACCGCGGAAGAGCATTTAATAGGAAGTTCACGCCTCCTTTCTAACCGATGTCGCAAAACTTTACCAGAGGTGGGGTTTGAACCACGGATCTCACGTTTCTGAGGCAAGTGCGCGATATCACTTTGCCGCGGCTACTTTTAATCAGTGACTGAAAGAATTATTTTCTAGTTCTTAAGGTTGATTTTCACTGATTTTTTTTTTTAAAGTTTTGTGATGTAAGGTTTTTGTTGATAAAAACTAAAAATTATTTAACGGGGGGTGGGGGTGGGGGTGTCTTAATAAGCTTGGGGTGGGTGGGAAAAGTTTTGTGCTGTAACAGTTCAGTTTGTTTTTTGTTTATGTTTTAACAAATAGTTTCTGCAAAATTTAGATTTGTCTAGTTTATTTTTGAAGTAATTTATTGAAACAGCTTCTAATATTTCAGATGGTAAATTTTTCCAGGCATTTACTACTGGATTTTGGAAAAGATAATAAAGAAGTTAAATATTAATACTTGTTTTAACTTTATTTAATTAAAAATTAGCAATGAGTATTTTCCAATGACCTTGCAAAACAACTAATATAAAAACTAAAGCCTCTGTGTAATGATAAAACATAAGCAATGGTTGTTTTCCAATGTCCTCGCAAACCAGCAAACATGAAAACTTATGCCTTAAGTAGCAGGAGTATTAGGGGCACATACAGTAAAATCTTTACCTAGACCACATAAACCAATGCAGTGATTACCAAAACCATATAAATCAATGCATTTGAACTTTTTTCTAAGTTATAATTTATTTAATTTCCATAGCAAAATATCTTGGAATAAACCAGGATTGCAATTTACAAATGGTGTCCTTTGTGACAATGAACTGGTAGAATAAAGACAACATTGGTTGAAGAAAGTTTATATGCATGTGTCTAATGAAAATAAAGAGGTAAAACTTATGTAAAACAAGTGTTTGTACTTTATCGTTGTGTCTGTTTAATACTATGATAGGAAAATTATATATATATATATATATATATATAAAACTAAAAAACGCGAAGGCGGTTTGCTTATTTACATAAAAGAAAATTTACAATTTTTTATCAGGCATGACATGAGTATTTGTTACAACAATATAGAGGTTTTAACTATTAAAATCTTAACCAAAAGAACCAAAAACATTTTATTTAGCTGTTGCTATTGGCCACCATCTGGTGTAATTGAAAATTTTAGTACATTTCTATTTCACAATATAATAAAAAAAATGCAATCAAGAAAAAAAGAAATTTACATATTGAGAGATTTTAATCTTGATTGCTTCGAATATCACGTCAAATATAATGCTTTATTTGAAATCGGATCCATTCCCTTAATTAATAAACCACACTAGAATCACTCAATCGACAACATCTCTTATAGATAATACAATAATCAATGATTTATCTAATGGAACTATTCAAAAGAGCATAATTAAAAATCTCAGATCATTTTCCGATATTCTTTTCGATTAATACTAATAATAAAATATTGCCACATACAAACCAATATCACATTAAACGTATTTTTAATGAAGCAAATTTAACATCATTTAAGGAACAGCTATCTTTACTACATTGGGAACATTTTAATATTCTAGATAATGTAAACTTAGTCTACAACAATTTTTTTTAAACATTCTTTGAAATATGCAAATCCAATTTCCCACAAATAAAAATTAATCTTACACCAAAAAACAACAAATCACCATAGGTTACCAAGGACTAAGAAAATCTTCAAAAATTAAACAAAAACTATATATTAATATTTAAAATCAAAATTAGTAGAAAGTAAAACTATTTATAAAAATTACGCTAAAATCTTAAAGCGACGAAAAAAAAAACTTAAATATAAATACTATACTAATTCGCTTGAAAAATATAAACTAAATTCTAAATGCACTTGGGAAATCATTCGAGAAATTACAGGCAGTAACAAAACAAAAATATCTTTGCCCAAAACGATTAAAATAAACGAAGAGTACTTGATTAATCAAGAAAAGATAGCTGATGAACTAAATAAATATTTTGTATCTGTTGGTCAAAACCGAGCCAAAAAAGCTCAACCAACTAATACTTTTGAAAAATATATTTCTTTCCCCCTAACATCACATTTTAACTCCTTTGAGCTAACTTTTGATGAATTTAAATGTGCTTTTAAAATCTCAAACCTAGCAAACACGTTGGCCTTGTTGAAATCAATAAAAACATTGCTATTAATTCATATAATGTCTTAAAAAAAATTCGTTTTAGGATATTTTCATGTTCTATCAGACAAGGAATTTTTCCTAATCAATTAAAAATAGTAAAGGTTATACCAATATTTAAAGGAGGAGATTTAACTAATATTAGCAATTACCGTCCTATATCCATTCTTTCCGTTTTCTCAAAAGAATTTTTTATAATAGAATATATAATCATCTATTAAATAATAATCTTATATATCAAACAATATGGTTTTAAAAAAAATAATTCTATGGAACATGCAGTTATCCAGTTTTCAAGAAGTATAACTGAATCATTTGAAAATTCCCAATATACTTTGGGAGTTATCATAGGTTTAGCAAAGGCATTAGATACCTTAGATCATGAAATTCTTATAAAAAAGTTACAATATTATGGAATAACTGGTAATGTTCTAAATTGGATTACAAACTATCTAAGTAATCGCAAGCAATATGTCTACGTTGATTCAAATTGGCATAGAAATTTGCTTGATATAACATGTGGAGTAACCCAGGGATCAATATCAGGGCCCTTACTATTTCTTATTTACATCAATGATCTCTATAAAACCTTAAACTTAATGACCACTATGTTTGCACATGACACTAATCTGTTTTTATCTCGCAACAACATAAATTATCTATTTGAAAACATGAACAACGAACTAATTAAAATCTCTGATTGGTTCAAGACAAAAAATCTCTCAATATTGATAAAACCAAATGGATTTTTTTTCCACCCTCATTTTAAAAAACATTTACTGCCAAATGACATGCCTTTTCTTTTTATTGACAACACTCTAACAAAACAAGTAAGCTTTACCAAATTTTTAGGCGTTAATATTGATGAAAATCTCTCATGGAAAAAACACATAGAAATTTTGGGTAATAAAATATCCAAAAGTATTGGAATACTATATAAAACAAGAAATATCCTAAATAAGCACACTTTAACTCAACTATATCATTCATTTATCTATTGCGACCTAAACTATGCAAATGTTGCGTTGGGTGGTACAAATAAAAGTAAGCTTGAACCTTTATATCGTCAACAAAAACATGTTGCACGCCTTATTAATTTTAGGGATCGTTTTACTTATGCCAAGGCTCTCCTAATTCATATGAATGTTTTTAGTATATACGAGCTGAATATTTTCAATGTTGTTTTATGTAAACATGTAAACATATATAAAAACAGTTTATCTCCTGAACCCTTTCAAATTTTACTTAGGAAATGATAAAGCTATTCGACAACCTTCTTACCATACAAATTTTGGAAAATTTTGCATCTCGTTTCGTGGAGCTTTTCTGTGGAATAAAAAAATTTCAAAAAATTTTGATATTTTTAAGAAATTTTTAAGAAATGTAGTTATCCCTCCTTTAAACTAAAACTAAAAATATTATATTTTCAATTGATGAAATATCTACGTTTTTTTAAAATTTTGATTTTAAGTTTTCTTATTTTGTGTTTTCCATAAAAATACTTTATTGGTAAAGTTTTATATATATTGTAAACATATACTGTGTTCTTCTGTACTAATTCTGTAAATTTTTTCTTGAATAATGTTATATATAGTTTAGTTATATCTATTTTGTAAAATATATTGAGTATGAGTGTCTATATTTATGTGTAAATATGTGAGTGTGTATGTATATATGTGTGTGTGTGTGGGTATGTATGTTTATGAGTATATGGATGAGTGTATATGTATGAGTGTATATGTATGTATGTATGTATGTATGTATGTATGTATGTATGTATGTATGTATGTATGTATGTATGTATGTATGTATGTATGTATGTATGTATGTATGTATGTATGTATGTATGTATGTATGTATGTATGTATGTATGTATGTATGTATGTATGTATGTATGTATGTATGTATGTATGTATGTATGTATGTATGTATGTGTATATATGTATATATGAGTGTGTGTATGTATGTATGTGTGCATGTATGTATTTATGTATTTATTTATGTATATATGTGTGTATATATGTAATATGTATCTATATGTTTTATTTGTATATGTCTTTGTGTTTACTTGTATTCATACAAATGTTCTACACGCACATATGATGTTATGTATGTACATACACGTAAGTGACTCGTATGACCTTCAAAACTAACCTACTTGCCTAAACGGCTGAAATTGTTCAAAATTGCTGCACGTGGGTCAAAGAAAAACTTTTACAAATCACCAAGTAGAAAATATTAATCATATGACAATAAAAATCTTGTAATTAAAAATTCAACAAGACAATCGTGATATACTAAACAATATTCGACAAAGACAATCATGATATACTTAAAAAAAGAAAAAAAAGGTAGACTTAATCTATTCAATAATGTATTTGCAGAAATGTTTTACAACGGTTGAAGAAAATAATAATTTTGAAGAAAAATGAAAATTCGTCAAGAAAATTGTGCTATACTGAAAATAAGATGCAGAAAAAAATAAAATTAAAAAATAAAAAAAATCCAAAGAATAATGATCCTAGTAAAGCCTACCATATTTCAAGTTAATTTAAGGAAAACTTCAAATACTATATTTATTACCAATAAATTATGCGATAGTCGCATTGTATCAGTTTACATCAACTTTTATTGACGCGTCAAACTTTAGCGGTTCTCATGACAAGACCTCTTAGTCTTCTTTGAGTTTCCGCGTTCTTTATTTTGAGTTTCCGCGTTCTTTATTTAATTTCTATCATTATTTTAACATAATCTTTAATTGTAAACTTTTTAACTTTATATATTTGTGAAAAATTTTCATGTAGAAAAAAACAAAAACAAAAAATTATATATATATATATATATATATATATATATATATATATATATATATATATATATATATATATATATATATATATATATATATATATATATATATATATATATATATATAATGATTTCATAAAAGAGTTTAAAAAATTTTCTGCCTAAAATAGTTGCAGCACCACTTATAAATTTTTTTTTTTTTAAAAGGAAAACCATGTCTTGTTAAAATATTTTCTTTTCTTTATAATTTTGTTTGCTAGTGATACAGATTTAATAGATACTATTGAAGATTAATTGGTTCGGTCAGTATTACCAAGTAGTGCTTTCTAACTGATAATGTGATAATTTTTTTTTGTTGGGTTTATTTATATAAGAATAAACATCTTTGTTTTTTCTGGCAACGGATTAAATCTTGGTAGTTAAGCCTACAGTTAAAAGTTTTTTTTTGTCTTTTGCATATTCGCAGAAAATACAAAAATTGATGGCATAGCATTTATTTTTAAATCGGGTTTATGATGATGATCAAAGCATGCAATATTTTTTATTTGCGATACTGTAATTGTAATCTGGTTCTAAAAAATGGTCGCTACATATACAATTATGTTTGGATGTAAGAAAATTTTCGCATTTCAAAGCAACAATTCATCTTTTACAATATTCAGAGATCTTTAGAAGAAATTTATGGAGGGATTTTGTGTCGTTTTTACATATCTTTAAGAATATTTAAATGCAGCACAAGATTTAATCATTTTTATGGTGAATCTATCCAAAAAAAATAGCTAATCTAAATAAAAGCTTCACCAAGGTAAAGCAAATGATGTCAGGAATTTACTGCTTATTTTATGCGATATTTTCTGTTTCTGCCCGATATATTAATGGCCGATTAAAATAGTAAACAAACAAGTAAAATTGAAAACTAATTTTTAAAACCTAATGCTTATATAAGTTATTAAAATACAAATTTTGCAATAAATTTTTTCTGATATTACTACTTTATTTTATTACAAGGTTATTCGTTCTTATATGCGCGTCTATCCATTTTTATATACGTCTCGATTCATTCCTATTATATGCGTGTTTAATCATTCTTAATGCGTGTTTAATCATTCTTATATGCGTGTTTATATGCGAGTCAACTACCCAAAAAATTATAATATAATTTTATATAACCAATAAATAGGCTTTTATGTTTTTATATAGATATATTCAAAATATTAGTTTGTTGCCACCGTTATTTATTTAAAAAATGGTTGCCGAGCCAGCACTGAGTTTATGTATTATCATAGGGAATGTATTATCATTATTAAAAAACTATTTAAAAAATCGGAAACAATTTGTTAAAATAGATTCATCCTCATCATCAAACTTATGATATGCATTATTCAGAGTTCCACAAGGATCCATACTAGGACCTTTGCTTTGCAACAACTATGTTTACCTATGACACAAACCTTTTTCTAACTGACAATAACTTACCAACATTATTTAACAAAATGAATAGTGAACTCAATAAAATTTCTAACTGGTTTAAGTTAAACAAATTATCAATAAATATTGAAAAAACAAAATGGATCCTCTTTTATCCAGCTTCAAAAAAAATCTACTTTCGAATATACCTTTCTTGTATATTGATAATACTGAAATAAAGAGAGCTAAAGTTTCCGATTTTTTTGGTGTTTACATTGATGATAACCTCACATGGAAAAATCATGTTAACAATCTAAACAATAAAATTGCTAGAAGTATAGGAATGCTATACAAATCAAGAACTTTTTTAAGTAAGTATACTTTAATTCAATTATATTACTAATTTCTTCATTGCCATATTAATTATGCTAAAACGGAATGGGGTGGTGTAAATTAAAGTATACTAGAACTTCTTTATCGTCAACAGAAGCACGTTGCACATTTTATAAGTTTTAAAGACCGTTTTACTCATGCCAGGTCTTTTTTACTTAAAATGAATATTCTTAATGTATATCAACCCTTATCCTTTTTATAATTTATACTTACATAAAAAAAAAAATACTATCTTCGAAATGAAAACTTTATCCAACAACCTTTTTCGCATACAAATTTTGGTAGATCTTTTTTTTTTTTTTTTTTAATTTTTTGGTGCCCCAAGAAGTCCTAACGGTCTTGTCACAGAGCACCGCGGAAGTGCATTTAACCAGGAAGTTCACGCTTCCTTCCTCAATCAATTTCAATCGATATGAGATGGTGACATAATTGTATTGTTTGATAATGATTGAAATTATCCCACTGCAATTTAATTAGTCATTTCTTTACTTGAAAATGCTCTAAAAGTTTCTTTATATCTTTCCGAATTACCACCTCCCCCTAGAAAATCGCTAACCTTGCGCCTGAATTATTACCTCAATTAATCAGTATAAGATAGTGTGATAATGTTATTTAGTGATAGAAGTTATACAACTATAAATAATTAGTCATATAACTTAAAAAAAAACTTTACAAATATTATTTTATATCTGTCTGAATTATCATCTCCCCCCTAGTAAATCACTAAATATGAGATGGTGCGATAATGGTATTTTGTGATAATGATAGAAGTTATACAACAGTAAACAAATTAGTCATTTATTTACTTAAAAATTCTATAAAAATTACTTGTCTGAATTATTACCTTCCCCTAGTAAATCACTAAAATGACGTCTCATCTGGTTATCTAATCAACTTTTTAATATATAAATATTTTTATGTTCTATTTTTGCAATTTCTTTCGTTTTATTTTCATTGTTTTCATAAACTGGTGCTGTACATTTTATATTTTATTAAAAGGATTATATATTTTATGCAAATTTAAAACATTCTTTGTATTATATACATTTTTTCCTTTTTTTTTAGTTCAACTTTGAGATTCTGTCCTTCTTTGTTAATCATGTTTAGTTTGCATACTGTTGAAATAAGGTTTAAATTTAGTAAATTTTCATGCTTTGAAGTTTACTTTATTGATCATTACCCAACAGTTTAAGTAATAAAATTGAATTCAAGTCAAGATAAGAATATTAGTTTTTGTTTAAGATATTCAGATGAAGCCTTTTTGTATGATATGCAAGCTGGATCTGGTAGGTAGCTGGATTTGGTTTGGTAGCAGGATCTGGTAGCCTAAGGAAAGAATAAAAATAGAAACTTTTTTTAAAAAGAATTATTTATAAATTGTTATCAAAGCCTGATAGGTTGACCAGATAAAAATAAGACTATAAGAAACTGTGCGAAATTTAAGTTTCAAAATTTACTTATCTTAAGAGCTTCAATCATTTTTCGTAAAGTTTTGTTTCAGAAACGCTTTTTCAAATACATTATTGAACTCACAGGTAAATTATTCATCAGCTTTTTTGGGGGCTTTGCGCAGTTAATAAGTGGTTTTCATTGCCGATAAGTTACTTATATATTTTAAAACTACTTTTATTTATATCCTTTTTTGTTATGTTAATCATTTTGATTGGTAATTTTTCTTTGTTTTATTTTTCTTTGTATATTTAATTAGGGATTTCACAAATTTGCAGAAATAAACTTTATCAACATTATTTTTATTACTACACCAATGTTCAACGACAAATTAAATCCTAATCTTAAATGCCACAGCCTCTATCAATCAGATTGTCTCAATGTAAATAGAGGAGGCATAGCTATCATAAGCAACAAGTTCATTTTAAACAAACTCGAAGATTTCCAACTATACAAAGATTTCATTTGCAGCTATTTAGTAACAAAAACTAGTTACTAATCATGGATAGAATTGAAGCTTCCTAATGAAACTCTGCTTCTAGGCTGTTTTTACAGCCAAACTTTCTATTGTCTCTGATAGGCAAGGGTGGATCTAGACCATTTAGTAAGGAGGAGAGCAATGTTTAGGTTATTTAGATTCGGTGATCCAGACCATCCAGGAATGAAAGGAAGGGCAATTTTTTGATTTGGTGGATCCAGACTCTAATAAAGTAAGGGGAGGAAAGGGTAATTTAATCAGGTTTAAATCATAAAAAATTTAGAGTTAGATTTTTTCGAATATTAGTCTCACACTTTTTAAATCGTTGTAACTATGAAATTACGTCATATTGGTATCCCAACAGTCCAGTTTTTTTTTGAACCGCACAAAATTAATAAAATATAAATAACTGTTAGATGACACCTTTGGCACCGTAACGCAAGCTCAAAATGAAAAATCTCATGGATATATAAAACAAATCCTTTGAACTAGTGTTGATTAATGACAAGCGCAACCGAAATAGACTTTTTTTGTACGTAAATATAAGGTTCTTTATATTAAATCAGATCTTTCTGATGCAAATCACGAGTTTAAGTGAGATAATTAGCTTTGGCAAAATCACAATAGCTAACTCATTTAATATCAACTCATTTAATAATCAATTTCAAGCAGTTTTCATCAAGAACCATTTCGCAGCGTTAGAATTATCTTGTTCTAAGTCCATGCTTTTGCAAACTGAGAAAACGATGTCAAAGTTTGAGTTTGTTTGCTGCTATATCGAAAAACTATTTTGGAATTTAATTTTTCTTTCAGATATAAGATTGTTTCGTTAATCGTTTAAAAAAAAAGAAACTTATAAAAATTACGCTATAAAAATAACGCCCTTATTTTCCCACCCTCTTTTGGAAGAAGAACAAAATAACTTTAGCTTTTTTGTAAAATGCAAAAATGTTATTTTACTACATCTTATTATTATTTTTTTTAAACAATCATTGTTATATATTTCAAAAACAAATAATATTTACATGTCTCCAGTTTATAAAAATGTCCAATATACATATTTACAATATCTAAAGAGCGTTAACAACGCTGTTTTACACATGCGCGTTTGATATAGAGAGAAAATTTATAAATTTAAATATTCGTAGTTTATAATATAAAGTGCTGGCTGTTAACCCATGCATTTAAAAAATATACGCAAAGTCCGTCGTACCACAGGCCTACAAGGGGTTTGCTTGTGGTTGTCGTTGAAAATATATTTTAATTATACTATGTAGTTGTAAGGAAACTCGCAGAAGACTAAGAGAAGTCTTCCCAACAAGAACCTTTAAATGTTGTTTTTATTATAAATCTTGATGCGTGTTTCTGATGTATTTATAGAGAATTTAGGTTTGATTTATTTGTACTTCCCCAGGCAATATTAACATATGTTAGATAACTTTCTATATAAGAAAAGTAGAAAACTTTGAGATTCTCCTGGGAAAGTATAGATTTGACTTTGTAAAGTATGGCGATACTTTTGATACTTTTGTATTTAATATTTTTATATGCTTTCCAAGAAATTGTTTTGTCATTAATCATCCCAAGAAATTTTATACTTTCAGTTCTTTCGATGTTTATGTTATCAACTTTTAGTAATGGTAGCATGCTGGTATTTTTGTTTTGTTGTTGCATTAAGTTTTTTTAGTGATTGTGGAAGCTCGTTAATATAAATTAAAAATAAAAGAGGACCAAGAATGGAACCTTGGGGAACTCCGCATTTTATTTTTAGTAAATTTGAATAATTATTTTCGTTCGAAATAACACATTATTGTCTGTTGGACAGATAACTTTTATACCAATCTAGGCAAGTATTTTTTATTCTGTGTTTTTCCGGGTTTTTTTCAGTGAGATATCATGAATAACTGTGTCAAATGCTTTGGATTGGTCTATAAAAGTTCCCAATACAAATTGCTTTTTATTAAATTACTTATGCTACGAACTAAATCTAAAATTGCAAGTTCTTGTGAGTGCTGTACTTGAAAGCGGAATTGTTTTTTATTAGGTATTCGTTTTGAATTAGGTATTCATATAATCTATTTTAGATTCTCAGTGGGCACAACGCGTTTTTTAAACGTTCTTAGGACGTTTTTATTAGGTTTAAACCTAATAAAAACGTCCAAAAAACGTTTTAAAAATGTACCATGCCCACTGGGTTATTCGGTCATTGAGATTGGTCTGTAATTTCTTAATAGAAATGTTTTACCGGTTTTAAAAATAGGTACAATTTTAGCTAATTTAATTTATCTGGTACAGTTCCAGTTTTAATTGATCATTGAAATTTTTTGAAAACAGGTTTGCATATCTCCGAAAAGACATTAAAAACAATATTACTGCAAATGTCATCTATACCTGGAGACTTGTTTATTTTAAGAGAGTTTATTGCATTTTAGAGTTCATAATTTTTAGTTCTTTAAATATTAATTCGTTCTTGACACTGATTAGATAAGTTTCAAATGAATTGTTTGGAGAATGGACTTTTGAAGCTAGACTTGCGCATGTAACCCATTTGCGATTACATATAATTTATTATAAAAACTTATTTTTTAAGGTTACGCTTGAACGAATTAGTACCAATTAATTCAAATTCAAGGTTTAGTTCAAGTTCAAGTTAAAGCTCTTATTTGTTCATTGTTTTTGTTAATTTTATATTTATTTGTTCAAATTTGTTAATTAGTACTAATTCTTACTACAGTAAACATGTTTATCATTGTTGAACGTGATTTTATTAGTAACTTGATTTTAT
>NC_088928.1:57317500-57460000 GCF_038396675.1 Hydra vulgaris
AATCGTTTAACTTCTTCCCGAAGCTTTCTTTTTTAACATCGTTTCTTTTGCATAATCTTCGTTAATATAAACGTCGGTTCCTTTAAGTTTATTTATTGAGCTTAATATTTTATTTTTATCTTGATAATTCAAAAGCTTTATAATAACCATGAGCGAGATCTCGTTTCGCGTGAGAAATAGGACTTCTCGTGAGAAACGAGAAATAGAACTCGCGAGAAGTAGAACGAGACTTAAATATTATATTTTTATCCAAATTAAAAATTATTATAATTTACAAAATGCTTAATAATTTTTTTTTTTAATTAATTAATATTTTGACTCCGTGATTTTAATAAATCTAATTAAAAATTTAATTTGTTTTTGACAAAAACAAATTAAATTTTTAATCAGATTTTTAATTAGATTTTTTAATTAGATTTTTTTAAAAATCTTATTAAAAAATTTTAATTAGATTTTAAATATTTTTAATTAGATTTTAAATACAAAAACATTTTGTATAAAATGGTGCACTTTCGACTCAATTTCATTAGTTTACCAGTGGAATTCAACTTGACACATATTGTTCATATTGAAAATAAATATTCTTGCCTCATTTCAACGATCAAAAATGTCACCAAAAAAAAACAAAATCTGGAGATATTTTCAAAAAACAAGTGACGGTGCTGAATGCAAGACGTGCATAAAGTCTTTGAAAACAAACGATGGAAACACAAGCGGACTTCATTGTCATCTCGAAAAAAAACACAGCCAAGATTACGTTGAGTATTCTGAAAAAACTGACAACTCTCTTCTTCCTCGTCCTAAGAAGAAACAACGAATCATAGTCGAAATGCTTGAAACAAAGTCCAAATATGACAAAGACAATTCCATTCAAAAACAGTTTGACTATGCAATGCTGGATTACTTTAGCACTGATCTGGCATCCTTTTCAGCAGTCGAAGGAAGAGGTTTCAAGAAATTGTTTGACATTGCAAACCCTAAACTGAGCCTTCATCACAAAACAACATATTCAAGAAAGCTTTCAATTCGGTCAAGAGAAGTTCAAGCTGGAATGAAGAGCATAATAACGGAGATTACGCCAAATCTAAAAAGTGCTGCATTTACTTCTGACCTTTGGACTTCTAGAGCTCAGGACAGTTACATTGGACTTTTCATGCTATTGACGAAAATTGGAGACTATATCACTGGATACCCTATGTCCAACAGTTCCCAGGCAGACACACAAGTATCTTAATTGAAGAAAAGCTGGATTCTTTCTCAGAAAAACTAAATTTGCCTGCTGATTTGCCGATGTACTGCGTAAACGACCAGGCAAGAAACATGAAGCTTGCAGTCAAGTTGTCTAAGCGCCTTGACCAATACTTGTGCAACAATCATATTTTGCAATGTGCAGTTCGAGACTCCTTTGGAATGACTGCTGGAATGGATGATGCGTTGCAAACATGTAAAGATTTGGCTTCTTAAACTAACCAGTCAACAGTTGCAGCTGAGTTGCTTGAATCAGAATCAGACGCTCAAGGAATCAATTTTAGACAGTTACGCCAATCTGTTGACACAAGATGGAATAGTGAACTGGATTGCATGGCTTCTGTCCTACATCTAAAGAGTGCAATTATCAGCTTATGTGCAAATGAAGATATTTTTTCTTCAAAGACCATCAGTGCATCACAGTGGAAACCAATCGAGGGAGCAGTAGAAATTTTGGCACCACTTAAAAAAGCTACAGAAACGTGGTCGGCTGAGTCTATTCCAACACTTAACACTGTTGCCGATTCTCTTTATTTAATCCATGACAAAATTGATCAATTTATTGAGATGGATGGAAAAAATGGCTACGGTGTCTTGTATGCAAAAAACTTGAAAAGCTGCATTGAGTAAAGATTTCCTCTTTGTCACACTGGAAACTTATTGAGTGCTGTAGCAAACAACTTAAATCCTGGTTTAAAGGGACTTCACTTGAAGCTCTTCAAAAAATTTCATACAACAAAAGAATAGTTAGCCTCACAGGTTAAGGATAATGTTGAGTGCCAACCTGTTGCCAGAGACCTTTCAGCAGATTTGTCCCCTAATTCAAAACTGAAGCGCAAGTTAAACGTCAGACTTGAAACAAAAGAGCGAAATGTGCCAGTATGAACATGAATCGGAAAGTCTTTTTTGGCATCTCCCTGATGCCAAAAAAGACTTTCCGATTCTTGATTGGTGGAACTTGCATTCAAATACATTGCCAGAACTCTCTTCATTAGCTAGACAAATTTTAGCTATTCCAACAAGTTCAACTAAATCAGAGAGAGTTTTTAGCTCAGGTGGAAATGTCGTCCGATCAACCAGACACAACTTACACCCAGAAAAAGTAGAACAAATCATCTTAATCAGAGAAAACATTGTTTTGTTGGAAAAGTTTGGCAAAAAAATTCTGAATTAATATTTGAAATAGTTGTTTACATTTGACAAATGTCATTTGTGTCTATTTGTCAAAACCATGTTTACATTTTTTTTTTTTACTTGGATTTTAATAAATTTGTTTTCAAAAATTGTTAAATTTCTCGTCTCGTCTCGTTCTCGGTCTCACGAGAAGTACTAACTTCTCGTCTCGGTCTCGTCTCGGTTTTAAAAAACTTAGTCTCGCTCAAGGTTACTATTAGTTAAAGATGATGTTGCTTAAGCAATTCTAATCGGTCAGGTGATAAAAGGAATCGCCGCATTTTCAAATTATAAAAACCTTTTTACATTGCTTTTGACGTGATATTTTCACGCAATACCGCTTGTATTTAAATCAATTGAAAATTAAATCTTTTATTTTGTATAATATACATTTTCATGGATAATGTTTTTTATAACTAATAATTTTATATGTTAAAAAAATAAAACTATTCAAAATTTCTGTTATTTATGCAATATTTCTCCTGTTTTAGTATGTTATTTTAGAAAAAGATTTCTCTTTTTCTAAAACAACATACTAAAATAGGAGAACTTGGTATTTCAGCTACTTATATATTAATTTTTCAGGTATATTTCCAAAAGTTACAAAACTATAATTGTCAACTAAAGTAAACTTATTAAAATTAAATTCAGAAAAACACATGATCATCAATTTTTAATGTCTACATTACTAACGTATTACCGGTTTTTGCATTTAATCTGGCGGTTTTTTGCATTTAATCTGGCGGTTTTTTGCATTTAATCTGGCGGTTTTTCCATTCGATCTGGCGGTTTTTCTTTATCATGATAAATAGTTTTGCTTTTATTGCTTCATTTAATTTAACTTCCTTATATATAATTTAAGCCCGTTATCTCTTTAATTTCTAAAAACTCTAAAATGAATAACGCACGTAGACAATGAAATTAATGTTGAAGTAAGAAAATTGATCATTAATCTTGTAATTAACGAAGGGAAAAATAAAAAATAAATATCAGAACTCGTGTATATAAGTGAGATTTTAATACGACGCCTGGTCCGTCGATAAATATCAACAGGTAATATCAATCCTGGTTTTAAAGGTGGTTTTTGACAGTCAGATTGTACTGAGGAAAAAAGAAATAAGCTACATGAGTTAATTGGAGATAACAGAAACTGTTATCTACAGGAGATAAAGGTAGAATTTGGAATTGATGTCAATGTATCTACATTATGGCAATGGTTAAAAAAATTGAATTATACACATAAAATTTCATAACCCATTAGTGAAAGACATAATATTGTAGAGGTATAAGACGTGTATTGTCATCAAGAGGCCATAACATAACCATAATATTGGCATTAAATTGTTTAAACATAGTCCACAGTGAAGCAATAATTAGCGTAGAGGTGACAGCAGATATCTTTAAAGGATTCTTAAATACACTTAAAAGTATTTTGGGGGAGGAAGAGGAATTTACATTGGCAGGGCCGCCGAGAGCCTTCAAGCCGCCCGGGACAAAACCTTTTTTGGCGCCCTTATAGATTTCGCTTCTTATATATACTTAGGATAGAAGCAAAAAAATACATTATGCCTTTATAGCTACTTTAATTTTATTTCATTTTTTTTTTAACTAACCACAGCATAAACAATTCCTAATTTAAATAAAATTTTCGAGCTTTTTTCGAGGCAAAATTATAAATTACTTTATCATATGACAATGATATCGCGAGATCATTTTCAATAGATCAATCATAATCATTTTCAATAGATCAATCATAAGATTTGAAAGTCACTCTTGTCTCATGGTGGGTCTAAAATGGTTTAATATAATCTTAAATTTACTAAAAGATCTTTCACCCTCTGCAACGGATATTGGCATTGTGTGAAAGATGTGCAAAAGTATGCATATCGACGGGAAAATTGGTTGTAAGCCTTTGGAATATATTTGATTTAAAAGATTGAGAGAGTTGTCTCTATTGAACAAGGAAAATTCTTTCAACCGATCAAAGTGACAAATTTCCTCAACAAGATCATCTTCTTTAACGTCATTTGAATAGAATTTCGCAAGTTGACGAGCTTTGTCATCTTGTAAAGATGGGTCTTCACAAGATGACAAAGCTCGTCAGATAAAGGAAAACTGAGAAGAAACATTTTTCACCACATTAAACCTTGATTGAATTTGTAAAATTATGTGGTCCAATGCCACGTTGAAAATATTTACTTCAAAATTCTTTTCTTTATCGTAGAGGTAGTGGGCTGTATTTGATGCTTCCTCTTGGAATTTTTTGACTTTTCTTGTGCGTTTCACTTTAAATTCTGTATCAAAGTCTAGGTTTCCAGCCAATAGCTTTGCTTCAGTCAAAATACAATTCCACGACGAACAAATGCGACCTAGGTCATCTTGAAGTTGTTGATTGAGGATGACTTCTTTTTCAATGGTGGTTGACTCCTACTGGAGACATCGACTAACGCCATCAATGTTTTGATGGCGTTAGTCGATGTCTCAAATTCTTGTACCAAATGGTCAGGAGAACTACTGATTCAAATGATTTAAAATATTTTCTCATAGATTTTGCTTGATTTAGCATGTTCGCAGTTAGGTCAAGTTGATTAACGGTTCTATCCAAAGCAGCAATGATTTCTCGTGGTTTTTTCACTAAAGGTTTTACAGCTGCAATGTGGGCTGACCATCTAGTATCTGAGAGCTTGTGAAGTGATAAAGCAGTTTCTTTAAGAATAATTTTCCATCTTGCTGGGCTGCAACTAAAGAACACGTAAAGGGCTTGGATATTGCCAAAAAACGTTTTGATCTCAGCGCAAGACTCAACAGCATGAACTCCAGCTAAATTTAAACTATGCGCACCGCAAGGAATGTATAAAGCGAACTGATTTTTTTCCAGTATATGAGCTTGGGCTCCATTATAGATTACAGCCATATTAGAACAATTGTCGTATCCTTGACCTCTCAATTTTTGTAAATCGAGAATCACTTTTGCTAAAACATTGCAAATTAAAAAATCAATATCTACACCTTTCGTTTTCTCCATATCTTCAACGCAGAGAAATCGTTCTTTAACTTCCCAAATTATCTTACCCGAGGTGAATCGCACAAATAGAAGAATAAACGTGATTTGTTCGGTGTGAGATACATCTGGGGTCCCATCGGTAATTATCGCAAAATATACGGCATCTTTTACTTCTTTCACAACTGCTGCTTGAACTAATGTAGCGCATTCACTGATGAATTCGTTTTGTGATTGCCAGGAGAGATAGTGAGCTTACATTCTGGTTCCCTTATTTCGATGACGAGCAACTGCTTCAAAATGATTCTTAAATGTTTCGTTGTGACGAGAAATAAGTTCAAGACAACTTAAAAAGTTCCCTTTCTCGTTCTTCTCCATCGACGAATATTCCCCTAAAACAATAATTTCTACGTTAGTTAAATTTATATCATAGAAGTTCTGTAATAATAAAGAACTTATTCTTAATTATTTAGAGTTCAAGCCTAGAATACTTACCTCAAAATGATAAGTTTTGAAATGTTAAAAATAAAGTTGCATCTAAAATACAACGAAGTATTTCACGCCATCTGGCTACTTCCTTTCCTAGTGCCTTTTGGAACTCTGAGTCAATTCCGTGCTGATTGAAAAGAGCTGAGTGCAAAGTCTTCCAATGGAGATAATTACTTTGATGAACTGGGTTGCTGTGATGACTTTTGATACAATCACTCAATTTTCTCCAGTCATTTCTTATTCCTCCATTCCAGCGAAGAAGAAGAGATCGATCCCCATTGGATCCGGAATTTTCACATCCAAATAAAGAACACGGGAAACAAAGTAGAGAGTTAGACGATGGGCTCCATATCAAATAATCTCTTTGAACTTTTTTTCCATTAGACAATGCAATGAAAAGAACTTCTTGTGGGAAAGCCCTGTTATTAGAAGCATCTCGTGGGAAATCATCAAGTAAAGTTGACGAACCTTTTTTGATTATTTCTTCTTTTTCTTTTTGCTCAAGAATCGATGGCCAGAGTGCTGGGTCATTTTCAACGCCTGAATTAAAAAAAACTATTTTGAATTATTGTTTGTGTAAAAACCCTTATTTTCTTGGGGTTTCAATTCATCATTAAAACTGTCGTCTGTTTCATTTTCCACTGAACCAAGAGAATGTAGATCAACGATATCATCAACGCAATCATCATTATCATAGTAAGATAATTCTATTGTTTGTTCTGATTTATTTAATTCGGCTGACATGAAAAATGATTAATTATTATTCGTAAATTGCTTCGAAAATAATATATATATATATATATATATATATATATATATATATATATATATATATATATATATATATATATATATATATATATATATATATATATATATATTAGGGTGGAGCGATTTTCATAGCAAAAAAAAAAGAGTTTAAAAACCAATATTACTGAGACACGAATCAATGTCTATTAATTATAAGATAAAAGTAAAAAAATATTTTTTGATTTTGATGAGATCTTGAGGGTCCTCTTTGGAATTTAAATCCTTGACAGGTCCTAATATTTTTGAATTTTTTTTTTTCTAAACCATATCAACCTTGGACTCAAAAAAAGCAGAAAAAAATGCTTGTTTCATAAATAATAATTTTATTAAAAAATATTTTTAGTGAAAAAAATACTTGCAAAAATATACCTTAAACCCTCGTTTTGTTGAGGAGGGGGGTTTTTAATGAAAAAAACAACTCTGCTTTTTTAATTTTAATTTTTTAATAAAAACAAATATTATTTTCAAAATCAGCATATTATTTTGCTTTTTTTAAGTTTCAAGTTGATATAGTTTAGAAAAAAAAAATTTAAACAATATTAGGACCCATCAAAAATTTAGAATCCAAAGAGGAACCTCAAGAACTCATCTAAATTAAAAAAAAAAAGAGTAAGGTTCTTTTTTCACCAAAAGATATTGATTTGCTGCTCAGGCAAATCAAATTTCAAAAATTTTCAAAATCCCTCCACCCTAATGTATATATATATATATATATAAACCTATATATTTCTACTAACTCACCTTCAAATCAATATTTTGATTAGTAGCTTTGTAAAACCAACGTAATTCTTGAAGCGTTTGTTTATTTTTTTCACATTCTTTTACCCTTTTAAAAGCCAATGCCCTATTTTGGGCACCAGAAAGTTTTTTACGATTCATTATTAACAGTTACTGTAAATAACCGTACGCATCAATAAAATAATAGCTTAGTCAACTACGCAAGCTCATTAAAAAATTATATACTCTATCTCAAAAAGCTAATGTTGTAAATCAATATTTCAATAGTTAAATATAAATCTTTAACAAGAATTACCATAAATAAGTTGATCGTAAAGAGCTGAAAAATATTTACTATTACTGTCTAAATTCTGAATAGAATTATTTCTAAATTGTATTCACAGTTTCTTATTGCTAATTATCAAAGTTTACGTTTTTTTTACTTTGTCTGATGAATGCGAAAATCTCAAGCGACATTTTTAATTTAATAGTGTATAGAATACGAGAAGGGGGGGGGGCAAATCAATGATGAGCCAAACCAATGATGAGTTCGTATTTTAAAATTTTTTCGAGGAACTAAAAATAATGATATAACGCGAATAATATATACACTTCAATTATGACATTTTAAGATTAAAAAAACTATTTTTATTTTACTTCGACATCTGGCGCCCCATCGACATCTGTCGCCCGGGACAAACTGTCCCTTTGGCTCCCCCTTCTCAGCGGCCCTGTACCTTGGTGGTAAACAACGTCAACTTTCATCATTCATTATTAGATTTTTACGATAGTTATCCCTATGATATTCTTTTTTTACCACAATACTCACCTTTTCTAAATCAATGTCAAGAAACATTCGCGAAAATTAAGAATACTACAAAAGGACAATTAGACCCGATCGGAAATAACAATTTATCAAAGCAAATGAGGAACGGCTATGAGCACATTACTGAACATGATCTTTCAATGTATATATATATACTTATATATAAATATATATATACATTTATATAAATATATATATACATTTATATAAATATATAATATACATTTATATAAATATATATATACATATATATATATATATAAGTATATATATATATTTGTATATATACATATATATATATATATATATATATACATATATATATATATATATATATATATATATATATATATATATATATATATATATATATATATATATATATATATATATATATATATTACATTTCAAGGTTGTCTACAAATAGTGTAAACTACTACCATTAAGTAAATACCTTATGATAATGATTAAAATAGTAATGGTAATAATAATAAAAATGATATTTATAATAATAATAATAAAAAATAATACCATGTTTTTTTACACAAGTAATAATAATAATAATATAGTAATTATAATAATTTAAATAAATTGGTATAACTTTCCAGACAACAATCGTTTATACATACAAAATTACAGTTACAAACAGCATTAAACTGTCAAAACGTAACAACTAACAATGACGTAAAACGACTACTGCTAAAAAAATTATGAAGTAATTATGAAATATGTTAATGCTAATGTTAATGCTAATGTTAATGCTAATGTTAATGCTAATGTTAATGCTAATGTTAATGCTAATGTTAATGCTAATGTTAATGCTAATGTTAATGCTAATGTTAATGCTAATGTTAATGCTAATGTTAATGCTAATGTTTATGCTAATGTTAATGCTAATGTTAATGCTAATGTTAATGCTAATGTTAATGCTAATATTAATGCTAATGTTAATGCTAATATTAATGTTAATGCTAATATTAATGCTAAATAATGTTAATGCTAATATTAATGTTAATTAATGTTAATGCTAATTAATGTTAATGCTAATGTTAATGCTAATGTTAATGCATTAATGTTAATGCTAATATTAATGCTAATGTTAATGCTAATGTTAATGCTAATGTTAATGCTAATGTTAGTTATGAAATATGTTACTGCTAAAAAAATTATGAAGTAATTATGAAATATATTAATCGTAGTTCTTATAATATAATAACCAAAATATATTGCAAATAATATGACTAAATAAATTAATAAAGTATAAACAGAAAAAAACTGAGAAAATCAAAGCAAAAAAAAAGTTGCAACAAACATTACAAACAAAACAAAAAAATGATTTCTTTCAGAAAAAAGAAAAAAAAACGACAACAAAAGAATAGCAACATAAAATTAAAAACAATAAATAAAGAAAAAAATAATAATACACGGTAGAAAAACATATATAACAAATGGCTAAAATGAAAATAAAAACAAATAAATTATAACTGTATAAAAATTATACACCACTATTTAAAAATAATTAATAACTTGAAAATAAAACAATAAATGACTTACAGAAAATAATAAAACTTTATACGCTAAAAAACTAAAGTAAAATCATTACTACAAGACCGCATAACAGCATAACTAAAAAATAAATCTTAAATAAAAAATCCTAAGAAGTATATAATAAAGAAAATTAAAGAAATATATGAAACAAAACTAAAGAAATATACGAAAAAAAAAAATCTTGATTTGCCGATATTTTTTCGATGTATGAATTGTTTTTTTTTCTTTTCTTCCATTTTTTTTTTCCATTCTTTTTATTTATTTCCTTCATTAACTTTCTTTCTTAACTTCTATTTTTAATACTTCTTTCCTTATTTTCTTTTAGATATTTCTTTTTTTTTTCTTCTTTTAAAATATTTATTTATTCTTCTTTTTAGTTTAATTTTTTTTTAGGTTTTATTTTTCGTTTAATTTATAAATATTTTCTTATATATATATATATATATATATATATATATATTATATATATATATATATATATATATATATATATATATATATATATATATATATATATATATACACATATATATATATATATATATATATATATATATATATATATAAAATAGTAATAATTATAATAAAATTTATTATTATTATTATAATTATTACTATTATTACTTAATGCTATTGGATTACACTATTTGTTACACATCTAAATTTATTTTTAACTGGAATATGTAGAACATTTTTTATTACTAATCATTTAAGCGATTCATAACATACATTATAAAATTGATACAAATTTTAAAACCGTCAGGTTGTATGCAATAAACCGCCAGATTAAATACAAAAAACCGTTTAACAGTTTAAAAATGATTTAGAGGTAAACATTGAAGGTTATCATCTGTAAAGAAAAGATCAGACTGATCAAAAGGCGTTGGTGCTTATTTATATATACACAACTCACAAGACTCCTATAAACTAAATAATGCTGTTCTAAATCCTTGTAAATCAGAAAAAGTGTGGATAAATGTTTATTTTGAAAATGACAAGTATTTTCTTTGATGTAACTACCCGTCGAATAATTTTTTAGATATCACAGAATTTGATGTAGTTTTCAGCATAGCGCGCAAATATATAGATAAAAATAAGTTCAAAGACTTACTGATCTTAGGCGACTTCAATTACCATCAATTTGCTGGTGAATGGCTGTTTTGATACAATTTCAAATGAGAATAGAATTGAATGTAAATTTACATATTAATTAGCATATTAACATACCAACTTTCCAGCCGTCAGATGAGCAACTTGTGAATACCTTAAATTTAGTATCAACAACTCAGTCAACAAGTATTAATAAAATAGATTCAAATTTTGTTTTGGGCAACAATACAGAGGCTATTTAATTATATGTTTCAGTTTCACTTTGTTTGATAAAACAATCTGTGAAAATTAAAGCAAGCAAAAATTTACGTTTGTTAATTCCACTTTTGAACTCATATCTGATCTAATTTCAAATGTTGACTGGATACAATGCTTCAAATATAAAAGTGTACAAGAATAGTTTGATGAACTGATTTTTTACACCGAGGTGGCGTGTAATTATTTCACTCCAATTAAAAAGATTTTTAACTCTTAAATATTTGCCCAGCATGGGTCATGCTTAGTAAGCAACCGGGGCCAGGGCCGGGGCTAGGTTTGATAACACATAGCAATGACCAGGGCCAGGTTTATGATCAGGGCTGCATTAATATTGATAGATCCTATAAAAATGTTATCTTTAATTAAAATTTATGATATGAATTTTATTTAAAAACAATATTTTATAGGATCTATCAATTTTAATGCAGCCCTGGCCGGGTTTATGACCGGGGTTGCATTTATATTGATAGATCCTATAAAAGTATTGTTTTTAATTATAACTCATATCATAAATTTTAATTAAAAATAAGATTTTTATAGGATCTATCAATATTAATGGAGCACTGATCATAAACTAATCCCCGGTCGCGGCTATGTGTTATCAAACCTGCCCCGGCCATAGCCCCGGTCGTTTACTAGTCATGCTAGCTTCAAGTTTTTCATTAAAACCAAACAAAATTTAAAATATAAAAACTGCTCATATAAACGAAAAAAATCCGGTGTTAAAAACAAAAAATGATTTGCAAAAAATTAGCAGACGAGATTAAAAAAGTGCAACAAAATTTTTAGGTAATCTGGTAAAAAAGCCACCAAGAATCCAAAGCTTCTTTAAAGCTACTAAACAATCAGCAAGCGGTCAAAGATTTTATGAAAGCATTAAAGGGAGCAAATGGTGAAATTACTCAAAGTTCAAAAGTTATTGCTGATATCTTAAACAAAAATTTTCAAGATGCATTTGCGAAAGAAGATGATGATCTTCTACCTTCTTTTGGTTTAAAAAATATTCACTTATCATTATTTACTGTAGCATTCATTATGACAAATGAAGATTTTACATATGAAGATATTGCTCTAAGATTCAAAACCTTGGAAGAAAAAAAAATCAAGTGGTGTTGATAATTTACATTCAGGTATTTTTAAAGAATTATGCATTAGCCTTTGCCATTCCACTTACGTATATTTTTACAGAGTGTTTTGAAATCAGTAAACTGTCAGTGCAGTTTAGATTAGCAAATTCAAACTCCTCTATACAAAAAAGGCGAAAAAATCTTAGCAGGAAACTATCAACCGGTATCACTCATTTCTATTGCATGTAAAATAATGAAAGACATAATTAGATGTAAACTTGGAACTTTTTTGTTCAAACTAATAGCTCAAACTAGTAGTCAAGCAACAACACGATTTTGTTAAAAATAAATCATGCTCAACAAATCTACTTGAAACAGTTAACTTTATTTCAACTGCCTTGAAGAATGGTAAATGATGGTAGATGATGAAGAATGGTAGATGATGTTGTTGATAATGCCGAATAAAAGATGCTTAAACTAACAGCTTATGGGATATAGTTTAATGGATTGAAGCCTATTTAAAGGAAAACAAAACAAAGAGTTGTCACATTTTGGTGAAAATGTATTCTCTTGGGCAGAAATTACCAGTAGTGTGCCCCAGGTGTCAGTAGTTGGACCACTCTTGTTTGTGCTATATATAAACGATATGCATAAAGCTTTAAAAAACGTAACCAAGCTGTATGCAAATGACACACAAATTTTGAGTGAAATGCTTTCCCGTGCATTAAGTCCTTCTTTGCTTTTGATTTAGCTTTTAAGTGGACTCAAGACTGGCTTGAGAAATTTTATATTTCTAAATCTATGGTCATGCATAACAGAATAACAAAAAATCATTCCTTTATATCAATTAAACAAAAGTTTAACATAACAGAATCTGAAAGTGGTCTTGGAGTAACCTTCTCAAGCAATCTGAAATGGCAACCAAATGTTGGGTTAGATTTGAAAATGCTTTGTTCGTTTAGATATTTTACTCTTGAGAATACTTTATTTTTTTCTTCTGCAACCACTGTTAGAGTTTGCGGTAGAAGTTTGGTTACCTTTTCGAAAGGGTGAAATTGATTTATTAGAAAGTGTCCAACATTGTGCAACTCGATTAATACCATCACTTGAAATAATCAACTATGAGAATCGTCTAAAAGCTTTCAACTTTTAGTTTTAGTAAAAAAAAAAAAAAAATTTAGATGGCGGTTTAAAGATGGCAGTATACTTAAAAAAAGTTTTAATAATGGAAGTATCAAAAGATACAATTCAAGTAGTTAATACTGCTGTTGAAGTACTTAAGGAGGAATTACTCGGGCATATTACTAAATTGGAAAAGGAAAATGAAAGATTAAATACTGAAAATGAAAGTTTAAAAAAACAATTAAAAGTAGTAATAAAGAATAACAACAAACCGCTATTTAGAAGTCTTATTAAAAAAACAAGCGAAGGAGCACCTCCTATCAGTGAATCAGAAACGAGTAAAAAAAGAAAAAAATTTATTAGTGTTTGAATTAAAGGAAAAAAGCCGAAAAAACAAGGATGAAATCAAAGAAGATGACGATGGAAGTATTGGTGAAGTGTTCGATGCTATTGGATTCTAAAAATTGAATATTGTTACACATTTCAGGTTAAACAGTAGAGATAAAAATAAACCAGGACCACTAGTTATTGAACTAGTTAATTCATCATTTCAGAAACAAGTTTTAAGTTTTGTAAGAAAATTAAATAAAATTGAACCATATAAAAATAAAGTATTTATCAATCCAGATCTAACGTATAGAGAAAGAACCGGAAATAGCAACATAAGTAACTGTATAACATCGCAAAGTCTATTAAATTAGCTCATTCAAAGAAACTATCAAATAAATATACTGGAATCCTTATTTGTGGGGATTTTAATTTCCACACACTGAAATTTAAATCCCCACAAATAAGGATTCCAGTATATTTATTTGATAGTTTGGACGGAGGATTATTATGGCGAACTAACTTGTGCGTCTGATAACAAAGCCAAATTATTTTTAGAATGTTTAAATAATTGCTTCGTGCATCAGAATGTGATTGAACCAACCTTTCAAAATAATATAGGAGATGAAACGAATGTACTTGATTTGATTATAAATGAAAATAAAAATAGAGTTTATAAACTGGTACACCTTCCACGATTGGGAGGTATTAACCTCGGTCATCACATTATTAGATTTAACTACGGTCATACAGAAAACTGTATTGATAACAGTGTGTTTAAAAAAGACAAGTTCATTTACAATTGAGGGAAATTCTAAGAATTAAATAATTATTTTAAAATTATAAACTGCAATGATGAATTTAAAGGTTTGGAAATAAAAGAATGTTACAAAAAATGGCTCAGCCGTTACGAAGAAGGATGTAAACTTTTTATTCCAATTATCAAAGCGGAAAATATTTAAACCAACACAAAACCTCTCTGGATAAATAAAGAATTGAAAGCGTTGTCGAAAGAAAAAAGCAAAATTTGATTCAAATGTAGAGGGAAGAAATTCAGAGACATTCATTTACTTGTAAAAAACAAAGAGAAACAAGACATTAAAAAAAAAGGTGAATCTGAGAACCAAAATTTTTGAATAGTCAAAGAGAATATAAGAGCTATCCAACTAAAAAACGGCAACTATAGACCTGTATCTTTAACATCTGTAGTTTGTAAAGTCATGGAAAGGACAATTAAGGATAAAATGATGAAATATTTAGTAGATAACAAGCTAATCAATAAAAAACAACATGGATTTGTTAATAAAAAAAGTTGTGTGACGAACCTATTGGAGTCTCTAGATTTCATCACAAATTCAATAGACAATGGTTGGGATGTGATCGTTTTGTTTTTAGATTTTACCAAAGCATTTGATTCGGTTGATCATGAAAGAATATTGTTAAAACTGGATGCTCTGGGTTTTAAATCAAAATTATTGGATTGGTGCCAAGGATTTTTAAAAAACAGACTTCAAAGAGTGGTGATAGAAGATAATGCATCTGAATGGGAAGAAGTTGTGAGTGGAGTACCGCAAGGATCAGTGCTAGGAACACTATCGTTTGTAGCCTATATCAATGATACCTCCAATAAAATAAAATCAAGCTGTAAACTCCTTGCTGATGACACGAAAATCCTTAGAGCAATAAAAAATGGTAATGATATAATTGAACTTCAACAAGATATAGACGCATTACTGGAATGGTCTAATGAGTGGTTGATGAAGTTCAACCAGCAAAAATGTAAGATTATGGTAATTGGAAATAACCAACACAAATTTTTTTACAGCTTTAGTGTACTCAAGATTTAGGTGTGTGCGTTTCTGACAATTTAGGATGGAAACACCATGTAAATAAAGCAGTAAATAAAGCAAATTAAAAGCTAGGTCAGATCAAACACACTTTTAAATTCTTAGATGAAAAAACAACGAAACTCTTGTTATAACCTTAATTCGTCCGCATTTAGAATATGCAGCTCCCATCTGGAATTCTTATTGGTAGTGTGATAAAGATAAACTAGAGAGTGTTCAACAGAGAGCTACTAAAATAAAAAAGTTTAAGAGGATATAGCTATGAAGAGAGATTAAAAAGCTGGGTTTACTATCGCTGGAGAATAGAAGAAGAAGAGGTGATATGCAAATGATTAAATATTTGAAAGGATACGATATCATAAACCTTCACATAAAACCCGAAATGCCAGACAAAGACCATAAAACTAGAGACCACAATAGTAAACTAAGAAGACAATATACGGGAAATATTAAACGACATTTTTACCAATAGAGTGGTAAATAACTGGAACAAACTTAATCAAGAAACAATAGATGCAGTTCGTATCAACCAATTCAAAAACAAATTGAATGAACATTTTGAATACTAATTTTATTATTTTTGTGTATTACAGCTGTTAAAGTACAAACTCTACGCAGTTTGCATTTATCACTTTTGAAGTGTACAGCGCTATTACATTATAGTATGTTAACTTAACTACCTTGACAAAAAAGAGACAAAGAGGGGACATGATTCAAATTTTTAAATTTTTCAACAGTTTTAACGATTTGGAAACAATCAAAAAAATAGTTATCAACAATCTCAAACAAAAGGTCACCTCTTTAAATATGTCAAAGAAATCACTAAGCATGTTATGAAAACTTTTTATTTAATCAGCGAATTTATGGAACAGCTTGTTAGTTAACGCACAATCTGTTAACAATTTTTAAGCAGGTCTTGATTGCTGGATAAACAGCAAACAAGCAAATTGGCTGTCATAGTATGTTAGTACCAATTACACCAATTACAGCAGTTATAAATACTAATACTAAGACTAAATATATGCTTACAGAATTATGTTTACAACAACAAAAAGTTGTTTTGAGAGTCCCTTCTACGTAAACCTAGAGCATTATTTGCAGGTGCCAAATAAACGGGAGTTGTAATAAATATTATAGGAAAGGAAGGGTTGGATTTTTCAATAATATTATTAAACGAGGTTTTTTGTAAAATATGCGGTGGAATATTTGAAAACAATTATAAATGGAAGATGTCTTAATAAACGTTGAGCAAAAAGCTAAATATTAACTTAATTTTTACAGTTTTATAGGTACACAACAAAAACTTTTTTTTTCAATTTAAGAACAACTATTCGCAAAAAAAAAATGTGGTAGAGGTTGTTTGAAGTTTGCATCAAAACCAAAAAGTTTCGAGTTCTATCCCCATCACGTCCCTGGTAGTACCACGCTTAATTTGGATTTCAGAGTTACAGAGTTTACTCTGCGATTTAAAAAAATGTTGAAAAACAAGATAAGTAGCTAAAAAAAGTTTAAATAGAATATAATACAAAACACGGCTTGTCTTTTCTTGAAAGAAGTACTAGAGAATACAACCCTTTTTTCCCCATTGTTTACTGTCGATAATTTTTGATGAGTTTGAGTTTTGAAAAAGATCGTTTACCTTCACGATTTGTTCCAAAAATTGAAAGATAAATACGAAAAACAATATTTACATTTGGAAAACTTGTGGTATTTGGAATACTTTGCTTTTCCATATGTCGCTGAGGCAATAAAGGAGCAGTTTTAATCAATATGTTACTCCATAAAAATAAAACAAAAACTTCTCAAAGATAGAGAACGTGTTAGAATCAGTCGCAACGCAGAAACATCAGAACAACAAGCATAATAAATGTACGAAAAAAATATTTACAGACAATCGACTCGGTTGACCATTTAAAAAAAGACTAACCATTCCAAGAAGACAAAAATTAACAACAAGTAGGAAGTCAGGAGCTAACCCAAATGAAAGTGACCCTGACCCTCTGATATAGTCTTGCTACTGCTCAGCATTTTGAGGTGACCGCCTTATTTGGGCCTTCTATATTTACAGCCCCATGCCTAAAAATATCTTAATCCAGCTGTTTTAAAACTATTAGAAAAGTTTAAAGTTAGTTCAGCTTTTTTATAGTTTTTTTTAAAACATGAAAAATTGATTTGGGCGGTTGAGATATGCTCGTGACGATATATAAGTTTCTAACTTTCTTTCTATATATAAATCTGTACAATAATAGTTAACACAATGTCTGCAAAACGTGTTCAACCAGAAGGATACGCTGCTGTCATTTTAAATTTAAAACTACTTAGTAATGAATAGAAAAATCAGTAGCTATGAAAATAAGTACGATTCAGTTGAAAAAACGATGCTTTGAGACACCCAGGTGATGACGTATCATATGCCAACGGTAAAGACTGAGATATTATTATTAGTAAAATATTTAAACTGTTACAACCCAGTGGGCGTGGGGACGTCTGTCAAACCTCTTACGGACTACTGGACGTCCGTGAGACGTCCAAACAACATTTTCCAGACGACGTGTGCCCACTGGGAATTGACTGTTGATTGTTTAGGAATTATTGGTCGTTATCTTGTGTATAAAGTTATTTCTTTATTCTGAATAATTATACTTGTTTATTTAAATAATTATTTTTTAATTTAAAATAAGCTTTACAATGTTTTTACAACATAAAAAATTTAAAGGATAAAAATTTCGACCGGAACAGGCCGAAGACAAGATCTTGTCACCCAGCCCGATTGATTTATATGTTGATAAAATACGTTGATAAATCTTGAAATATATACACGCATACACATGCAACTTTTTTTTTTAGATTACATACACACATCTGAGTCTATATATAGCATCTACATATTGCGTCAATATAATCAAATAATATCATAGGCAAAACATATAATTATAAAAAAATGATACGTTATTATATAAAACATTAAATAAGAATTAGCAAAAGTATTTAAAAGTTAGATGTTATTGTTTGATATCATGATCAAATAAGTATTGCTTTGTTGCATGTATGAAATGTTGATTTAAAGTTTTTAGTTTTTATTTTCCTTATTAGAATTAAGTTTCAGGATCATGGTCCTCGACAAGTTGTTGAAAAGTCAACATATTTTGATAAAGTTTTTGGTATGACAAATTTATTAACTGAGTACGTAGTTTAATATTTGTGTTTTATAGAAATAAATTGGTTATGAAACTTGTTTGGTAGCAAACTGTTCTTTAACTTAATTATAAAATGTAGAATGTTTAAATATTTATTTCGTAGACATCAAACAATTCGAGTAATCTCAGTCGAGGTCGTTCGAGTTATCTTACGCCTGGCACTAATGTATCTGTTTGCGTTTATGTTACAGATTATGTTACAGTAACTAATGTAGAAGTGAATAAATAAGAAATAAATACTTTTAACATAAGGTGTGTTTAGGAGGCATTTAGTTTTATACATTTTATATTATTTCGTACTGTTTTGTACATATTAATTATGTCAACAAAATAGGGAAAGGGGAGGGGACCTAAAATTTTCGAAAATAATAGTCAAAAATTTTAAGCCTTCCCCTTTCCCTATTTTGTTGACATAATTAAAAGACACCCCAAAAAGAATACTCAATTTCTCTTTGGGGTGTTCCTTTCTTTCAACTTTTAGGGATTCGTCATATTTTCTTGACCTCCTCCCTTACTCTTGCCAACAATTATTATTGACAAGTTGTAGATCAAGAAAAGTTGACGTCAACAATCTTACTTTTTTAAATAAATTTATTTACTTATATAAAAGGCAAAAAAAGAATGTTTTATTCCATTTTAATTTTACTTCAGAAGAGAGTGGGTAATCAAATGTTGACGTAATTTTTTAGAGGGTCTCTGGAAGTTTAATAAATTGTTGACAAGAGAAAGGGAAGGTAAAATTCGCAAAAAATTGTTGGCATAATTAATAATTATGTCAAAATTAAGATAATTTTGTAAAAAGAACAAAATTGAGTATATTAGAGAATGAATAGATGCCATTAGTTTTTTTGACACTGAGTTCAGCAAATAGAGAAAATAAGGCTGCTATTATAGGTCCTCGAAAAAAAAAATCAATAACATCAGGTTTTTTAGCTTGGGCGTTGTTTCGCACGACACGAAATTAAAAGCATCTTTTCGACATCGTCACAAGGTAATATTTTTATTTGATTTTGCGTCAAAATGACAACTGCCTCAAATATCCAATTAAAAACTTTTTATATTGTTATTTGAATTAATATAATTGATAAACTTTACTATTTTGATTGAAAATAATATAAATTTTTAATAAACTTTTAGTTTATTGAATATTTATATTATTTTAATAAAGTTTAGTTATCAAAAAATATAGAAACGAAGTTGTGAGAAAAAAAAATTTTGACTTCCGTCAAAAATCAGAAATTTGTGTAAAATTTAAATCCTGAAGGGATTAGTAATTATTACAAGCGATCTTTAGTTTGATCTATAAATGATCTATAATGTGACTCACCACGTTGAAAATTCTTTCGCTTTACTATTATTCATTCAAGTTCACAGTATTGCATTTATACAAAAGCACAATTTTTGACGTCAAGGTTTTGTTACGAATAATTATTTAATAATTTTATACAAAGCTCACATATCTAAAGTATTTTCAAACACATGAGATATTCTTAATTACATAAAATGCATTTATATTTCCCAAAACTTAGTTTTATACGGGTAATAAAATGTTTACTAAACGAAGCATGACAAAAATGTCGGATTAATACCGGTTTATTTTGTAAAATTATTTTTTTTTTTTAAAAAAAAGATGCTTTAAGTTATGATGCACATAGTTTCAGTTATTTGCGGTGTCTCTGATCTATAACAAAAAGTTAAACGTTTATTTATTTAAACGTTGCCTGTTAAACATAAAGTTGAAAATTTTAAATTAAATTTGTCATATTGACGTATGGGGTCGTCCATAAATTACGTCACGCGTCATTTTAAATTGTTTTTGACCTCCCCCTCGTTACAACATTGTAGCACTTTAGTAACAAGTCATGTATGAGTCGTCACAAAACCACTAACGCCCTCCCACCTTAGAGCGTGGCGTAATTTATGGACGACCCCTATACGTCATTTTATCTAAGTGTGAAAGGCGGTTTTCCACTTACAGAAAATTTTCGGAGGAACGGAACGGAAAATACAAGAAAACAGTTTAGGAATGCGCATCCTAAATTTTTTGCCACCTAGTATAAGACGTGTTTAAAATTTTGAAAATCATTTTAATAAAAACGCTTTAAACACGTCTTGGGTTTACCGGGGAAAACTTTGTACATGATTTGATAACTTTTTTTTTTTTTTAAAAAAAAAGACATTTTTAAAGAAATAAAACAAATAAATATACTATAATATATATATATGTATATATATATATATATATATATATATATATATATATATATATATATATATATATATATATATATATATATATATATGTATATATACATAAATAAATAATAACTAATATATACAAATATTATATATATATATATATATATATATATATATATATATATATATATATATATATATATATATATATATATATATATATATATATATATATATATATATATATATATATAATAAATAAATAATAGTTAACATATATATATAAATAAATAAAAACTTTATTTATTTATATATATATGTCAATGGATGTAACTCTTTATCTTTAAATAATTTTTATTACAATATTTCAAGGGAGTATTGAAAACCATCAAGTATAATATCAAGTATAATATAAATATAAAAGACTGTTAAAAACAAAGCAAAAATAAAAACAAATCTATGCAATAATTTGTTTTGATTCAAATAGCGAAACATAGGTTTCCAAATGGAATTCGTGACGTAACCTCCATCATCCTGATGCAGACCGCCGTCTGAAGATGCACATTTATGGCGTTGTATTTCAAGTGCCTCCCTCACTTTTTTGTTAAAATTATTAAAAAAAAAAATTAGTTTCAAAAATAAAGAGTTACATCCATAGTAAAGGTTTTTATTTAATTAAATATATATATATATATATATATATATATATATATATATATATATATATATATATATATATATATATATATATATATATATATATATATCCCTTGCAATATAGTAATAAAAGTTAATTTGAAAATAAAGAGTTACATCCTTAGTCGAAATTTTGATTTATAACTTTTATTTTCTGTTCCTTACAGTGGAAAATTTTCTGTATGTGGAAATCTGTCTTACCACTCAGTCATTAGTAGGGTGCACCGGATTGGAAATTTTTAATTCAGACCAGAATCGGATTTGAACGATAGTTATATTTATGTTATTTTTTACCTTTGGGGTCATCCATAAAGAATGTCACGCTAAGTTTAACTAATGGCAAGAAGTTGGAGAATGTTGGCTCTTGTGCACAGATATTTTTTATAGTATTATGGCGTCTTATCTTCAATCAAAATCTCCACGGAAGGGAGCTAATAAACTTCTACTTCTGGTTTGTATTTAAGTTCTGAATGACGTCGTTTATGGACGACCCCTTCAAGATAAAAGTGAAAACCTGCAATTCAACATCGTGGCTACATAATATATATATATATATATATATATATATATATATATATATATATATATATATATATATATATATATATATATATATATATATATATATATATATATATATATATATATATATATATATATATTTATATATATATATATATATATATATAATTATTTCTTTGTTTTCAATTTTTTCATTTAGTTTAAAATTGATTAATTTTACTGTATTACAGCACTTGCTACTTACAGTTTTGTTAATAATTGGCCTTAACGTAAGGCAAAAATTGAAGTCTTTGGTCTTGGAAATGTTTGCGTTGGCCTTGACCTTGAAACCTGTAATATTGTCCTTGACCGTAAAACTCTTGGCCATGGTCTTTTGATTTTTGGCCTTGGCCTTGGCCTCGGCCTTGAACATGTGGCCTTGGCCTAGCTACTTTTGGCCTTGTTAACAACTCTTCCTAGTCACAAATTCGGAATTCCGGTACATCACTAGTCATTAGATACATTGGACTGCGTTTCGGCAAATGTTTCCGTTTTTTTTAATAATGGCTAAATTTAATATATTTTTTGTTTATTATATGTTTTTTTCTTAAGGATAACAATTAGTAATAAAATTTTACGTATAATTTTTAGGAGTTCTTTATTTTTTTAATTTAATTTTTTCCTCCAGAATTTTTACATAGGAAAAGTAAGGGCTAGTAATCATATGCGCCTTTTTAACAGAAACTAAATGTTTAAAAAAAAGAGTCTGACATTTAATGGACCATTTCGAACATTTTTAAAGTTGGTTTTCGAACCCAGTTGCTTTTGTGTAAAATCTAGTTAAATCTCTTAGTAAATGTATGAAAGTAATAATCATTTTTTTATAGGCGGTCATATCAGTAACCTTTCATATATTCTAGCATCAGAGGTAAAATTCAACAATTTAAGAATTTTGATTTAGATTAAACTTATTTGCCTTCCCCCAAAATGCACTCTAGTTGTAAAGCAAATAAATATTGATTTCTTTAGACCAATGAAGCAAACTTAGAAAGTTATTTTGAACAATTACTTTTGAGAATCTTGCTGTACATTACTAGACAATACTATTTTTCCAAATTTATCTTAGGTTTATGTTTGTTAGATTAAGAACTAAAAATTTTGCTGTAAGTCATAGGAGAGAAGTAAAAGTAGCTTCTAAAAGAAAAACTTTTTTGAAAGTAAAACTAAAAAAACTTTCTCTAAATAGTTTATCTTCAATCAGTGACACCTTTAATGTTGGTAATTAGGAGATAGTTGCCTATGATGTTCAGAAATCTTCAGGTAAAAGTATTATTAAAATTTGGAACAAATTTAAAGTTAATGTTATAAGTAGATCATGAAGTAACAATTGGGTGTAGCCAAATGCCCAAGCAATAATGTTATATAACAAACATTAAAATATTTTTAAAAATATGCTTCAATTAATTATGTCAGTCTTTGAATTTTTATGAAATATAGTTTTTACATAAATATTATGGTCCAATTATTATTTTTCTATTTTTAGATGTAAATTCAGTTTTATTTATGAAAAATAACTTTATGAGGTATTAAAGCCATAACCAGGCTTCATGTATAATTATTTTAAACCAAATAATAGCTTCATACACAGTTCTTGGAACTGCAATCAACAACAGTTTCAACATTTTAAAAATATTCAAAGTGGTGTTGTTGCCAAAACCAAAAATTGGTAAAAGAACTATGTAAAGTATTGTAAAATAAATAATAAATAAACATTTATTCACAGATAATTAGGTAGGTAGATAATAAGATTGGTATACATTCCTAACAATTTATTTTTACAAAAAAAAAATAAACTTGTATATATAAATTTATTTAAAAGGTTTGTGAAAGAATGATATTTGTATTCCTGTTCTAGCCAAAAGTTATTAGTGTGCAAGGTAGATTAAAAAAACATGTATTAATAAAAACAAAATATTATTTCTTTAGAAAGGAAAAGCCTTGACAGGCTAATGCTTCAAAAAAAAAAAAAACACAAAAAAAACACACAAAAATAATTTTGCTATTTAATGTCATATTTTGAAATAATGTTTGAGTTGTATTTCTCTTTATAATAACATATTGGTCATAAAAAATTTTTGTGCATAGTGTAATTTATAAATTAATGTATATTATGTATTATATTCCAGTAATATGATATCATGTAAAATAGTGTATATTAATAATATATGTGCTATTAACAACTTTTTTTTTTTTTAACACTTTTTAATCTTTTTTTTTTAATTTAAATTTTACCTAATATAAAGATAGATAAATTTAAATTTTTAGTAATATAAATATGATCTAATGCATATATGAATAATTATTTTTATATAATATTTTCTAGTTTGTTGTAATATATATATATATATATATATATATATATATATATATATATATATATATATATATATATATATATATATATATATATATATATATATATATATATATATATATATATATATATATATAATTATTCACCTCTCCAAGGCCAAGAAGGCTACTACAGTCGAGGAGGCTACTTTTGTGGTTGCAACCCTCTCTCAACTCTATAACTCCGAAACACGAACCTTGACGAACAAAGCTGCTGAGCGGAGAAACAAGTTGAATGTAGCACTACCAGTGACGTGGTGGGGATTGAACTCGAAACTTCTCACTTATGAGGCAAGCGATCTACCACTACCCCACTACCACTATGATATATATATATATATATATATATATATATATATATATATATATATATATATATATATATATATATTAATATTATGGTTTAATTAATATGGTTAAACATTTTTTTTATAGTTATGTTTTGGTTTATATTTGAGAATAAAATCTATAGTTTTTATTATATTTATAGTGCAACTTACAGTTTTTATTATTTTATTTAAAGTGCAGTTTAAAATGCAGTTAAAAAACATTTTAAATTTGAAGCCTTCTGACCACATAGCTGTTATATTTGATGATGGCAACCAATGTGATACAATGTCCTATAAACAGTTTCTTTTTGAAGCACAACAAGCTAAAGTTGAATTAAAATCTAAAATTTCTTCTGAGCCATCAGTTATTGGAATTCTGTGTCCTCAGAGTGTATACACTCCTTTATTGGTTTATATCTGCCTACATACAGAAAATCCATTTCTAACTTTATCTCTAGATTCTAATTCATTGATTTCAACACTGAAAAATTGCAATGTTCAATATATTATTGTTCACAAAAATATTTTACCACAGATTTCAGGTGTGTTAAAAATTTTTGTAGAAAAAAATGTTCCTATTTCTTCATTGGGTGGATTATATACTATTTTGGCACTCAAACTAGATATAAATAATGACATATCAAATGGATTTACTTATATTGTGCAAAGTTCTGGTACCACTGGAACACCTAAGACTATATTTGTACCTGAAAAATGTTTTGTTCCAAATTTAATAGACTTTCTGTAAGTTTAATTTGTTTTTAACATTTTTGTTTATTTGTACTTTTAATGGTTTATTTTAAATGGTTTATTTGTGCTTATAAACTTAATAACCTTGCCATTTACATTTAAATATGGCATAAACATGTTTTTAATTCACCTTTGTAGAAGACATGAACTGGGCTTTGAAAAGTAGCATTTTGTTGATGAAATTGTTTTATGGTTGTTCTTTTTAGTGATTAAATTGAGTTTTTTTTTAAATTAATATAAATTGGCTTTTTTTTTTTTTTTATTATATCAATTTGTTAATAAAATTTAATCTTTGTTATTTAAAATGAATACTTTAAGTTACTAAAATTGCCAAATAATTTGTTTCACTAATATTTAAATATATGAACTATTTATTTTGAAAGTTGCATTACTCTACCTTTTCAAAAAAATCAAATTATTGATAACAATGATTACAATGTAACAGTATCTCTTCATTTGTGAAATAATTTAAACCCATTGTGTTAAAAATTATTAAGATATTTGGAAAGAAGTTTTGCTAGTTAACGGTATAACAGTATATATTAAAAATCTACATTTTTTTAAAATCTACGTTTAAAAACAAAGTGACATATGCCACTTTCAAAATAAATGGCTCATATATTGATTTTAAAATGATGTTGTTTTAGGAATCTTTTTAATATGCAAGAATCTGATATCATATTTGTTTCTTCTGCGTTAACATTCGATGCTTCAATTATTCAGATATTTTTGGGATGGTGTTCTTTCTCAACATTGCTTGTTGTGACAGATAATCTAAGGAGTCACCCAGAGAAAATTTCTAAGTGTTTGGAAAAGCATCGTGTCACATTTTTACAGGTAAACAATAAATTAATAAAATTTAAAAACATGTTGGCATAGAACATTTTTACCTAGTAAGATATTACTTGAAGAACAAGTGTTTTGATTTGACATAGGTTGAAATTGATATTTATTACTATGAGATGTTAATAGTTAGAAAATTACAGTTTTACTCAAATTTTTAATCTCCAACTTTTTGGAAATTAAAATGTTTGCATTTGATCTTTAATTTGATCATAATGGAAAACCATTTTGGTTTATTTAACTAATTTTATATTTATAGTTTTTTATTATTAATATTATTAGAATTTATATAAACAAAAATATTTGTTTTAAAGCAGTGAAAAGCAGTTGAAAAGTAAAACAACAGTCTGTCTCTACAAATAAACCTGGTTATTTTACAGTTTAACTGTAACCTTTTTTTGGAATATATTTTTAAAGTTTTAAAATATTGACTTAATTTTAGACGATTTTTTTTTGAATACGAAGAGAAAAATTTAGAATAATAAAAGCAATGCAGTTTTTTTTTGTTTGTTTATTTTTTGCTGTATTAAAGTCTTTCTCGTCTAGATAGTACCTGCCAAAACCCAAACCCTCAATCGATGTATGTACTAAACCCCCCTCAGATATCTGTTTAATGATATTAATGAAGTTTTATGCTAAGCTAAGTTTGCAAAAATGTTGGAATATATATAATTTGTTATCGTCAAACTTGTCACAGGTTGATCACTGCATATCCAGTGATGTGGTAACCTCTCTTAATTATAAGATGAGTGCTTTACCACTATGCCACTATGCTACATAAATCTTTTGATCAACTAAGATTGTAATCTAAGTTGATCAAAAGATTTGTAGTCTTTTTTAAGTTTAAAAATGTTTCACTTAATAGACTTTAGAAGAGATTAAAGTTTCAAATTTTTTTAATATAAATATTATTACTTCAAAAAACATAGTTACTCAAAAACTTCAAAACTTTAATAGTTTCTACTTTGTAGAAACTATTAAAGTTTTGTCAAGTCAAAGTTAAATGTCTACTTCAAGTGTGTAAATAAAAAGGTTCTACCAAAAGGCTTTGAACCTGCACCGAATAACAAGTATACTGCTGCACCTCAAACTTTAAACTTTGTTTCATCTTATGTGTAGCCCTTAGAATTAAGGTTGGCATTCAGCAATGTTTACCTAAAAGTGTTTGAGGTTGGAAAAAAGTTGCTGATCTTGTTTCTTTTATTTTATGGTAACCCCTTTGTGTAAAATTTTTTTCACCAACCTGATGCTAACTTCTAACAATTTAGGAAAAATGAGGTTGACAATAATTTGCCGATCTCATTTTTTCTATTTTCAAGGGCCATAATGTTATAGCATAAAAGTGGTCCATTTTTTTCAATTTCTCATGGGGTTTTTACAATCGATGAGATTGAATGAAAAATGTTGAAAACCAAAAATTTTGTGGAGAGAAAACAAGTTGCCCAACTTTGAAAACAAGTTGGGCAACTTGTTTTCAAAGTTGTCACTAGATTGAAACATTTGTCTTTGATGTCTCCTAAAAGCTTGATACCTGACTCTGCAACATTATTGACACAAAAAAGATTCTATTCAATTTTTTTTACAGCGTTAAAGTCTTGAAATTTACTCCAATGCTCTGATGGAGTGTTAAGCCACTCCTGAGGTTTTTTTAATTTCTACAGATTAAAAATTAGCAAGGACTTTTTGCTGATGTAAAAGGATAAAATATAGGTATATCTATGTCGCCCCTAATAATGATTAGAATCTTCGGTTAGTAAGGTGTGAATACTTAAGATCTTGGTGTGTTTATAGGTTTCTGTCTCATCAGTCTATTTTTGATTAACAGAGTCATCGATCTAGATAAAGACTACCTCATCACCAGCTCCTCATATAAGTATCTTAAGTGTATTTGATGTTTTTTTCTGCACCTTCAAGGTTAATTAATTTAAACTTTCTCATCAAATAAAAGGAATTCAGGTCATTAGCTGGAGCAACAGCAGTATTCACAGTTTGAAAAAATTATTTTCAGTAGAAAAGGCAACTGTACTCAGACATTCTCTTAACCTTTTTTTATCTTCTTTACTAAGCTTAAAAGTGCAAGAGAATAGAAATATTAGAAAAGATTTTGACATTCATCTTGCATAATGATCATAACCAGCATACCAAATACAGGAAACCTCTTTTAATATGTCCACCAAAAATTGAGTAAGCTCCACAAGTTCTTGGTTCCAATTCAACACTAGTTCCTTACAAGGAAAATTTTTTCTCTTCAAGCATTCTATTGCCTATTTCTTTATTTTAAATGCTTGTTGAAATAACAAACTTGGCCAGTTCTATACCATAGGTCTTTTATATATTTGTTAAAGTTATAAAATTTTTCCTTAAACCTTCTAAAATGCTGAAATCTTGGTGATTTATTTCGACCACAGATAGCATTTGATGTTGCTTTAATGAAGAGTTCTGGTATATGATGTCTACATTCAAGTTGGAGTAGAGAACAACCAATTTGCTTCTCTATTGCAGCTTTATTGCAGGCTACACTATTTGCATCTGTTGTATCATAAACAAGTGTAATAACATGATTTAAATTGCATAATTTTTTCTTGTCAACTAGCCTCATCACTGAGCAACATTGTGTTTAGCCAATTCTATTGGTAATTTTAAGATTTCCTAGCAATTTAGAAGGAAGAAATTTCAAGCAAAGAATTGCACACTCAGCAAGTCAGTATTCCTTTTTTTCATTAGCTTGCTCGAACATTTTTCCATTGCAATGAATTTCAAAAAATTCAGCCAGAATCCAATTTTCCTCAATTAATTTTGCTTCTTTAATTCTATTGGCAGATCTTGCTCTATGAACTGATGTTTTAGAAAGTGTAATATCATTTAAAGCTGCTTCATCTACTGCTAAAGTTTTCTTTAAATAATTAGTTGCTGTCTTTGACTAATACTAGATTCATTTGCTACTGCACATGTTTCTTTTAAGAGTTCTAGGAAATGCCAGCATTATAGTGGATTTGCATTCATGGTCTTTTTGAAGATAGAAGTTTGCATCTTCTTCATGTTCTTCAGTAACATCTAAAGAAAATTTGACACCCTCATTGATTTATTATCATCATTAATAGTTGAGTAAAGTTCAAGGTTTTTGAGTTGCTGTTTCTTAATATGAATTCCTGTTTTTTCTTTTGTCTTTGGTGATGATGCAGTTTTAGTCTACTCCAGCCATTTTGAGCCCACTTGAGGAAACTTTTGTTAGCCTTTTAAGAATTCTCAGTCAATAACCCACACATTATTACCAGAATGGTTCAGCAATGTTTAGGTGTCTGTGTAATATATCAAACAGACTGTCAAGTTTTAATTTAAAAGATCTTGTTTTAGAATTTTTTTCAGTGACTCATTTGGTACCAAATGCCTAATCGAACTAAGTCTAGCAGGAAGGATTATGTGATCAACATAGTCCTTCCTGCTAGATTTAGTTGGAATATGAGCAGGTAACCAAATATTTTCCATAGCATCACCAGTTAGATGATTTGCAATTGGTCTTGTTTCTTTTCTTGGATCTTTTTCTCTCTCAAAAAGATATTTTTACAATACAGATCTATTCAATGGAAGCTTTTCTCCTTTAATGCTCAAACACTTTTTTGTTTATGGTTATTTATTTTTCCATAGAAATCCAATGAATTAAATGAGAAGAATGTCTTCTTCTTTAGCTGTAATATTCTTTGTTATAAAAATTAGATATGTAATGGATCTAAATACTTTTTTCCTGATCTGAGCACTGTCTCTTCTGATTTAATAGATACATTTTTGCTGAGACTTCTAATATGTCAACCAACCTGCTTTGGTATGAGAGCCTCTGCCCTCTTTTAATACAAGATTGAGGCCTTAAATGTAGACAGGGTTAGTAATGTTGTAATATAAACTTTGAAACACTGAAACCATAGACCTCAATAGAATTAAAATAAAGAATAATGACTTCCTTATATTCAATTTCACAATATCAAATACATTTGAATGAAAGTATAGAATATTTGAAGGTATTGGATTGCAACTAGCTAAACTGATTTATGTTACTTGACAGCTATGGTGTTTTGAAACAAATCTTTTGTGGGATAAGTACAAATTATTGTAAATTAATCAAATTTTGTATAATTATTTCTTTGTGATTATTAAAGACATTGTGCAAACCCCACTGAGATATAATCGCAGGTAATGTGTAAACACTTGCACAGTTCACTACTCAAACTTTAATGTTTTGTGGAGGATTTAAAAATCTTCCTAAATTCAATCAAGATCGAATGTCTTCACTGGTAAAATAATCCCATTAAAATTAAGAAAAAATTTTAAAATAGACCACCCAAGTGCTGTGCTAACATATTTATAAAGTGAAAAAATTATTTAAATATTATTTTTAATTTCAAAATATTATATTTTATTTTAGTTTTATGTTTCAGTTAAAAAAGAGTTCAAAAAGGCATTTGCAAAATCACTTTTTTTTTTAGTGTATTTCCTTATTGGGTGGATGAGTATAGGTTTTTATTGGATGAATGATTGTAGTTTCCTGGATATTTTGAATAATATTCTATCAAATTTACCGGTTCACCAAGTAATAATAAATTAATTACCAGTAATAAAACTGTATATTTTGATTTGATTTATATGTAAACCGTTTTACTGGTATTGCTATACCTAATTGATTGGAACAATTGCCATTTTGAAAGTTGTAGGAATTACTCCACCAAATGTGAAAAAAATTAGTTCATTGGTTGACAAAAACTAAGTTGAAAATAAACAAATTAACATGTCAAGGGTATTGTTAAAAAGGAGTTTAATCTTGAATCTAAAAACTTACTTTCTGATCATCAACATGGATTTCGATCTTGTCCTACAGGTAATTTGCTAACAGTAATAACCAATAGGTTTTATTGTATATAGATGTGGAGAGATTAAGGCTCGCTGTTGATATTTCTAAAGCCTTTGATAAAGTTTGGCATTCTGATCTTCTCAACAAGCTTTCTTCCTCAATATATGCCACAATCTACAGACTTAATAATTTATTTAAGCGCGTTTAATTCCTAAAAGTTTTAGTACATGGCATGATTGATTTTTTGTTTTGTTTAAAAGATCGATTATGTTAACAATACCGTATACTACATCCTGTAACAAACCATAACTGAATATGAAGTCAAAGAGTGTTGTTTTTCTTGTAAACTTGTTATCAATCTCATTTTCATATAAATTATTCTTTTGATTGTAATGCTAAATGCTAGCTACTTTAATTGGTTTGTAGTTTTTATTAGATTTTTTTCTTTCTTTCTATAAATTAAGCATAACTGAAATTTTTTTTTAGATTTTTCTCTTTTTTGAAAAAATCTTTTGAGTGCATATATCACATTTTGCTGCTTTTCCATTTTAAGCGTATTTGCTTCTATCCTATTCCATGCATTGTTTTTAGAATAAAAGTTTTAAATGGGTTATTCATCCTTTTGTAGTTGACGGAATCATCTTTACAATCTATAATATATAATCCACATAAAATAATATTAACAATAAATAACAAATAGTTCAATCATTTTCATTATCTTTTTATTAATAATCTTAAGTTTATTTTCAATTCAAATTATAAATATTAAATGTGTCTGTAAATGCCTTTGTTGCCAAAAATTTTCTTTTTTTTTATAACACATTCAAACACTACAATAACTAATTATAAAAAAATAAATAAAAAAATAAGAAATGATAAAAATATTTTTACTTTTAGCAACTTCAACTAACAGAATATTTTTAAAGTTATCAAAAAATGGAAATTAAATATGAAAAAACATTATATGCAAAATTGCAGCCAAAAATGTTTTGAAGTTCTCAAGTGACTGCAATTTTAACTTTGATCTGGTTTCCAAAAATGACCCTGTTTTTATGACATTTATTTAAAACATTTTCCTTAATAAAATGAGAATTAACAATGGCAAAATTATGAAAATGAACACTTTTAATACTTTTTTAGAGTGTTAAAATATGCAGCAAACATAAAAAATTATAAAAGAAATCAATATCTATAACTATACTTAAGCATACAATATCTCAAATATTTCATAATATATTCAATATCTCATGTGTATAATATATCCATAAAGTATCCAATATCTCAATATGTCAAAATGGGTAATAAATATGTCAATATCTCAATATGTCAATATGTCAAGTAAATTTTTTTTTTGCTCTGAATATTTTTAGTTACTCATAATCTTACTTGTTATAAAAATCTAGAAAAAAAAACAGTAATATAAAACAATTATTTTTTATTATTATTTTTTTAACCATCTTCACTTCTAACAACAACTATTAGAGTTTAATGTTACTGGGAGAGAAAAAATGAAGTTTGTAAAGCAAGATAACAATTCACAGACAACTTAAAAGATTGAAAATTATATGAATCAGGAAAACAAGAAGAACGGAGTAAATTTCAAAGAACTGATGTTTGAGGAAAAAAACTAGATGAATAAGAGTTTTTGGAGCACTTACAAACAGTCACAGGAAAAGGATGAGACTTAATTGAATAAGGAGTAGCACGAGAATGAATTTTAGGCTCAAAGGACACTAGCTCTTTAGAGTAACACTCATTATAGTATTAATAGAAAAGAGAAAAAGAAGCAACACTATGGCGATGTGACAATGGTTTAATTGGCTGCAAGTGCAGGTCCAACTATGTTTGCATAATGGTTTTTGTATCTTGTCTAAAAGAGAAAGGGCATCATCATTAAAGATTCGCTCCAGATATGGCAACAGTATTCCATACAGAGACGGATTTGAGATTTATAGAGATAATGAATAGAATCCAGAGATGCTAATTTTGCAATCAATTTGATATATGGTTTCCAAGGAAGATCGGAAGTAAGAGTTAATCCTAGAAGGCAAAGGTAGATGATTTATTGAGTACAATACCATTCATAAAAATTGGAAGATCTAGATTATTGTGATAAGGATTAGCTAAAAAAAATTAAGTTTTATCTGAATTAAAGTTTACCAGCCAATGAGACCCCCATGCTGTAGCAAAAAAGAGATCATTTTTAAGCTCAAATGCCTCAAGCTCTAATCCAAGCAATCAAACAAGAATAAATGGTAGTATCATCAGAGAATAATGCCACCTTAGATGTGAGAGTTTCAAGGAGATTGGTAATGTAAACAACTTTTATAATACGATTGGCAAGATTATAGAATCTTAAAGATTCAGGTAACATCTTTAAGATTCTATAATCTTAAAGATGTTACCTGAATCATCATAAGAGAGAGAGCTTATGAAGAAGACCAGCATGCCTAACTTTATTAAAGGAGATTTCGTGACCTGAGGATATCAAGCTTTGGCATTAGATAAAGCCTTTTTACAATGGTTTCTAGAAATAGTAAACAGACATCTATTTTCTGGAGAATTGTTTTGGCGATAAATATGGAAGTAATGATTAGGATTGGAAATTACAGCAGCACAATGAGAGGAAAACCATGGAGAAGAGTGAAGCTTAACTTGGTATTGTGGAGAGGGAATAAAATACTCCATGCCAGCCTAAATCCAAGAAGTTAAGTAAGAAGAATATTTGTCTGCAGGGAGACAAAAGATTTTAGCCCAAGAGCCATCACAAAGAAATCACAGAAAGAGTCCCAGTCAGCTTCAAGGTAGTTGTAAGAGGTACAAGGATAGGTGGATTCTGGTGATGAAGAAGAATGAGATGAAAAAGCACCGAAGGGTGAATGTAGAGAAACTGAGCATTGGCTAGGATCAGGAACAAGACATAAGGTAAATGATTCAGATTGTCGGAAAGGGAGTTGGAAAGTTAACTATTTGTGTTAGAGATTGAGTAAGGAAAAAGTTATGGGCCTTACTTCCTGCAGAGTCACTGATACTAAAACCAAGCCATTCAGTGTGATGAGCATTAAAGTCACCAACAACAACAATATTAGCTAAAGGATAAAAAGAAAGAGGAAATAACATCGAAAAGAGTGCAGTCTTGAGATGAAGGAGAGCAATATAGAACAAAGAGAAAGGTGATAAAGTGAAGTGTTGCTAAACAAAAGCACATAAAAGAATATTCTGTGGATTCAAACCTAGTTTTTAGACAAAAGGGTGAATTCTTACAAATATAAATGCCCAGGCTAAGCACATGACTATTGGAGTCTTTAGGAATTAAAGGAAGATAACCATCAACACTAAGGTCACAAGATGAAACAGCCAAACTCATATTAGTCTCACAAAGAGCAAGTAGGTATGGTGGACTTTACCAGAGAAAAGACTCAACAGAAAAAAAGTTAATTTAAAGACCACAAGTATTATTAAATGATGGAATTAGAGAACTTGGTGATGATGATTTTTTGTGTTTTATAGTTTTTGATACTTTTAGTCTTTTTTTAAGTTTGGTTAAAGAACTTGACTCAAAGCATAAATAGTACTCAGTACACTATCTAATATTCCAAGCAGTTGTCTTGTTACTATTAATAAACCCTAAGTTGTAACAAAGGGCTTTAAATGTAGCCTCTAAGTGAGCTACCACAGAGTTCGGGAAACCTGTGGTAGCTCTTCTGGTACTATACCAGCTGATCTTATAAACATAAAACTTAGTTTTAGAGCTGTACCCTCATTAGGAGATAATAGAATGAGTTGCCTAGTTATTAATACTGAGGCATAAATAAAATCCATGCAATGAATCAAGAAGATTCAGCATTCAACATCTTAAACTGGAACAATGTATTATAAATATATCTACACCAGTCTAATAGATGAATTAATGAAATTTCCGATACTTATCACTTTTTCAATAAATAACTTTAAGAATTTGCGTATATCTTAAGAAGAATTAAGATTATTTTGGCGGTTCTGCATAGTTATACAAATGGTTAATAGGTGTTATAAACAAAAATCTTTACTACTAAACTACTCATTCTGTTTTGCTTTTATTAAGGGTTTTTAAACTTTGGCAATTTTATAATTTTACCTGATGCTGGAAATGTGGAAATGGAATTGGCAATTTTATAATTTAACCTGATGCTGGGAATGGCAAAGATGCACTTCAGTAGAGAGCCTATATATACTCAGAGAGCGGACATACGTGTGATCGTTTTTGATTGGATGTTTGATTTTGATGGCTTTTGACGCCATGTTTTTGCCACACAAAAAAATAACTGCGAGTGAATTTGCTACTAAATTTTTGTTAAGTATTTGTAAAAATTTATGAAGATTGATGTGAATGTAATAAAAATTCATAAAAAAGAATGTGCTTTAACTACTGATGTCATGTCAATAACTGAAAGTGGTAATTATGATACATATCAAGCTCATACTATGGAATTGTTAGATTACCTTTACATTATACTATATTGTTAAGGCCATTATTTAAGGCCAAGCTAACCATACTTTAGTTTTTATGCTTAGAGGAATATCTACGAGATGAAAATAAACTATAAAATATTATTATAGTGAAAGTTCTGTTTATAAAGGTGCAAATAACCAGTCAATGTGAAGATTTTTTAGCATAAGCTGCACTTAAAGTTATACTTTTTCCAGTTTAAATAAACATCCATGTGACTCAAGTTGTTTTATTGATTTTTTAGCAAATGTACTTCATTTATTGAAGAATATAAGAACATCTCTCTCATGTAACAAACCTTTCATAATTACAGCTGGAATTCAAAAAATATATATAATTCTATCACTAGTTATAGATTAACATTCCTGCACATGTTGACATTCTAAATATGTTTACTTATAAGTTTAGCATCTTGATGAAAAACATTTTAACAAAACAAAAGTATCAAGAGTATTATATTGTAATGAATTATAATGAAAGTTGTGGATTAAAATTTATTGCAAATAAAAAAAGATGATTCTATACTCGCAACTGCTTGATTTAACTGAATTATTGATAAATGGTTTACACTTATGAAATCACGAAACCTTACTATGGTCTTTAGTATAGAAAATCACTAAATTTACAATGAAACAAAAGCTTTTTTCAATGAAATTATAGAGGTACTATTCGATTATATATAATGAGCCTAAGTAGAAAACTAAGGTGGAAACTTATTCCATCTGGTGTTATTTTGTCAACAACCAAATATTCTTCTTGAAAAAAAAACTTTTAATATGAAATTGCGATTTACCAAAAACTTCTAAAAAAATATTTATAACTGATACGTTGACAAAACAAGTAATTCCTACAGCTTTTCAATTCAAAAATGACTTGAAACTTATTTGTTTTGCTTAACTCTTAAAAACATTACATTATCAAAGTGCAGTTTTGATACTGAATAATGACCATCGATTTTTATTGTGTTTTCTTGACTTAGTTAATAGTAAGGTCCACAAATCCACACAAAAAAGAGCACATTGTTTTACTCAAAGATTTGGATAAAACCTCAAGTTTAATCTTGAGTAATACTGAGCAAACTACTATTTTATAATGTATTTTAATGTAATTTTTTTAATATATACGAGTTTTAGAGTTAAAGAAAATTAAAGAATTTTTCTAATTTTTCTAATATCACAATATTTTAAAAAATAGAGTAAATGCTGATTATACAATGTTTGCTACATACAAACAGCATAATGTGGGAAGTTTATTTTCTGCTAATAAAACAAACTTTGCATTTTTTTAAAATAGAATTAATATTCAGATTATTTTTTGGCATAACTTTTTACCTAAAAGAATGGCAGTTCTATGCTCTGAGAGAAAGTCAATTGATGAACAAATTAAAACTGATACAAAAATTAAAAGTTCAGCTTTTATCCTAATTCTCATTAATTTTGATTAAAGCTTGAAAGCAGGTTTAAAAATTCAGACCTGTAATATTTAGCCTTAAAGAATAAAAATGAAGTAAAAATATTATTTTGAACTTGGCAGCAAGATATGATAATACAAGATTGGCTTTGAAAGAATAGATTCAATTAAAACTAATTAATAAAAAAAATTGTAAAACTTTTTTCAGGTTTAAAATTTTTGTTAAGTAACTTATAAATTACAAGTAGTTTTTTAACGTTTTTTTTTTAAAGAATTTATTTATTTACCAAATAAATTTTTGTTTAATAAATAATTTTATTATTTATAATATGAAAAACATAAAATATTCAAATTTTCAAAACAAATTTTCCTTTAAAATATTGGGTTATACAATTGTTTTTACTTGAATTTAGCTACTTGAAGAAAGCTGCTTTAGTTCCTTTAAAAATATATTTGAAAAAGTAAAAATAGAAATAAAACATAGAAATACATTTTCTATGTAGTTCTTCAATTTGTGAACTAATATAACTGTATTGTATTTAAAATTATTTTTTAGTAATTTTCTGAAAAAAATGGTATACCTTTATTATTATAGAACTGTTTTTCCAGTTAGAATATTTGTGATATTTAGCATTATAAGAAACCTAAAATATTAAAAACAAAAAATATTTTCACATATCACATATGGATTTTATATACGGTTTCCAAGAAAGATCAGAAGTAAGAGTTAATCCTAGAAGATGAAGGGTAGATGAGACATCGAGTACATTACTGTTCATAAATATAGGAAGATCTAAATTATTGCAATAACGATTAATTAAAAAAAATCGAATTTTATCTGAATTAAAGTTCACCAGCCACTGTGAGCCTCATGCTGTAGAAGAAGTGAGATCCTTTTCAAGCTCAAATGCCCCCTCCAAGCAATCAGAGAGTGTTGGCTTCTTATCATGACAAGAATAAATGATAGTATCATCTGCGAACAATGCCACCTTAGATGTGAGAGTATCTAGAAGACGGTTAATATAAATTAAAAAATGAGTATAGGGCCAAGGATTGAACCTTGAGGAACCCCTGAAGTTACAGAATATGAAGAAGAGTGCTGTCCATCGAGGACAACTTTTATACTACGATTGGAAAGGAAGGACTCAATAATCCCAAAGATGTTACCAAATACACTATAAGAAGAAAGCTTATAGAGAAGACCAGCATGCTAAACTTTATCAAAAGCTTTAGAAATGTCAAGAGCAATGGCCTTAAGCTCTCCACCTTTATCTAATGCACGATAAAACCTATTGGTTATTACTGTTAGCAAATCAGCTGTAGAACGAGAAGATCGAAATCTATATTGTTGATCAAAAAGTTATTAGATTTAAGATGAGAGATTAAGTATATGTTAATTATAGATTTAAAAACCTTGCTTATGATATGAAGAAGACTAATGAGACGGTAGTTAGACGAATCAGATCGCTCAACGGAATTTTTGAAAATAGGGATAACAGATTCCGCTTTCCAGCAGGCTGGAAAACAAGACTCTGATAAGCACTTGTTGAATAGTTTTGAAAGAATAGATTACAGCTCCAGAAAACACTTCTGCAAGAGTATAAAAGATATGTTGTCCGGTCCACAAGCTGTAGAAAAGTCTACGCAAGAAATCGCTTTTGGTACAGAAGCTGGAGTGATACGAATGTCAAGCAATGGATCAACCTGTTTTAAGGCTAAATCAGGTAGAATGCAACTAGTGGAATAAAGAGATGATATTGATGAAAAGTTCTTAGCAAACAATTCAGCTTTGTCTTTAGGTGAGGTGGCAAAGTCTGAACCATACAAGAGAGGTGGAATTAAAGATTTGCCCTTATTATTGATACTAATAAAGATTCTCCAGAAGTCATGAGAGCCTAATTTTTGTGATGAAATACGAGATTTCATGACCTGAGAATAGCGGGCTTTGGCGCTAGACAAAACCTTTTTGCAAAGGTTCCTAGCAGTTATAAACAGACGTCTGTTTTCTGGAGAATTTTTTTACTGATAGATATGGAAAACCATGGAGGAAAGGAAAGAAGGTGACCATGGAGAAGAGGAAAGAAGGTGAGGAAAACCATGGAGAATATCTCCAGAACCATTAAACTTTGTAGACCAAAATTTTTCATGAGAACAGCCAAAAAGTTTTTAAAAAAGTTTGAGGACACGTGGTTCAAAATATTCAAAAATTTTGGAGAAATGGGAGTAAACTTTAAGGTTCGATACCTCAAAAATCACAACATACTAGAAGTTAGATTTTGAACATAGACATTGGAATATGCAATATAGTGAAAAATTAAATTTAAGAGAGTCACTACTACACTAGTAACTCTTACAAAATGTGACTCTTGATTATAATTTAAACAAAAAAATTAATACATAAACCCCTCCCCTCCCCTGCCAAAAAAAAAATAATAATAATAATCAAAATTGCAACCAAACTAAGTATCTAGAGATCTTTATTATATGATATATTTCTGTTATATCTTACTATTTTTTCTTTTTAGTGTACTCCGTCATTTTTGGGATTGATCGGGGACCATTTTCAAGAAAAGCATTTGTTTCATAATGGAAGCAAATTGAAGACCTTGGTTTTGGGTGGGGAATCTTTTCCATCGAAGGAAAAGTGTGTTAAATGGATAAAGGCTTTACCTCAGTTGCGTATTTTTAATTTATATGGAACTAGTGAGGTTTCAGCATGGGCTAGTATATATGAAGTCACCAATGACCAATTTAATACAGAGAGACAAACTTTAGATTCAGATTGGGTTCCAATAGGAAAACCTTTGAGTAAAACTATAATCGAAGTAAATGATTTTTACGGAAAAGCATTGAAACATGGGCTTGGTAAAATATGGATTGGTAAAGTATATGGCTTATTTATATATTTTTTTAATTTATTGGTTGTACTGTTAATATTTTTGTTTTTTTATCATTTAAAATATTTATTTATATTAAATACTTTGTCAAATAAAGTAAAAACCAGAGGCGGAAAGTAATGAATTACATTTACTCGTGTTACTGTAATTGAGTAGTTTTTTTTGTGAATTTTCACTATTTAAGTATTTTTTTTAATGTGTACTCTTACTTTTACTTAAATTTTTTTTTTTTAAAGTATTGCGCTTCCTACATTTTAAATCATATATTTTACTGAGTAAAAAAAATTTATCGCGCATTAGTATTTAGTTTCACAAAAAATATGATTTAATTTTTTTAGTTAATAAAATTAGCACCTGTTTTATAAAATTGTTTCTTTATAATTTTCATTAATTTTTTAAGTTATGAAGACGTCAAAAACATGCCTTGCTTATGTTTTGAATTTTAATCTTTCCTTTAGAATTTTGAAAGAAAATTTAAAGCAAAGATTTACAATATTAAAATAGCTTGTTATTTTCAATTACTTATATATCTTAGTTACACAATTATTGGCTTTATTTTGAAGATGTTCCTTTTAGATGCTGGTATCCTTGTATTTAAGAAAAAAATTATTTATTCAAAACATTTTTTTTTTTTTTTCATATATGCATAGCGTACATATCTTTGCAAAATATAATGATAACTTTGCCAAATCAATATGTTTTTGCAATTTTTTCAAAAATGAAGAAAAAAACATGCTCTAACTGATAAAATGAGTATTAAACCTATTTTAATATTTTATTATTTGTATTAATAAATGAACACAAAAATATTTTTTTTTTTTTTTTTTTTTTTTAAACATCTTCGCTTCCAACAAGGCTGCAAGCAGCCACTAATTAAAGTTGGAAGTTACTGTAAGAGAAAAGATGAAGATTGTAGAGCAAGATAACGATTGACGGACGACTTAAAAGATTGCAAATTATATGAATCAGGAAAGCAAGATGAAGGAAGCGAATTCCAAAGAGCTGATGTTCGAGGAAAAAAACTAGACGAATAAGCGTTTTTGGAGCACTTAGGAACAGTCACAGAAAAAGGATGACACTTAATTGAATGACGAGTAACACGAGAATGAATTTTAGTAGATGGCACAAGAGACGCTAGCTCTTTAGAGCAGTGTCCATTATAGTATTTGTAGAAAAGAGAAAGAGAAGCAACATTACGACGATGTGATAACGGTTGAAGGTTGGCTGCAAGAGCAGGTCCAACTATGTTTACAATGCGTTTTTGAACCCTGTCTAAAAGAGAAAGGGCATCATTAGAAGATCCGCCCCAGATATGGCAACAGTATTCCATACAAGGCCGGATTTGAGATTTATAGAGATAGAGAATAGAATCCAGAGTAAGAAAGTGGCGAGCTCGATAAAGAGATGCAACCTTAGCAGATGCTAATTTTGCAACCGATTTGATATATGGTTTCCAAGAAAGATTGGAAGTAAGAGTTAATCCTAGAAGATGAAGAGTAGGTGACTCATCGAGTACATCACCGTTCATAAATATAGGAAGATCTAAATTATTGCGATAACGATTGGCTGAAAAAAATTGAGTTTTATCTGAATTAAAGTTCACCAGCCACTGTGAGCCTCATGCTGTAGCGGAAGTGAGATCCTTTTCAAGCTCAAATGCCCCCTCCAAGCAATCAGAGGGTGTTGGTTTCTTATCACGACAAGAATAAATGGTAGTATCATCAGCAAACAATGCCACCTTAGATGTGAGAATATCTGGAAGATCGTTAATGTAAATTAAAAAGAGTATAGGGCCAAGGATAGAACCTTGAGGAACCCCTGAAGTTACAGAATAAGAAGAAGAGTGTTGTCCATCGAGGACAACTTTTATGCTACGATTGAAAAGGAAGGATTCAATGATCTTGAAGATGTTGCCGGATACACCATAAGAAGAAAGCTTATGGAGAAGACCAGCATGCCAAACTTTATCAAACGCTTTTGAAATGTCAAGAGCGATGGCCTTAACCTCTCCACCTTCATCTAATGCACGATAAAACCTGTCAGTTATTACTGTTAGCAAATCAGCTGTAGAACGAGAAGATCGAAATCCATATTGATGGTCAGAAAGTAAGTTATTAGATTCAAGATGAGAAATTAAGTGTTTGTTAATTAAAGATTCAAAAACCTTGCTTATGATAGGAAGAAGACTTATGGGACGGTAGTTAGATGAATCGGATCGCTCTCCAGAATTTTTGAAGATAGGGATAACAGATGCGGCTTTCCAGCAGGCTGGAAAACAAGACTCTGATAAGCACTTGTTGAATAGTTTTGAGAGTATAGACGACAGCTCCGGAGAACACTTCTGCAAGACAATAACAGGTATGTTGTCTGGGCCACAAGCTGTAGAAGAGTCTAAGTAGGAAATCACTTTAGATACAGATGCTGGAGTGATATGAATGTCAAGCAATGGATCAACCTGTTTGTTGGCAATATCAGGTAGAACGCAATTAGTGGAATCAAGAGATGATATTGATGAAAAGTTTTTAGCAAACAGTTCGGCTTTGTCTTTAGGTGAGGTGACAAAGTCTGAACCATACAAGAGAGGTGGAATTATAGATTTGCCCTTATTATTGATATTATTAAAGATTCTCCAGAAGTCACGAGAGCCTAATTTTTGAGATGAGATACGAGATTTCATGACCTGAGAATAGCGGGTTTTGGCGTTAGACAAAACCTTTTTACAGTTGTTTCTAGCAGTAATAAACAGACGTCTGTTTTCTGGAGAATAGTTTTGCTGATAGATATGGAAGTAATGGTTTCGATTGGCAATCGCAGCAGCACAGTGTGAGGAAAACCATGGAGGAGAGTGAGGCTTGACCTGGAATCGTCGAGAGGGAATAAAAGATTCCATGCCAGCCTGAATCCACGAAGTTATGTAAGAAGCACATTTGTCGACAGGAAGTTGAAAGATTTCTACCCAAGGGCCATCACGAAGAAAGTCACGGAAAGAATCCCAGTCAGCTTTACTGTAGTTGAAAGAGGTTCGGTAATAGGGGGATTCAGGTGATGAAGAAGAATGAGATATTAGTTTTAGAGAGATCAAACTGTGATCAGAAGAACCTAAGGGTGAATGCGGAGAAACTGAGCACTGACTAGGATCAGAAACAAGACATAAGTCGAGTAGAGAAGGTAAATGATTCGGGTTGTCAGGAAAGCGAGTTGGAAAGTTGACTATTTGAGTTAGGGATTGAGAAAGGCAAAAGTTGTGGGCTTTAATGCCTGCAGAATCACTGACACTAGAGCCAAGCCATTCAGAGTGGTGAGCATTAAAGTCACCGACAACAACTATATTAGCTGATGGATAAAGAGAGAGGGCTTGGTCAATATGATCAGAAATAACATCAAAAAGACTGCAGTCTTGAGATGAAGGAGAGCGATATAGAACAAAGAGAAAGGCAATAGAGTGAAGTGGTGCTAAACGAAAGCACATGAAAGAATAGTCAGTGGATTCAAACCTAGTTTCACGACAAACAGGTGAATTCTTACGAATGTAAATGCCCAGGCCAAGCATGTGACTATTGGAGTCTTTACGAATCAGAGGAAGATAACCATCAACACTAAGATCACAAGATGAGACAGCCGAACTCAAATTAGTCTCACAAAGAGCAAGTAGGTCTGGTGAACTTTGCAAGAGATAAGACTCAACAGAAGAAAAGTTACTTCGAAGACCACAAATATTAGTGAATGATAAGTTTAGAGAACTTGGTGATGATGATGGTTTTTTGTGTTTTATAGTTTTTGGTACTTTATTCATTTTTAAATTAGATTGAAGAACTTGACTCAAAGCATAGATAGTACTCAGAACACCGTTTAATAGCCCAAACAATTGCCTCATTACTACTAATAAACCCTAAGCCGTAACAAAGGGCTCCAAATGTGGCCTCCGCAATGCACACCAAAAGTACAAACAGGGACACCATCCATGCGCAACATGGCACTGTTAGTACTTTGATATTTTTCAGCTGTTGATGGAATCAGCCTCTCTGAGAGCTACCACAGAGTTCGGGAAACCTGACTACCAGCCGGCCTCAGAACCATAAAACTGAGTTTTAGAGCTTAGTTAGATATAATAATATGACCACTTTGTTTATGTTTTGTTATTTGATAGGTCTGTTACCTAAAAATGGCTGTTAACACAGTTGTTTATAGTCTGAGTACAGACTTAATTAGCTACTTTTTAATTTTGCCTTAGTAAATCTTTTGACTGGTAATGTTTACTTGTACTTGAGTAAAATTTCTCTCAAGCAACAGTACTTTTATGTGAGTACAAAATTTTGTTACTTTTTCCACCTCTGGTAAAAAAATCATTAAGATAAAACGAATAACATTTTTTGCTCAAATTTTTTATCTTTATTTGTGGTTTTTATTTTGTGTAGGAAGTGAGGAAAGAGTTTGTAGAATTCCAGAATTGAAGGAGCCAACTTTAAGCAGCTGCATCATGAGAGCAACAGGTGATTTAGGTTTTAAAGAGGGGGAACAGATATATTATAGTGGAAGGTATGATGACCAAATAAAACGTAATGGATTATATGTATCCACAATTCATATCACCAATATAGTAAAAAATATTCCAGGAGTAAAGGATTGCTTCTCAACTGTTGATAAAGAAGTCCATAATATTTTGATTGTATATTATGTTCCTGAAAATGACATTGAAGTCAATATTTTTGAGTTTATGTTAACAAGATATCCTCCGCAATATATTCCTGACAAAATTGTATCAGTAGATTGCTTTCCTTTAACAATGCATGGAAAAATTGATAAAAATACATTGAGAAAAAAGTTAGAAAAGGTTTTTAAGGGGAGTTTAAATGATGTAGTAAGGAGTATCACAAAATCTTGGAATGAAGCTTTAAAGATTAGTCCACAAGACTCGGTATCTGCTGAAATTGAGTTTTCTACATTAGGCGGAAATTCTTTTATTGCAGCATATCTTGTTAATAAAATTTTAGACTTTTTTCCCTATCAAATTAATTTTGAAGAAATATTTATTAAAGTTTTAACAAGCTCATTAAATCAATTTATTCATTTCATTTCCTCTTATGTTTATGTTGATGTTGAAAGTAATATTGAAGATAAGGCAAGCTGTTTTGTAAAGTTTGATGGAGAGGGATGTAACTGTTTTGATAAAGACAGATGTTTTTGTAACAAATTAGAAAAGTGCAACTGTTTTACTGCTTTTTTAAAAGCACATACTATCCAAACTTGTTTGTGTTCAAAAAAATATTCAGGATTTCAAAATAGTATTTTTTTAACGTCAAAATTTAACATATCATTGAATTTAGAGTGGCATTTTGATGCACAAAAGTGTGTTGATGCCTCTCCACTTATAGTATTTTATGAGAACTCATCTGATGGAATTGTTTACATTGGATCTCACTCTTATATCTTTGTGGCCTTGAACTTAAAAAATGGAAATCTTTTATGGAGGCAAATTTTAGGGGGTCGCATAGAATCTTCTGCCATAGTTTCTCCAGATGGAAAGTTTATATGTGTTGGTTTGTTTTTTCTGTAGTTTTTATTCCTTTTTTTTTTACCTTATCATTATTAATATTATTGTTGTTGTTATTTACTTTGTTTGCATTTATTTTGTTATAAATAGTTTAAGACAAACTTTTAATTGTTATAGTGTTTTTTTAAGGCTGTTATGACGGATTTATTTATGCACTTCATTGTGGAACAGGAGAAATCTACTATAAGTTTAAGACTAATGACATTGTTAAATGTACACCTACTCCATATAAAAAGCATGGGCTGATTATTGTTGGTTCTTATGATAAACATATTTATGCACTTGATGTTTCTCAGAAAGTATGCAAATGGAAAATAAAATTTAATGGCTCGTGTTTTGCTACACCTTTGGTAATTGATGAGCAGAATAGTGTTGTTGTAGCATTATTATCAGGTACTTTAAGTTCAGTTAATGCAGAAACAGGTGAAAAAATTTGGGAAATAAATTTCATTAATAAACCTTTATTTTCCTCACCAACTTTATGTAGAAAGTTTATTTTAATTGGTTGTGTTGATGGCAATTTATATGCTATTGATTTTAATGGTAGAAAGTTGTGGAGTTATACTACAAAAGCTCCAATATTTTCATCTCCTTTGATTATATATGAGCAAGAAACATTTATTTTTATTGGAAGCAATGATCAGATCATTTATTGCTTAAATGAACAAGGGTTTTTACTATGGAAGTACAAAACAAGCTCTTCAATATTCTCTAGTCCAACTGTTTTACATGTTAGCTCTTTAGAAAATAACATGCTGCAATTGGAGATAAGTGTTGTCATCCTTGTATTAAGCACCGATGGTCATGTTCATGCATTAAAGTTTAAATATTATCCTCAATCTGATCTTCAATCTAAATTGTCCATTGAATGTGCAGCAAAAATAAAAAGTAAAGACACATTAGTAAATGAAAAAATACCTATAGATAGTACTGAAAGATTATTTGTAAGTAATACGTCAGTAATTGAGGTATCATGCATTGATGTATATAAGTTTCCTGCTGAGGTATTCTCTTCACCTATTGTGTGCAAGAATAAAATCATTGTTGGATGTCGCGACAACTATATTTATTGTATGAATATTGAATTATAGTAGAGTTTTGTTTTCATTTACAGTATCTGCATGTAAGTTTCTTATGTATATAAAAAAAAGTGAAATCTATTCTAAAATCCTGTCAAAAAAATAGTTATTTTGAAGATATAATGCTATTTTTAAATCATTATGCATTTCAGTTTTTTTTTTCTTTTGTTTGTTTGTTGTTGTTTTGTTCACAATTTTTTAAAATTACAGTCTTAAGCAGCAGCACAACAGGTTATAATTTTTTTTGTTGTTAATTTTTATTTCAATTTTTATATTGTTGATATATTCAAATTAAAAAATTTTTTTTTAATTATTTATAGAATTTTTATTATGAATATAATCTAGATAATTCTATTAAATATGAAATTGTTAACAATGACCTTTTTGCGCAAAGATTTTCTTGGTGTATTTGGATTGGTTTATCCTTTGAAAAAACTGTCTGTGTTATCCTACTTGCAATGTACTATACGTTTAATTGATGAAACAGGGAAAAGTACTCTGGTACTAAAAAATGAAGCTGAAAAAATTGCTATTGAAAGAAAAATGGATTTAAAGCAAGTAGGTTTTATTTCTGAGAAATTGTCGCATGCAGTCTACAAATTAGTACCTGATGTTCCAAAATCAATTTTGCCTCTAAGTCAATCCCAACATTCTTTTAGCAATGTAAAAACTAAAGAATTAACAATGACGTGTCTAATTGAAGATCATGATCTAAAGGTCAAGTCCAAAAAGCTACAGGAATTTCTTGATAAAGGTTATCACGTTACAGTTACAGTTTCAAAGCCTGTCAAAGCAAACTTGTTACCAAAAATTATCTTTGATAAGTTAATTTCATTTTTAAATTGTTCTGTAGAATGTTCATCTACCAAAGTTAATGAAAACATGTTCAAAAGTACAGTTGCAAAAAGTGAAAAAAGTGTCTAAAAATGTACTAAATAACAGTTTTTTAGTGCTAATATTTTTAAATATAATTTGCAAAGCAAATACAGAAGAAGAGGAGAGACTTCAAAACTTGGAAATAATATTTCATATTTTTACTTTATTAAGTCTTTATTGAAATGGTAACTATTTTTTAAATACATTCAATTAAGCATATTATGTATTATGCTTTATTTTGATTTCCCTTTTTAATATTAATTAATTGGTCTCTAATCCAATATCTGTAATTATTTACCCCTCCGAACAAATTTAAATTTTGTTGAATAAATTTTGCTTTATATATATATATATATATATATATATATATATATATATATATATATATATATATTATATTTATATATATATGTGTGTGTGTGTATGTGTGTGTGTATATATATATATATATATATATATATATATATATATATATATATATATATATATATATATATATATATGTATGTATATATATATGTTAATTTTATCTTTTATTATTAATGCTTTTTTTATATTACTGTATTTATAAAACTTTTATTTATTATTTATTACTTTTATTATTTTTGTTTTATACTATCTTTTTTTTAACTTTACTACTATTATCATTGATTTATCTTTATTTTAGAAGCCTTTATTTATATCCAATGGAATCACCATGATAAACAATATTATGATAGTGATTCCATTGTAGTAATAGTTTTATGATTATTGTCATAATTTTTGCGAATGTTATATTCTTATGTTCTGCAAATGCTATGTTTTTATAATTTCTGTCATAGTTATAAACTTTAATATAATTGTTTTTATCATAGTTTTATTTTATATCATTTCGTTATTTTATTGTTTTCTACTATCAAATTAAAGTTTAATAGCTTATAATTGTGACACTATAATCACTCATTGTGATTAAAGTGACACTTTAATCACAATGATCTTAAAATGCTAACTTACCCCTGCCATAAAAATAATAACCTAGCCCATTGATTTCATTATGTGATCTGTTACTCCATGTTGTTCAAATTTCTAGGTAAAATTGAATAAAAATAATTTAATAAAAAGTTTTGATAGAAAAGCTTACAATTATTAAAGTTGTGATTTCCAGCATATAATTGTAAGTTAATTAGTAACATCCAACATCAATGTATTGTGATAAGAACATCATGACTTTTTTTTAGCTAATCCTTCATCATTATTTTTTTAGCTAATCCTTCATCATTATTTTTTGTGAATATTTGTGAGCTACTTCTTATTTTTCATCCCTGATTGCTTTTTTAACTCTTTTTTTTTAGCTTCTTTTTTTTTTTTCATCTTTAACATCTCATTTTAGGAGATTAATAAGATTTATCTAAAATTTTACAAAAAATCTGAATTCAAATAAACGTAATAACTCGCAGGGAAATGTTTGCAACCTCTTCTTTAATCGTCTTGATTTTTGATTGTCTTTTATTTTCATGATTTTGATTGGTTTGATTGTTCATAGAAAATACAATTTGAGTTGTTTTTTTTTTATTTTTTTTTGATGAGTGAGATGATTAGGCTGATATTATGTTGTGTGTATTTTTGATCTGATCTTTAATACTTGTCATGCTTTTTCATGCTTTTCTGTTTCTTTTTTTGTGTGTGTGTGTGTGTGTGTGAAAACCCTAATTTGCTATGTTCTGGAGTGGAAAATAATGGATACCCTACTAGATGTTGTACTGAAATAGGTAGCTTCAAAGTCTTCAGTATGTATGTATAAATGTATGCATATATATATATATATATATATATATATATATATATATATATATATATATATATATATATATATATATGTATATGTATATATATATATATATATATATATATATATATATATATATATATATATATATATATATATATATATATATATATGTATGTGTTTATATATGTATGTGTTTATATATGTATACATTTATATATATATATATACATTTATACATATATGTATATTCATATACACATACATACATATATATATATATATATATACATACATACATACATACATACATACATACATACATACATATATATGCATATATATATATATATATATATATATGTGTGTGTGTGTGTGTGTGTGTGTGTGTGTGTGTGTGTGTGTGTGTGTGTGTGTGTGTGTGTGTGTGTGTGTGTGTGTGTGTGTGTGTATATATACAGACATACATACATTTTTCTGGTTACTATTTCAGTAAGACACCATCAATAACTTTTTATGTGTATTAATAAAGTACACAACAAAGAAAATAAATTCATAGCAATATTATATTAAATCCGTTGAATTTTTTGTGTATATTTGTTACAATTAATAGTTTAATTTTGAATATTATTAATTGGTATTTAGGTATTGAATATATTTGCATAGTTTTTTTATTTTTCATAAGTATTTTCACATTTTTGTTTAGCTTTTACTAAAATGTTTTGGTGTTTTTTTTTGTTTTTGTCTTTTGTATCTGCTATGGACCATTCTGATGACTCAATAAAAGTAAGTTTTTTTTTACTTCAAATTTCTGTTTGTCTTAAAATAAATTTACTTTTTTAGTTTTTGACAGATAAATTACTTTCAGTTTAAACATCTAATACAACAAATTTGATTTTTAAAAGGTGAATTTTCCGATGTTAATTTTTTCACTAATATGAAATAATATTGATATGTTAGATGGATTTTTGCACTAACAATAGGTACTATTATGATATTGTTACTTTCATTTAAAAAAGTTTTTCCTGCAAGAGACTCGGTATCAAGAAGTTTAAGGTTTAAATCCACTCTACATTTCTGGAATTACCATGCTTAACCTGTCTCTTCATGCACCAGCCAGCAATGGGGTCAAATGCAATTTGCATTTGACCAAATGCAAAGATGTTAATTCTATATTTTTTTATTGAATAAAATATTTTTTTTTAAATTTTTTAAAAAAAGTAAAAAATAAAATAATTTTTTTTTTATATACAATTTCAAATACGAATATATGTAAAAGAAAATATATAAAGATTTTTACAAGACAAGACTGACAAAATGGTCTACTAATTAAAAGAATAACAGCAAGTCTTCTAACAAGTATCTTTAAAAACAAATTTTTTATTTGTTTTAGTGTTAAATATGGGGGGGGGGACAAAAGTTTTGGTTTTTTCCAAAGAAACACCAGTTAACCTAGTTTATGAAATTGCAAATATGTTTCAATCAAATACAAATACAAATATTTATGAAAACTTTTAATCAAATACAATACGAATACAAATATTTCAATTATATTATTACCAAATACAAATACTTATTTGACCCCAACCCTGGCAGTAGCAAAAAACAATAAATGTGTGTTTATATAACATCTCTGATATCACACTGAACAACAACAGCAACAACCTACTTATTTTCTTTAAATCATTTTTACAGTTTTATTAATAATAATAAAAATAATAATAATAACAAAATTAATACAAATTATAGTAATAGTAATAATAAGTATGTTTACAATAATTACAATGAAAAAATAATAATATTATAATGGTAGTTATAAGCATAAAATTGTTTATAATAATAAGTTAATGATTTATTAAAATGGTGTCACTCATACAGACATCTGATCAAAGGAGTGACACCAATTCTAAAATATAATATAAGTAGTAATAAGGAAAGACATACATTAAAACACATTGGCTGTAAACACATAGATTAGAGCACATAGAAGATACATTAAAAATAAATATGTAGAAATAAACTAACAAAAAGTATCAATGATAATTTTTGTAATAATGAAAAGAAAGTTAATAAAATATTTTAATAGTAAGAATAATAATTTCTAAAAGTTAGAATAAAATGTTTTTCAGAACTTTTTAAAATTGATTATGCTCAAGATGGATAAAAAGTATATTAGGATGTAATTTTTTAAACTCCGTCAAAGTGCATACAAGGCTCCTGTTCCATTCACAGACGGATAAACAATAGAATGTTAATCATACTTCTGAGTTTAAAAGATGGTATATTTAGTTTTCCACTCTATATATTTCTAGTAGAGTAAGAATGTACTAATCTACTTTTTGCGAACAAGTTTGTAATGGAAGATGGTAAATTTTTATTTAAGGAGTCAAAAGCAAAAAGAAGATAAGCATACTTTACTAGCGCTGGAAATTTTGGTATGTGAAGTTTTTTTAAGGACTTGTATGTATCTGATTTAATTGGTTGAAAATTTATTAAACGAATGGAATGATGCTGAGATGTTAACAACTTGTTAATGAGATGTTTCCAACTTGAGCCCAAACTTGACAACAATTGATGAGATGAGAATAATGCATAGTAAATATTCTTAAGTGTAACTTTATTGACATAATGACAAATTATTGAAAGCATTCAGTTGGCTTAAGTTTCTTGCTTAGTTCATCAATAATATTATAATATATCAAAATAAGTAATCTAGTAATAAATTGTAGTTCTCTAGTCACTCTTCTTTATATCTTGTAACTTCAGGGGTTCCTCAAGGTTCTATCCTTGGCCCTATACTTTTTTAAATTTACATTAATGATCTTCTGGATATTCTCACATCTAAGGTGGCATTGTTCGCTGATGATACTACCATTTATTCTTGTCTTAATAAGAAACCAACACTCTCTGATTGCTTGGAGGAGCATTTGAGCGTGAAAAGGATCTCACATCTGCTACAGCATAGGGCTCACAGTGGCTGGTGAACTTCAGTTCAGATAAAACCCAATTTTTTTCAGGCAATCGTTATCGCAATAGTTTAGATCTTCCTTTATTTATGAACGGTAATGTACTTGATGAGTCATCTTACCTTCATCTTCTTGGATTAACTCTTATTTCTGATCTTTCTTAGAAACCATAAATCAATCCATTGTAAAATTAGCATCTGCTGAAGTTTCATTTCTTTATCATGCTCGACACTTTCTTACTCCGCATTCTATTTTTATCTCTATAAATCTCAAATCTGTCCTTGTATGGAATACTAGATTTTTTCCTCGAACATCGGTTCTTTGGAATTTGTTTCCTTCATCTTGCTTTCCTGATTCATATAATTTGCAATCTTTTAAGTCGTCTGTAAATTGTTATCTTGCTGTATAAACTTCATCTTTTCTCTTCCAGTAACTTCCAACTTTAATAGTGGTTGCTTGCAGCCTTGTTGGAAGCCAAGATGTTGAAAAAAAATAATAGTAATATAAATAAAAATAAAAGTTTAATATTTAAAATATGATAAAAAGTAATAGATACAACAATAACAAAAAATATAAGTTATAAAAGTTATCTTCATTTTTAATAAACTGATCTTATCTTCTTATTAACTTATCAACTTATCTCTATTTTTTTATCTATTTTTTTTCTTTTCTTGTTAAATTAAAATCGATGTTCAAATTTTTAGTTGTTTTCTTAAGTGTTAATTTTGAATGTTAATTTTTAAGTTTTTTCTTTTTTTATGTTTTTTTATTCTTCCTTTTCTTTTAATATTTTTGAATTCTTTATTTAAACAATTGACAATAAACTCAGTTTTTGATTTTATTTATTTATTTATTTATTTTTTTCAACAGTTAAAAAAACACCTTATAATCTATATATGAAATAGTTTTCTGTCGGGAGCTTCAGTACATACATCAGTTCTCTTATATATATTCTCTTATACTCATCAGTTCTATATATATAAATATATATACATATACATATCAAAATCATTGGATTAGATTAAGTTAAGTAAGATGGGGGTTGGGGGCTAGGATGGTTTTGCACTATCACTGAATGATGTTCATTTACTTGGAAGGAGCGGGGATGATTTTTGCACTATCATTGGATTATGTTGTTTAGAGGAAAAAGTATTTTTTGTACTATCAGGGCATTTTTTTGATTTATTAATAGCAAATAATTTTTTTAGGATGATCACAAACATCACCTTCCACACAGGCTTCACGTAGTACAACAGGAAGTTTGGTTTCAGAGTTTTGGATGGAATATATTGGGTTATGCACTGATCATTCTACCTTGTGTTTTTTTTATAAAAATGGTTCAATCTTCAAATTTTTATGAACGTGATGGTATTTTTATTTTTAATCTTTTTCTAATTTATTTGTTAAATGATCAGTTTTTAAATTATTAAAAATCATTTCAGGTGAAGGATTTATCTATGGTATGATAAAGTGCTTTGTTTTTGGTTTTAACGGAGATGATATGCATAGAAAAACATTGCATGTTAAATGTTTTGGAGATAATCCAACATTAAAGCTCCTTATTTGTGTGTTAGGTAATTTAATTATTGCTTTTTTTAATTATTAATTTGTTAATAATGTGTTATTTTATTAAGTTATGTAATTTGTGTTTTGAATTTGAAAAACAATTTAAAAAAATTAAATTAAAAATGATTAAAAATCTTAATAATAGGTTTGCAAGGTTCTTATTTGACATGGGGGGTACTTCAAGAAGAAGTTATGACTCAGAAATATGGTGAACCACCCAATGATGTACGTTTTCAAAATTCAGAATTTCTCGTGTTTATGAATCGAGTTTTGGCATTAGTAATATCCGCAGTTTATATCTTTGCGACAGGTCCAAACTGGAAAGCTCCTTTCTACAAGTTTTTGTACAGTTCTTTGTCAAATATATGCAGCTCTTGGTGCCAATACGAAGCATTAAAATTTGTTAGCTTTCCTACCCAGGTTCTAGGGAAAACCTGTAAATTGATACCTGTAATGATAATGGGTAAATTTATTCTCAAGAAAACTTATCATTATTATGAATACGTGGTAGCGGTCATGATTTCTATTGGTATGACTTTGTTTTTGCTTTCAGCTGCTTCTGACAAACACTACTCAGCTGAAACAACAATATCTGGTTTGATAATTATTACAGGGTATATAGTTTTTGATAGCTTTACTTCAAACTGGCAGTCTCAATTATTTATTGAGTATGGTGTGTCATCAATGCAAATGATGTTTAATCTTAATGTTTTCTCCGCTATTCTTAGCGCTGTGCCTTTATTGATAAGTGGTGGCATGGCGTATTCAATTTCTTTTATCAATCAGTATTCATCGTTTGGTATCCACGTACTAATTATATCATTTTCTTCAGCTGTCGGTCAGCTTTTTTTATTTTATACTATTGCCGAATTTGGACCAGTGGTATTTACCATTATCATGGTGACGCGACAAATGTTTAGTATTTTGCTTTCTTGTTTTCTCTACGGGCACCAATTGACCACTCAGGCAGTTGTTGGAGTTATTTTTGTTTTTCTTGCGCTTTTTCTGCAAATTTATGCGGCTCACAGAGTTAAACAAAAGAAAAACGCTATACCAGAAAAACCTAAAGAGGTTATTTTAGCGTAGAAACTAAACTTTAGAATTTTAAATCGTGGACTATTTGTTTATGATTTTAATATTTATGGTATATTTATTTATTTATTTTTCAAAAATAAAAAATGATTTTTTAAATAGTTAATTATTTTCAACTATTTTGATATTTTAATGAAAACTGCAAAAATTATTTTTGATTATTTTAAATGACCTTAAATAATTTATTTAAAATAATTTAATTGAACTTTAATATGTGATTTAAATATTATATTTCATTTTTTGAAAAATGAGTTATTTTTATTAAAATATTTATAAATATTTTGCGTGAACAGCTTAAATCTTTTCTATTTTTTAAATGGCTTAATTTCTAAATTTTCTAATTTTTTAATTAAAAAAAAATTTCATCGATTATGAACACATCACGTTTCAACGACCTTGTATTTGTTACGGGATTTTATTAAATATACAATGTTTTTAATTTTGTTTTGTTGCCTTATCTTTTCTTAATTATTTTTAAGTTTCATTAACAATTTCATTAGGTTTCCTAATAAAAAACGTTCCTTTTGTACGTTCTTTTTAAAGTTCCCCACTTTAAAAAGAACGTATATCTAAAACGTATATCTTTAAAAAGGACGTATATAAGTCTATTTTAAAAGGGCGGATTTGCTCTAGAAGTTTTGAACAAATCCGCCCTTTTAAAAAATACTGGTTCATAAAGGAACGCTTTTTATTAGGTTCTTTATATTTTTAGCTTATTATGAATATTTTCTTTTTTTGTTGCAAACTTTTTGTTTTTGAAACTTTTTTGTACTACCGACTTTTTAGATAATTCCCCAAAAAAATATGAAGATGTGTATTTCAGCCACCCCTCTTTTAGTAAGTCTGGCAAAAACGAGTTTTAGGTCAAGGTTTTCAGTCATATCCAGTCAGTAATATTCATAACCCTGACCCTAACCATTAAGTTATTAACGTTATTTTATTAAAAACCATACCCTAAGGGTTAGGGTCAGGGTTTAGTAAGGGTATGGTTAGGGAGTTATAGGGTATGAAAGGTAAGTATTAAAATCACGTCCGCCAAAAAAAGGGAATAATAAAAACCGATGCTTGCAATCGTTTCTCAATATTTTTAAATTAATAGTTGTAATTAGAAAACACAAAGAAAACTAAGCTACTAAACTCATATTATTATTGAAAAGCTTCACAAAATTCCAAATGAAAAATTAATCCTCAATCTTGCTAAATAAAAAAAACATGTCTGGTAAAACATTAAAGATTAGTAAATTTGAAACAATTATAAATTTACCACCAGGTTTAATGAAAATTGACAATAAATTGATAAATAATTTAGATGATGTTGCATTTAGATTAAACAAGTCAACTATCGGAATAAAGTTATGCAAGATATTCTCATAAATTAAAGATAAATCTATTAAAATATTCGATAAATATAATTTATTTACGCCTCCGACTTTGTATTTTTCATTGCCTATTCCTTCTTCATAGCTAAACTTTTTTTTTTTATTTTACAATCTGCTTCTTTATCAATAATATTTAAACAAAGTTTTAGCAATCCGCCTCCAACGTTAATTCCAACCTTTAAAATATAATCCTTCGATAATTTTCTTTAGTTTTTACTCTCTCAACAAGTCCTTTAATGTTTTTACAATAAACCAATTGTCTGGAATCTTTTTCAAATTTGATTTCTGTTATATCATAATATTCATTTGAAAAACCGTCTTCTTCGCTTAATTTTTCTCTTACATTACTTTCAAATATGTCTCTTCTTTTCCAGCTTCTAAATATGCTAAGTACTTTGGCTCCCTGTCTATTACTAAGTCTACAAGTGTTTTTAAATTTATTAATTTCTGTAGTAAGGATTTTTTTAACTGGAAAAAGTGCTTAAGCAAAGTTTTTCGATTGTTCAACGGCAGTGCTTTACTTTTGGCTGCAACCTTGATTTTAGTTCCTTCCTCCGAAAATTTTTCTTTTCAGTACTTTTGAGCATTGAAGTTCCGCACCTCGTGTATCTAAAAATGAAAAAATCAAGGTTTTCAGTTTGAACATTTCAGATTACTTAGGTAAAGTTCTAAATTTTAAGTTTGAAATATTATATCAACAGTATAAAGTTAAGCCTACCTATGTTCAGTTCCTCTGTTAAATTTTCTTTTTTCTTTGTGAGAGTGCAAGGGTGGGATAATCTTGGTTCAATAACAGCCTTGTACCTTTTGCATATTTTTATTGGTCCATGGTGATGATATATTTACTCTACCCAGCTTGATTCTTCCTCTGTTATCAGATGTTGATTCTGAAGTAATTGTAGTTCGAGCAATTTCACAGATGTCACAAACACAAAACGATTGGTCTCTAGTGAGTATGCTAACTTTGACTTTTGACAAGCCATAAGGCTCACAAAGAACAATGTTTTTATCTTCTTTTTTCAATCTTTCTAATGTTTTTCTACATTTAGTACAAATACCATTGGGAAAATGTTGATTGCTTAAATCAAATAGTTTTAAAAAGTATATAAATATTCTATTCAGTGTCACAGTTCCTTCTTTAACTTCTATCATTCCTGATCTTTTTGAAAAACAAACTAAGCAGAATAAGGCTCTATTATCTTTGTGAGATTTTTTATTGTTTGGCATTTTTGATTTGAGCAATACTAAACTGTTTAAATTATTACAATTAACTGTTTAAATTATTACAATTAACAGTAAAAAAAAAATTTTCTTGCGGTATACTACAAGGAAGTACATTAAGTATAAGAATGATGGTTGGTGTTTAAAAAAATGTAATGTAAACGTTTTTATCGTTATTAACGTATTATTTTTTAATATATTTATAATTAACATATTAATGTTAACCTTCAAATTAAGGCCCCAAGGTCCGAATACTTGAATAGAATGGAGGATGAAGGGGCACTATTTTCTTTAAAAAAAACTCTACTATTATGAACGCGACTAAAATTCATGTGTAAAGTTGTTATTTAGTAATTTAGGTTTATTTAATGTAATTAAAATATTATTTTTTAATAAATCTATAAGTAACGTATAAATGTTTACTTTTTAATTGGAGCCCCAAGGTCAAAATACTTGAATGAAAGGGAGTAAGAGGGGGACATAATGAATATTTAAAAAAACTCGTCCATTATGAGCGTGATTAAAATTTGTAAATGTGTATCGACCATTATGAGCGTGTAAAATTGTTATTTAGTAAGAAAATATTTAAACGTTGAAAGTTTATGACCTTGTAAAGATGATATCCCCCTAAATAGAGTTGATTGTAAGCTTTACTTGGTCGCCATTTTTAAACGAAAAGAAATTTTCATTATATAAATTAATTTTTTCGATAAATTTTGATGTAGTTTAAAAAACTTGAAAAAAAAACTTTTTTTCTTTTCCTTCCACATATGGGACCCGAATTTTCTGGTTAATATTGTTTCCAGGCCCCGATGATCGTAATTTTTTTATTAAACATTCTTATTTGACACTAGTATTATTATTACAAAATTTAAAGTTTGTAGCATCTCTTGAACACCAAAAATTCATGACCTGTTCGTTTAACCCCCTTTTTTTTTTAAAAGACATCGACAGAATATTTTCAAAATTTAGATTATTGTAGTAGGATGTTTTGTGGTTTCGAAAATGCAAACGTCGGAGATTTTTTTTTCAAATAAATTATTTCCACTACGGTGCGGATGGCTTCGTGGTTATTGAGCAAGACTTGACTTTTTGTCCTTCTTTACAAGTGCTTGCAATTGTAGTCGAGAACACACTTGAGCAAATTATGATCATACTCAGGGTGGCTTGGTTGTCTCTTGTATCTTTCCCAGTGCACCTAGAAATTGGCATGTAAAGCTTCTGTTGCCTGTTCACTGAAAACTCCAAGACTTTGTCCATGAATGCTGATAAAATGTGGCACATGGAAAAAGACTGTGTGCACTTTGGGCGTTACTAAAATTTTCAGTTTTATGAATGACTCTTTAAACTTATCAATTTTTTCTTTGTATTTGGGATTGAGAAAGTTTCCATAAGAGTCAGAGCTCACATTGCTGAACTTTCGAAATGTTTCTATGAAACTGAAAGCCTGTAACGCACAAACTCTGTCTGCACCAACTTAATTCAGTGCAGTGACCAGCTGTGTCATTTTTGAATTTGATAAGCTAGTACTTAATTGCACTTGCACTAGACTAGCTATAGAAAAGGTTTCTGGAAGTGATGGCTGGTGCAGAGATGAACCTAAATAAAGGAAAACACAGTAGTAATACTTTGTCTATAGCTATATACCTGTCATACAGGCAGACGTTTTCCTCTTTGACTGAGTTGGATTGTTCCACCTGGAGAGGACGGTGTGGTTTGGATTACTGAAGATGCAATTTGTTGGGCTCCAAAAGCAAGACTGAACAAGTTTTTGTAAATTTACATGTCTGGTTCCAAGTGTACAACTGTGTGGGTATCCACGATGAAGAAATGTGAGGCATTTGACACACTGATTGACTGCAGATGCAGCTGGTGTGGATGGACCTGTGGAAGTGCTGTTTGGCTGGCAGCTTGCAATGGGTGAAGCTGATTCAGTTGGAGTTGTTTAATGCTGCAAATGAGGCAGTCACATGCAAGACTTGTTCTTGTCAGTGGTTTGATTGTTATAGAGTTAAATTCGTATAGAGCTGGAAGAGAAGTGCCTTTGTCAACTTTTTCATGGTTGCTTAAAAGAAATCCGCACTTTATGCAAATTCCAAGAGGTGTTCTTGCATTGGTAAAATCTATGTGTTAGCCATTGATCTGCAATGCTCTTGTTTTTTGAAAGTTTGTCAGTTTTTGGTCACTTTTCTTTATGCAAAAGGAAGCACACAGATTTGGGAAATTCATCATGTGTCTTGGCTTTTGTAGGTATTTTCAATTTTTTAGATACAAAATCTCAACAATTTAAACCATAGACATATGACATTATGGGTTAATCTGAAGATAGTGGTGTTCCCGGAAAAAATACCAAAAATGATAACTTAGCACATTTTTAATTTTAATTTCTGATTTATTTGCATTTAAAAATAAGAAATACAATAAGGGGATACAGGTAATATCAATACCACAGGTAATATCAATTTGCTGGTATTTTGTTGTCATTTTTTTAAATGCTTATATTTTAGGTTTATTTATACTTCGTAATTTAACTCAACATTTATAAATGTTTTTGAAATGTTTATAAAAAGCAAATTACCTAACCTTTTATTAGCTATAACTTTTATTTTATTCATTACATACTAAAACTTGATGTACTTGATGATGTAGGAACATATGCATTCGTCAAATATTTAAAATAAAAATTTCTTTCATCAAGTTCAAAGTGGAATTTACGGCTTGGATGTCAGAGGAGATTTAAATTTTTTATGTTTTAGGTGCCCAAAGATATATACTTTTTCCCCCCGAAAGGCCAACAACAGACTTTTTTTGTCATGTTACATAAGATTTTCATAATTTTAATTTATAAACAGGAATAAGGAGATAGGACAAAATGCAATTTCAGGTATAGTATGTTTTTTTTTTACTTTCTTTTTTTACTGATTTATTTGTAAAAAATAATTATTTTATCTATAAAAAGAAAAAAAATTGACTCAATGAGAAAGAAGAAAAAAAACAACTTAATGTTTTTGATTAGTGGAGATAAAACAAAATAATTCTAACCTCGCGATATATAAATGTGTACTATATCACATAACTTATGATATAATAATATATATTATATAATATGTAATAACTTTAACCTGTTAAATTATCACTAATCTTTAACTTATTGTGTTGTATATGAACAATATGTATTATATTCTAATACATTTTGTTCACAATGAATTGAAAGTTTTTACCTGAAAGAATTTACAGAGCGTTTTTATACCTGAAAGAATTTACAGAGCGTTTTTATACCTGAAAGAATTTACAGAGCGTTTTTATACCTGAAAGAATTAAGCGTTTACAAACTTGAGCCTATATTCATTCTTTCTACCATTATGTTTTAATAGGAAATACATCGTTTTTCATAGCATATTTGGCGGATCACAAGAAAATAGTTCTAACATTTATTCTGCCGAATTATTTGGCAGGTTACTTATAAGAATTTGGCTTATTTTATAATCCAAAAGAAGCCTCTGATAAGAATTTGGCTGATTTTATTATCCGCTCTGCCGTTCTTACCATATAAATGATCTGTCCTGCTAGTAACAGGACACAAAAATATATAGCTGCTCGACCTACCCTGCGCAACTGCATATATATTTTTTTGTAATAAATAGTTTAAGATGTTTAAGGCACAAGATGCATAATGGCATAATTGGCAAAATCAGCACAGTGTTGCCGTTCGTAAAACAATCGTGGCAATTACATAAACGGTTGGGATGATAACAATGATCGATATTCTAATTTTATATACAGCAGTTTGGTAAGTATTGTGATAAGAAAACGCTTGGTTTAAACTTTTTTATTTTTTCACAAGAAATGAGTTAACTGTCTCATCTTTAACTGGATTTTTTTACCATAAGAATCTATTACTCTAACAACAAATTTAAAAGCTAAAATATGTAATGCTATGCAGTCATTCCAAACAGGCCGTCTAATCACACCATGTTTTGAAAGTACGCTAATGCCCTAGAAAAATCAGAAAATAAAGGTTCTTCTGATAAAAAAAAAAGGTGCCTAAATAGTGTTCATGTTTACTCCATTTGACGGTATTAAAAGTAAATATAGATTGTACTTTCATCTCATGTATATGAATCCTGCAACATGAATATGGTTTCCACATCATGCATATGGTTTCCGCAACATGCATATGGTTTTATGGAACAACTAAAAACAGTTTTCCATCATTAAAAGGCTCGTGTTTCAAAAATAAACTTGGTAATTTGTTAAATCACTGGACAACAAAAAGTTATTAAAAAATATTTATATGTAATATATGTCATTTATTTATATGTAAATAGTATATTTAGTATAACAGTTTTTAAAATAAATAGTTATCAATAAATACTTTAAAAAGATTTTTCATTTGCCAATAAAATATCTTGAATATAAATATATTATAAATCTTCTCGTTCATAAGCTAAAACTGGAGAAAGCCACATTTCAACTTCTTTTAAAGACATTTTTTTTCTTATTGCGTAGTCTTTAACCTAAAAGAAATGAAATGTATAATAGATTTAAATTTAAATTTTTTACGGACACCGTTAAAAAAAGATCTTTGGCATATAGTTTTAGAATTAGGCATTTTGCAAAACTTTGTTTAAGGGTGAACAAAAAACTATTTGTTTAAGGGTGTAGAGAAAACCATTTAATTAAAAAAAAAATAACGTTGATATTGAAAAGTCTATACTTGAAATTGTGCTAACACCAGAGACAAACGGTGTTTTTGAGCCAATCTCATGACCTCAACTACTTAGGAGAGCCAAATAGATTATTATAACTCTTTTTAAAGAAATGTTGCTGTTCTGGTAACCTACGGAAATAAAATAGATGTTGATGGTAATCAAACATTTGCGACGTGTTACACTTAATGACCTGAAAACGAGTAGCAATCGTAGAGACTGACTGTCAGCACACAACGTAAATATAAAATATGTATGGAATTGCAAATGAAGTGGCATTATAAAACATAATTTGGTGTCTCCATATTAAAATTTTAAGACTATTTTAACTGTTCATTTTTCAGTTTATAATAAAAAAAAGTTGATGTTAAATGAATATATTACTAAAAACATAATTATATGTTTGTAGTAATATTAACATATTCATTTAACAAACAACATTGCCAAACTAAAAGAAAAACATTTTGGCACGCAAGTTTATGACAGCATTTAACTATAATGTAATGTAATTTATTAAAAATTATGTAAATTGTTTTTAATTACTCAAGTTCTACCTTAAATAAAGATATTTTTCATTATATGGACCTAGAAAACAAATTTTTCGAGCAAGGTACCACATGCTAAATACCTCAAGAAACAAGGGCTATATTGAGATCTAAGTTTCTAGGTCGCATTATTTCACAAAAACCAGGTCAGGTTTTAGGATCATTACTGCTCCACACCATGCTGCCTTTTAGAGTGTGCTTTTTTAGGTTAAGGCTAGGAGAACTAACTTCGACTTAAATATCCCCTGCCTTGGGGCTCTTGGTTGAGTAAAGGCTAGAGATGGTGTCTCGATAAAACGACGATTCCTTATTAATATTATCATCTACAATATAGAGCTTGACAGACCTTGAACTATACTGAGAAAATTAGTTATGACACCAAACCGTCTAATAATAAGTCTACTATTTCTAAATATTTTCAACACAATATTTATAAAGTAGAATTTTTTAATTTTTCATTTCATTAAATACATTACTAAACTAAATTAAATTACTGAACTTGAAAAATAAGCTTGACTTGAACAAAGTAAACATATTTCATACCAAAATCTAACATCAGATCAACAGAAGAATTTCAGACTTATATTAAATGGTAATGTAGCACTTTAAAAAAGTTAAAATTTACTTCACTCAGGTTTTTTGTTGGAGGACCATATTCATTTTGTGCTTATAAAGCACAATACAATAAAAAAATTAAACTTCACGGTAGCAAACTTGATTTAATTATAAACATATCAATACCATTAAATGTCTAATTGGTATACAATAAAAACCGGCTGGGGCAATTTAATTTCTATTATCTGACTGGGGTGATTGTGTGTCAGACAGATTACTGTATCAGAATAAGCTTAAACTTGGTGACTGTATTCTTGCTGAGAGTGCTGAATCATATCACTTATTGCTGTTATTCGATAATTATTGTATTTTTTTATGTAAAATATTATGATTGTATCTTTAGGTTATAGATTTAATAATTTGCTGAATAAAGGCTTCTATAGCAGCTTGAGTTTTAATTTACTACACAGAGGACTTGATATTAAAAATTGCTATTGCAGCAAATTAAAAATCATAGTTTTTACAAGACTATAAATATCTGGTGGTAAAATCTAGACAGTTTTCTAATGTTCCTATTCATAATGTTTGTGAATAGAGGAGTTTAATGTATAAAATGTTTTCCGTTAAATATAAGACTGTAAGGATCACTCATTTTATTAGATAATACCATGTTAAATATAAATGCTTTTGATCATTTTAATATGAATGTAGTTGATTAATTTAAATGTATATAAATCAGGGTAGCCAGTAAAATTTCATGTTCATTTTCAATGACTTTTTCCAAACATTTAACAATTTCCCTGATTTTCTGATGAAAAAATTTATCAAAACTTACATACAAAGCAACAAAAAATCTCAATAGCGCTTTACCTTTACCCCAAAAATACAAACTTACTTCAAAAGTGTTCTCATTGACTTTTAAATAATAATGTTATTATGAAACTTAAAAATAAATAAGATTGCAAAAATACATTTTTTACAATCTTATTTTGATTCTCAATTCAAATAATAACTTATAGTTTGCAACTTAATCAAAATTTCCTGAGTTTTGCAGGATGTCCAGGTTGCTGGCCTTCCTGATTATTTAATAAAAAATAAAAGTAAATTTATAGAGAGGCATTATATTACTATTTATATCTAAGTACACTTTAAAAGAGGATATAATACCCTTAAAATATAAATACACTTTAAAAGAGGATATAATAACATAAAAATATAAATACACTTTAAAAGAGGATAAAATACCCTTCTTTAAAGAGTATTTAGATTTTTAATCTGTAAATAGTAATATAATGCTTCTCTATAAATTTACTGTTATTATTTATAAAATAATCAGAGAGGCCAGCAACCTGGACATCTTGTAAAAGTCAGATTAATTAAAACTAATACTATTAGTTTGTCTATTGCCTACTTTAAAAATCTTTTCATAATCATTTAGTGCTTTTTTTACTGTAATAAACTCATTTTATTCCAACACAAGTGTAAAGTTTTTAGAATTACTTAATTTTTTTATAATGGTATAATTCTTCCAAAACGATACTAGGTGTCTCTAACCACTAAAGCTCGGATACAAAATTACTGCTACTAAAAATTTACTACTACTTAAAAATATTAAATTATCAGGGCCGACAACACCGGGGAGGCCAGGGGACACGTGCCCCCTCCCCCTCTTTTTTTCTAAAGGACCTTTTTTTTAAAAAAAAGAAGAAAATTCTAGATACAGAGAACTTGATGATTGGGCCCACCCACTTCGAAACCCGTGTCGTCGGCCCTGATTATGATATTGTTTTTTATTAAATTTTAAAATATTCTTAAAAGAAATATGAATTAAAAAAGCTTATAAGAATTTTTGTTGTTGTTGTTTTACAAGATCAATCTGAATAAAAAATTTGCAGAAGAACTTAAAATATATACATAAAAGTTTTGTGTTGTTAACAAAAAGATGCACAGAAACTCATTTATCTTTAAATACATTTAAAAAATTTTTAAATGAAAATCACAACTTCACACCAGGCTGGTTGTATTTCATTAACAACCTCAGTAATCATAAGCTTGAAGTCCTAATTGTTTTCAAAGCATTAGCATAGAAATTTTGATTAACAAAACCCCAAAATAAATTTTTTCATAAGCTGAGTACCATGTGGCAACATTCTGCTGAATAAATATGTTTTCCAAGTCTATATAATGGAAAATATGCCATGAAAGGTTTTCCAGCATATGTCCATAGTTATTACCAGTCAATGTAACTGTTTAACTGGCATTATTTCCAACAAAATATGAACCAATTACTCCTTTGGCTGATAAAGCATACCAGACAGTCACTTAATTTAAATAAAGAGTACATTCCTCTTTTACTTGTTGGTTACCAGATGTTCAAATACAACAATTTTGCTTATTCACACAGCCATCATAATGAAATGAGATATGCAGCAGAATCAAATCAGTTGCACAAAAATCTAATTTCTGAATCTATCTTTTGTGATGGTTTATTTCAAGAAGTTCTTGAAGTAACTGAACCTTGTATGTGTGTAACCAAGTATGTGTGAACCTTGTATGTGTGTAACCAAGGTTGGTTTTAAAATTTGTCTCATTGAAGTTGAAGATAATCCAAGTTGAAGCAATCGACGTCTAGCCAACTTGGATTTCATTGAGTACTTTCCTTCACTCTGGCAATTTTTGCTGCTGACCGAACTATTCAATCACACATGCAAAATATCTAGAATTAATGTGATGCAGAACCAATTCCATTATTTACTAAGAAGAAGCGAGCCTGTCATCTCTTCGATTGCTTTCAGGAACCCCAAGACATTTTGTGGTCCTAACCTTAATCCTGATGTACAGGACCTCCTCAGAGAAGATGAATAGTTTTTTTTTTCTTAATAAATGTTATCTTTTCAAATTTAAACTTTTTCATGTAAAAATTCACTTATCAGTATATATTATCAGGGATTACATATTAATGCTTAATAAATAAGGTAAATATTTTTTTCACGTGAAAAATATTTTTAGAATAATTTCTAGAATCTAAAAATTAAAAAAAATTGCATTGAAAATTCAAGGGAGGAGGGTGAGGGAAGAGGGGGTAAGGGGAGGGGTCTACAACTTGAAAATTTTTTAATTACCCACTTTTTAAGTTTGTTTTTGAATTGGAAGAATAATTTAATAAAAACGTTTATTACTTTACAAAATTTTGAGTTTTGGCCGCTTTTTGATCATTTCACTTCACTGTGGGACTGTGTAAACTCACTATGGATTTTTTGGCACTCTAGCGTATATGTAACTTTGACCATCTCACTATAACAATATAACAAGTAACTATTATAATATCTTGGCAAAAGTTGTTGATTTACTTTTTTTTTTTTAAAGTTAAAAAAAAAAGTTATAAAAGTAATTTTTAGAATTCAGTCAATCATTTTCATTCATTTATTAAATCTTTGAGTAATTACTTCAAAATGTGATTTTTTTGTTTTGTTTTTCAATTGTAGTATAACTTAACATAAGTATAAGAAACTTGATTTTAAAAGGTCAATAAGAAAAAATGACAAAAAAGCTGTTTGACCAGTTACTATTAGATATTACTGATACACACACAGATATATATATATATATATATGTATACATACATATATATATATATATATATATATATATATATATATATATATATATATATGTGTGTGTGTGTGTGTGTGTGTGTGTGTGTGTGTGTGTGTGTGTGTGTGTATATATATATATATATATATATATATATATATATATATATATATATATATATATATATATATCTTAACTGGTTGTCAGAAAGTTTCTTGCGCATTTTGTTGACAAAAAGTAAAAATTAAAATGCAAGACCGGAATTTTTTTTTTTATTACTTGATAGACTGCCTGCCCCAACCAAACCCTCAGTCGATGTAGCAGCACTCCCTTGTGAGTCAGGGTATAAGATAGTCGATGTACCAACATCCACGCATGATTTATAGTAAAAAAAATATTTTATTAAAAAAAAACAAAAAAAAAACATTGTTTATATTATTAAAAACATACAGAATGTTTGTAAAAACATTCTGGTCAATTAAATTTGCGTTTTTGCAGTTTTTTTAAAAAACGATTAATTTGTAATTAAATTAATGGTTTTAACTTTCTGACAACACAGAAATGTTGGACGAAAGTCAAAAGTAATTCAAAGTGACGTATTTGTTGGCATAAGAATCATTGTTACTCCCAAATGCAACAATTTATATAGTAATATATATAGTAATCAGAGATGGAAAAAGTATAAAGAAAAATTGTACTCAAATAAAAGTATTGTTACTTGAGTGAAACTTTACTTAAATACAAGTAAAAGTTACCGGTCGAAGAAATTAGTCAAGTAAAGGTAAAAAGTAGCTAATTAAATGTAGTAAAAGTTACTGCGCAAAAATAACATAGTCTATTCTTTTCTGTATAAATTTAAACTATAAACTTTTTGTTAAGTTTGAGAAGCAGTTTGTTTTCAAAGTTGGCCGATTTTATTCTTGCTCGCGTTGCAGTAAATAAGAGTCCAGCACTGCTGAATAGATGCTCACAGGCAGCAGAGGCAGGAAGACCAGTGTTCAGTTTAAGAGAAAGGTTTTTGATGCTTGGAAATAAGTTCAACAAATCCATTTTGTTCGAACTGCAAGCAAGGTACCCATCAACCTCCCCTGTACCTTGCGATCTTCTCGATTTCATTGATGAGAAGAAATCTTCTTTATCTGATGAAAGTTGCCCAACCTGTTCCATTTGTCAATGCGTTGGTCAATGTGTTGTCTCACATAGACCAGACCTGTTTAAAAACAAAACAATACATATTGTATTTTTAGCAATGCAAAGATTCATTTTACTTAAACAATGATGGATGATTAAGCAGTAAAAAAGTAGACAAGATTACTCTATGACATTAAAAAAAAAACAGATTACACTATGACATAAAAAAACAGATTACACTATGACATAAAAAAACAGATTACTCTATGACATTAAAAAAAAAACAGATTACACTATGACATAAAAAAAAACAGATTACACTATGACATAAAAAAACAGATTACTCTATGACATAAAAAAAAAACAGATTACACTATGACATAAAAAAAAACAGATTACACTATGACATAAAAAAAAACAGATTACACTATGACATAAAAAAACAGATTACACTATGACATAAAAAAACAGATTACACTATGACATAAAAAAACAGATTACACTATGACATAAAAAAACAGATTACACTATGACATAAAAAAACAGATTACACTATGACATAAAAAAACAGATTACTCTATGACATAAAAAAAAAAACAGATTACTCTATGACATAAAAAAAAACAGATTACACTATGACATAAAAAAAAACAGATTACACTATGACATAAAAAAAAACAGATTACACTATGACATAAAAAAAAACAGATTACACTATGACATAAAAAAACAGATTACACTATGACATAAAAAAACAGATTACACTATGACATAAAAAAACAGATTACACTATGACATAAAAAAACAGATTACACTATGACATAAAAAAACAGATTACTCTATGACATAAAAAAAAAAACAGATTACTCTATGACATAAAAAAAAACAGATTACACTATGACATAAAAAAAAACAGATTACACTATGACATAAAAAAAAACAGATTACACTATGACATAAAAAAAAACAGATTACACTATGACATAAAAAAACAGATTACACTATGACATAAAAAAACAGATTACACTATGACATAAAAAAACAGATTACACTATGACATAAAAAAACAGATTACACTATGACATAAAAAAACAGATTACTCTATGACATAAAAAAAAAAACAGATTACACTATGACATAAAAAAAAACAGATTACACTATGACATAAAAAAAAACAGATTACACTATGACATAAAAAAAAACAGATTACACTATGACATAAAAAAAAACAGATTACACTATGACATAAAAAAAAACAGATTACACTATGACATAAAAAAAAACAGATTACACTATGACATAAAAAAAAACAGATTACACTATGACATAAAAAAACAGATTACACTATGACATAAAAAAACAGATTACACTATGACATAAAAAAACAAATTACACTATGACATAAAAAAACAGATTACACTATGACATAAAAAAACAGATTACTCTATGACATAAAAAAAAAAACAGATTACACTATGACATAAAAAAAAACAGATTACACTATGACATAAAAAAAAAGGAAATCATATCTGCTCCTATAATTTCAGTCCTTTCAGTCCAGGTGTTTTTAAACTTTCTAAACTTTAAGTTTAAAAACACCTGGACACTATCCTGAATTACTTTAATAAGGGGCAATCACATTTTGGATGTCTCAAGGCAGCTGAACTTTGTTTGTAACTAAAAGATCACTGGCAGGAGCCATCCCAAGTGTGTGCTGGTCTCAAACTGAAGAATGTCCATTGCTTTCATACGGAATATTGCACTTGTATGAAACAACAGGTTTCATACAAGTGCAATATTCCATCAGGAAAACAATTTTAACCGGATTCAACCTGTAGGACCCACAACAAATGCAAATTTATAGACATTTCTTGCACAAAGAGGTGTGAAATAAATAATTAAAAAATATGGGAAGAGGAACTTCAAGTAATTATTTCAATCAGTATTATTTTATACTTATTTAATTACACTGATTAAATTAAATAAAAAAACTCACATTTTTACTTTGAATTCTTCACACACATTTCCGATAGTATTGGGGCCTTTTTCTTGAAGATCCTAAAGGTTCTCTCCACTGCCATGTATGACAAGTTTTACCTAATCTGATTTGACCTGATGAGCTGGAACTTACATTTCTCTTAAACAGTTTCTGCTGCCAAGTATGACAGACCTGTCTTGTTCCACATTACTTGGCATTTCCCAAAGACAGCTCAAGATAGCCTTTTGTATGTGTCATTGTTTTTTTCTGCCGAGGCAGCATCAGTTGTGGCGACTAAATTTAACAAGTGGTATGCACACCTTTGATGTGGAGGAAGCTGGTACTCAAAACCACTGTCCTTTTCCAGAATGTCAAACATACAAGGTACTCAGATTCGGATTCTTAGCAAGAATCTTGCTCTGATTCCAACTATGCCTCCTGATTTTGGCTTTTCTCACCAAGAACGCTGAATACTTTAATAAAGTTTGAGCCGCTGTCTGTTGTGGTTCTCACCACTTTTCCCCTTATTCTGTATTTACAATGAATGTCATCAAGAGTGCCTGCCAGGACATCAAAGGTGTGTGACCTCCTCAATCTCTGGCAAGCAAGTGTGGCGGATCTCCTTTCCAAGGTTTCCTCATCAATCCAATGAGCTGTCACCCCTATGAAACTTTGCTGGTGTGCAGACCAGAAATCAGTAGTTGTTGCAACATACCCAACTTTACTGAGGATTGAGAACAAAGTCTTCTTTAACTGGCAGCATCATCAATTCTGATCCGAAGAGACGGTCTGTATATAAATTTGCAATGCGGATTTAGTGTATGTAAATTTTTTTAAAAAGCAGATTGTTCAACCAAAGAAAATTGATGAAGACCGTCACAAATAAATTGGATCATGCTTGTCAACTTTTTCCTGTGACAAACGTTTGTTGACCTCATAGCAAACGTGTCACTTATTTTTTCTTGCTTTGCTGGAATTTTTGGTGGTTTCAGGTTTCACTTCCTTGTTGTCACAAAATCACTTCATCTTTGATGGATGTTTTCTCTGAAAAAAATACTTGTCATTATTTTAACCAATGTCATATTCACTTAACATGCTAAATTCAAAATGTTTGTGTGAAACCTTTTAACACTAAATATTATTAGTGTTAAAAGTGTTAAAATATTATAAAAGTATACAATTAATATTAAATTACATCAACATGCTTTGAGGTAATTTAATATTAGAGGTAGAGGTTTGAGGTAGAGTTTTTATATGCTGCTATTTCAGTCAACTTGGGCAAATACAGTTTACACTGCATGATAAAGCTGTTGCCTTTCTTGCACTTGAAGTCAAAGTGGTCGCTTAAATATGGCCACAGGTTTGCGTTAGTTGCAATTCCAATTCAGCTGGGTTTGCATCTGATTTGAATGCAATGATTATTTCTTTACTCGTTACTTAAACTTGATAGAAAACGAACATCCAGTTTGTTAACTTTTTGTTGACCAAAAAATCAATGTTTGGTTAAAGATTAAAAAAAAAATTTTTTGTACTGAAAATTTTTTCTATGGTTGTAAAAAGTGAAAAGAAACCAAGCTAAAGCAGTTGAAAGTCGTTATGAGCTCAACAATTTTTTTTAAACAATTTAAAAGTGTCATGTTTATTAAAGTGAGCAAAACTCAAAAAAACAAAAAAAAAGAAAACTATATATATTTTGAACTATTATATTTAAATTGATATTTTTAAGTGTGCGTTTATTAATAAAAATTATACAATTTTAAAATATGTCATTATATAATATTCATCTCATCATTTAAAGCATGTTATTTCTTCCATCGTGCTAAAATAAGGCATAATTATATAAAAACTATAACTATATAATTAATTGAAAATGACAACTTTTTATATTCATGTTTTTTAGAATACTTGTAATATACTTTTTTTACATTTTGTCTGTAGTTTAAAGTACAAAATGTAAACATAGTAAAACTTCAATTTCAAATTTTTCTTTTAAATTTCTAATTAGAACGATTAAAGAACGATTATAAATTCGAAATGTCAGCAGTGCACGTGTTTGATGTCTTTATAAATTCATTTAAAACATTAATGAAAACTATAAGGAACAAAGTTATAAAACATATATATATATATATATATATATATATATATATATATATATATATATATATATATATATATATATATATATATAAATATAAACAAATATTTTTTATCAACTAAAAAAAAATTAAATTATAGTATTTGTGAAATTAAAGAATACATAATAAAATTTTTTACTTAGTAACGCATATGATTTCAAATGTAGAGAAGTACAGTGGTGGCCAAAAGTCCTGGAACAATATATTTTATGTTATGAAATCAATATATTTGTGTGAAAAACAATTTATTAGTACATTTTTTTATTTTTTTCAATAAAATAAGTGTTTATAACAATTTTAAAGATGATAGGTACATGCACATACATGATAAAAGTTCAATATTTAATGGAAGCATAGTTATTGTCAATTACCATTTGGATACATTTCGGCATGCTGTTAACAAGTTTTGTACAATAGTCTGGTGTAATTTCATGGATCCACACTGATTTGATTGCTTCAACTAAATCATTATAGGATCTAGGCTTTTTGGCAGCAACTTTTACTTTCATAATATGCCAACAATTTTCAATAACATTAAGATCTGGTAATGACCCAGGCCAATTTTCAAGGGTTTGAATTCCTTCATCAGCAAACCACTTCTTTACAATTTTGGCTGTGTGGCATGGTGCACCATCCTGTTGGAAATAAGTGCAGTTCAAGATCTGCATGAAAGGTGGCAACTTCTCCTTCATAACATCCAAATAGACTTTGCTGTTTATTGTGGTATTCTTGGGCATTATCCATAATGGCCCATGTCCTTTGGCAGAAATAGCACCCCAAACCATACAAGGCACAGGAGCCTTGACACTGCTAACTGTATAATTTGGCATATATCTACAGTTTTTTGGTCTTCTTACAAAGTTGTTTGTAATATTAAATTGTTTAATACATGTTTCATCAGAAAAAAGAACTTTAGACCAATTTTCTCCAGTCCAATTTTTGTAGCGCTGACAAAACGTTTTTCGATCTTTTAGGATTTTAATGATAAAAAAGGTTTTTTTGCTAACTTGCATGCCTTCATTTGAAATCAACCAAAAGCCTTCTTCTAACTGTTTGGTCACTTACTTTTTTCTCAATAAAAATTTCTTTTGAAATCTTGTGTGCAGATAGCTGTGGATTTGCATGGCTGATCCGGCCAATAAGTTTATCAGTTCTTGAGGTGGTTGCTCTGGGCCTGCCTGATCTCATCTTTGAAGTAAAATTTAATTGGGGCTCTTCTTTATGCCTTTTTAAAGTTCTACTTACAGTTGATAATGAGCAACCAAGCTTTTCAGATATTTCTCTTTGAACTAAACCTTGTTCATATAATGCAGCAATATACAAATATGTAACTATAAACATATTGCTATGTAAAAACAAAAGCATCAAACTTTCAAAATTTATACTTTAGATCAAAAATAAATTTTTTTGGTCGTTAAATGTTTTGTTCCAAGACTTTTGGCCACCACTGTACAATACTTTAGAAAAAAAATTAAAAGTAAAAGTACACATTTAAAAAAAAACACTTAAAAATTAGAAATTCACAAAATAACTACTCAATTACAGTAATGTGAATGAGTAATGTAATTCATTACTTTCCACCTCTGGCAGTAATATATATATATATATATATATATATATATATATATATATATATATATATATATATATATATATATATATATATATATATATATATATGTTTGTATATATATATACATACATGTATAAACACAAAATGAGTTAAGAAATGAGAAAAAACATTTACCTGATCCAAACAGATTTTACCGGTTGCAAAATATGTTGACTTTGGATGAGCAAAATAAAGACCACAAACAGAAGCAGCAGGATCCATAGCAATAGATTCAGTTAATTTTACACCTATAAACTCTTCAACCTTTGCTAACTTCCACATGGTTAGCTTTTCCAAATGGTCAGGCTGACTTGGATAACCTGGAGCTGGCCTTATACCCTAAAAGTACAAATTTCATTTCAACAATACTTTAAATAGTCTTTAAATATGTGTAGAACAAGCTAAGTAAAACTTACAACATATTTAACTTGATGAAGCTGTGTTGCACTTAAATTTTCATCTTGGCAATAACCCCATAGTTCCGTTCGAACCATTTCATGAAGTTTTTCTGCAAAAGCCTGAATATTTAAAAAGGATTGATTTCAATCACACAGAAAATATGCGTCAGTGATTTTTTATATTTCTGAGAAAACAAACCTTTAAACTGATGAAATACTATTTTTCTAAGAACGAGAAAAGAAACAATGAAAGAGGATAGAGAACAGCCCCTAAACTTGTACCCTATAGGAAAGTATCTAGCTAAAGGTAAACATTTACTTTAAATATATGATTTTTTTAAACTAAAAAAAACTAAGTATAACCCATACAATCTAAGTATATTATATGTATTAACAAGGTAAAAACAAGAAATCTGCAAACATATGATCTGTAACTTGAGATTAGACTAAATTCATGTTTTGTCTTTATTTTTTCAAAACAACACATAATAAATAATTATTATATGTAAGGTAAAACTGTTAGAAATTATTTGCGAGAGAAGTTTTTAAGAAAGTATATTTTTTAAAAAGCAGAAAAAAAATTCAATAATACAATTTTGAGCAAAAGCTGATGAAATAAATAAAGTTTACAAGAGAATCCAAACTGAGATGTAATATAAAGATTTCAAAGAGGTAAACGAGGTAGAGGTTAAACCTGTGGAAGAAAAAAGTAACTGTATGAAACAGAGCTAAAACTTGTTTTTGAAAGTAAATTTCCAAATTTTTTTTTAGAAAAACTCTAGACTTATTGATCAATTTTCAGGAGAATTTAAATTGGGTAAGCCAATCTTACAGAGTGTTAGCCAGCCCTATACCACAGCGTATAACACTGAATTCCTGATGGGTTTAAGGTATCCAAAATTCAATATCTTTTTTTTTGTGTTGAAGTGATAGGACAATTTTAATAAAAGTTCCCAATATTTTGTAGAACAATAACAATAAATATTTCAAATATCACAATAACACTGTAAAAAATATATTCCTGACAAACACCCTGTCATACTGACACCAAAAGCAAAAAAGTCTGAAGAATAAAACTTTTATTTTATTAAAATAAAAAAACAAAAACAGCAACAAGTATAGAACTTTTGTGAAATGGAAGATTAAACTAAAAATTGTTTCTAAAAAAAAACTGAAAACTTCTTTGTAAAAGATTCTTTTGAATTTTGTACAATTGACCCATAAACATTTCAAATTGTTTACATGTTTACATGTAGTGCAAATTTATAAGACTCAAAAAAGACATAAAATATGTAAACAATACAGCTAAACATTTTTTTTAAAATATTAATTCACCTCCTTAAAGTTGAGAAGGCCACTACAGACAAGGAGACTACTTAATTGTGATTATTACCCTCTCTCAACTCTATAACTCTGAAACACGAACCTTGACAAACATGGCCGCTGCGCAGAGAAACAAGTTAAGTGCGGTACTACCAGGGAAGTGGTAAGGATTGAACTCTGAAACTCTTACTTATGAATCGAGCACTCTACCACTACACTACTACTGCATTTCATTTTAACTTAATTTCATTTTAACATCTAAAAAAACACATAAATATGTAAACATTACAGCTAAATATTTCATTTTAACATCTAAAAATATTCAAAAACAACTTTAAAAACAACAAACATTTTTAGATTTTACAGTGCATTAAGTATTTTATTTTATTTTTTTTTAATAACGTTTTATTGTTTATTGATATTGATTATTGAAACAACTGTATGTTGTTTATTAAATTGTTTAGAGCTGTTGTTAACAGGGATTTTTTTAGATCATGCTAACGTATTAAGGGTGTTATAGGTGTTAAAAGAATGTAAACGGATTAAATAAAGAAACTAAGGTAAAAGTAAATATTTTATTTTTTCAAAATACAGTTAAAAGAGAATTATAAGAACTTTTTAGTTATAATCAAAATGTTTCCACAAATAATTTTTAATTTTAAAATAAAAGGAGAATATACCTCTGCGATGCGGTCTGCGATTGCTTTTACCATAATTGAACTATAGTCATCAAAGTTTTCTTTGTAACTAAAAAATAAATTAAAAGTTGTAAAATACTTTACTCATATTTCTTTTTTCCTCTTCATTTAAACAAGTTAAAGTTTTTCTTTTCTTTTTCATTTAAGCAAGTTAATATTTCTTTTTTCTTTTTTATTTAAGCAAGTTAATATATACTTTTAGACTTTAATTAACAAACTTCTAATATTTCATCTTGAGTCCAACAATATACTTTCTGACAATAAATTAGGATTTTGATTGATCAAAATAATTTATGCAATTTATTTTAAATATTATATATATATATATTTTTTAGTTACTATGTTGCTTCAAGAAGACCTAAGGGACTTATCACAGAGCACCATGGACAAGCACTTAACTAAGTAGTTTATGCCTTCTTTCTTAAAATTTAAAGATTGCAACATTAAAATGGAATTTGATGAAATTTTAAACAATAAATTCTGCTACCTAGCTAATTGGATCTACCTAAAATATTGGATCTACCTAGGAAGCTGATTCTTTGTAAATAAATTCTTGTTTGAACCTCCTTGTGAAAAGCTACAAAAACATATCTGTTTCTTCCTATTGAAGATATAGCTCTAAAACCCAGTTTAATGGTTCTGGGACTGGCTGGTATTAAGGTATTTAGAATTCTATGGCTCATAAAGAGAATGTTTTAGTAGAGAGATTTATCATAATACTAAAGTAGATAAAAAGTAAATTTGAAGAAAACCTACAAAAAAGGAGATAAATGAGCATTTAAAAATTATTTTTGCACAATCTTTGGCAAGAATCTATATTCTAAAAAATACTTCTGTCATTTTGAAGTTATATGTTAAATAAAAAACCTTATTTAAAGGGGTGTAAATTTTACACTGGTTTTAAACAAGATTCAACAAGATTTTTGAAAACTGAAATCAACCTGATGAGTTTTGGTCCTGTTATATCTATAACTTATATAGTAACAATATAAATGCATTTAAATTTGTAAAATCTAATAATGTGTTGTAATGAAAAAAATAATATGAAATATTTTTTTTTGTTGATGAGCAGACAAAAAATTTTGATGACTAGATGCTAAGAAAAGAATTTAAACAGTCAACGCCAATCATAAGCATTCCAGCAGTCGCATGGTGAGGCTGGGGCTTCGGTCATTTCCTAACAGTGTCATGAAGTTTTTGTGTGAGCATCTTACAGAAATTAGATGGAAAAAAAAGATTTTACATAAAATAATTTTAAGACTTTTCCAAATATTTCTAATAATAGGCGGAATAACATAAGAATTACTGACATTTATTTTATTTCCAGAACATCAGCAGCAATTGCAACCAGCATGTATTAAAAAAATTAAAAAAAAATTAGGATATCATTTTAGATATATTTTTTGTTCTAAACCACATTGTGTTGGACCATGGCCTAACAAAATTTACAGCTAGTATCATAGATGTTCAGTTACAGCACAATTGTATCATAGATGTTCAGTTACAGCAACATTGTTTTCAACTCAAAAAAAAGTACACATAAAATAAAAAATATACAAACTTGGCACTCATTTATTTCTTTAAATTTTTTTTTGATGATTTTCATTTTTAATAATAAAACAAAAAACCTGTCAGCTAATTTATCAGCACCAAAACAGGAAACAACAAACATGCCAACATAATCTTCTACTCCTATTGGAGCAATTAAATCTGACAAACAAATATATGGTTCAACTTTTCCAGCCTCTTTTTCACACTAAAATACAAAAAAGAAAAGTTAAAGCTTTATAGCATTGCAAAAAAGTTGAATGCAGCATGTTTCTGTTATAAAACAGTTTTGTTTTCTAATTAATTATTGAAGAAGTAATTTTAAATGATTGAAAAATATTTTTAACAATTTGACAACCTTAAAATCCTTAAACTAAAACAACATCAAAAAGAAAACTAAAACACTACCATGAAGGAAACCAATCTGCTACGGCAAGTGGTCATTAAAACTTAGTTTAGTGTACTTGTATTTGCTATAAAAATTTTTTCTGTTTTGTTTATTTCAATAAATTTAAATTGTCACTAATCTTTTAACCTTACCATAGTTAAAGCAATTGAATTGTATTTGATTACAGATTTTCTTATTGTTTACAGTATCAATATAATTTTTGTTAATGAAGTTGTTTATTTTTACAAAGATTTTATTTTATACTGCAAGGCGATTTTTTTTATTGAAAAAAATCTTATTTATCAATAAAAAAAGTCACAACCTGATTTGTCAAAAAAAAAACACACACAATCTGATTTGTTTTGCTTATAGCTATAAAACTAATCACTTTTTTTGCATTTTAGATATTGGGAATAAAAGTTGGGAATGACTACACTCTACAAGAACATGCTGCAATAGTGCTGATATGCATGAATAAATGAAATATTAATTCAATTCTTGCAATTCAAGGTGAACTTCAACAACAAAGCATTTACCATCAATAATTAAGGAATTGAAGGCTCAATTTGAAAGAAGCAAGGACAACATTTAATAACTAACAAACAGAAAGACCACAGGCACAAATGCTCATTAAAAAATATAGATAATGTAGCCAAAGTAAATGCAAAACATCAATAAGAAGGATAAAAAAACCCAGAAACATCAATAAAAAGGATGGTGCAACAGATAGATCATGTGAACAGATAGGGCTTTCAGTGTTCAAAAATTACAACACTGTGAAATTTACAACATTTTGGAGAAGGCAGAATTTTTGCATGGTCATAACTTTTGAACATTAAAAGATTATTATATGGAATTTAAAACCTCAATGAAATGAAATTTAATTTTTTAATTAATGTAATTTATGCTTAAATTTATATTTTCTTAGCTTATTGCTCTCACGTTAGGGGTAGGGGAAGCAAATTTTTTTGGGTATTTTTGTTTCCAGGCTCTAATCACAGCAATTTGTTCTAAAATGTTTTCATTTGACATAAATATGAACATACTTAAATTTAGAGTTGATAAAATGCCTGAAAGTATCTCATCTGTAACATCAAAAAATCCTACCTAGTTGGGAATATTCCCAGAGGGGAGAAAAAAAAAGACTTCCAAGTGGTACTAACTCACAGAAAAATGATTGGACTAACCTTTGGTGCAAAAATTATTTGATTAGGACTGCAAAATAGTTTCAATAGGACGGTGCTACAACCCATACTGGTCAAAGAAAACAATTGCATTGTTACAGATTAACACTGACCGGTTGCCAGATTTAATAATTTTAGACTTATTCAGTAGGGCTATCTGAAATAGGACCTATTTGTACCAACATTTAAACTTTTAAAGCTTATTGTTACGAAAATTTTTCAAAAGAAGTTTTTATTTACTTTTAACACTTGATATACTTTTAAATCCAATAAAATCAAAACAAACCACATAATGACAAAGGACAACACATACTTTTCTATTTTTAACACTGACACTTGTTAATAATATAATTTAATACTTTCAAATACCTGTTGTCTCAAGCCATAGAATGTTGCTATATGTTCATTGTGTTGGTCATCAAAAACTAGAATATCATCAACATTACTATTTGCAGGATAGAAAGCAACCATGCCAACTGCTTGAAGTGTATGTTCTTCGATTACTTTTTTAAGTATAACTTGAGCATCATTAAACACACGCTGAGCTTCTTCACCTGCAACATGGTAAAGTCAAAAATGTTTTATGAATTTTTAAATCTAATAAAATATTTTTCTTAATTATTATTTTATACATTTTAAATTTATATAAAATGTACATAAATGTAGAACCTGATTACTAATTTCTTGTTTTTTACTCTGTATGGAGTTTAGAAATTTCAAAAAAATTTCAACGCTCAAAACTACAAACTTTAGGTAAAAAAAGAGAATCTGGAATCCAAGAATTCATATTTGTATTTTTTAAAACAGTTTTTTATTTGAAAATACAAATACAGAGTATTTTTTTTATAATGTACCTATGATAGGGTCTTTAAACAGTTTTGGATAGCCTCTGTTAGGATACTTTCCTCTCAGCTGCCAAACATCAAAAAACGGCTTCCAGTCTATTAAACTTATTAGTTGAGTAATATCAAAGTCTTGAAAAACTCTTGTACCAATAAATGAAGGCGCAACTGTATGAATTAAAAAAAATTATTATTTAATAACAAGCTTTTAAAATAAATAAATACTGTTAATAATGCAGAAAAATTAGAAAAACCTAATAGTAGAGAAAATAATGTAAATGTAAGAATAAGTCCTAATAACTTGATACAAAAATTTATTGAGTATTGAGTAATCCACCTTAAGGCAGAAAAAATATAATAATACATTATAAAATAATAAAAAGAAACATAACTAACAAGAAAAAATAACTAACAAGAAAACTCAATCTATTTTTAATCTTATGAATATTTTGTGTTTTTGTTTCAAGTATTTGCTTGTTAAGTATAAATATTTAAAGAATATTCAGTGGGCAAACTTCTTTTTTTTACAAATTTATTTTAAGATAACTAGAAATTGAAGCTTTTTAAGAAGAGTTTAAAACTGGATCATCGAATCATTAATAAATTTTAGTCAAAAAATGCTCAAAACTAAACAGAACTGTGACCATTCATTCATTTTTTTGTTTTTTAACAAATGATGTTAACTATTGGTTATTTAACACATGATGTTTTTATTGGTTATTTGATGAATAATATTAACTACTGATTATTTAAAAAATGATGTTAAATATTGATTATTTAACAAAATTACTGTGTCTTCTTGGATTATAATTCAAAACTGATCTTTATTTAATAACTGATTTTTTTTTTTATTTATTTATTTATTATAACTTCATATTTATATTTTATTTATATTTATATTATAACTATATATTTATTATAACTTTATTTAATAACTGATTTACAAAACTGATTTTTATTTAATGAATAATATCAACTACTGACTATCTAAAAAATGATGTTAACCATTGGTTATTTAGCAAATAATGTTTTTATTGGTTATTTAATGAATAATATTAACTACTGATTATTTATAAAATGATTTTAAATATTGGTTATTTAACAAAATTACTGTGTCTACCTGGATTATAATTCAAAACTGATCTCACATTGAAACAATATATCCAATATATTTCAAAGTTAGAACCAGCTAAAATGACTTCTGTACCTTGTGCTTGCCATTTTCTTGTTCCTGCTTCCATTTTCTACCTCTACAAACCTCTTATTTGAATATTGTTGGCAACTAGATCAGCTTTAACAATATTGGTAAATATTGTTAAAGCTGATCTAGTTGCCAAGCTTAAGTCTCTGGTTGCAACTCTTTCATTACAAATGCTATCATGGTTGCTGCTTAATCTAGTTATTATCACTTGTTTCATCAAATAAAACTCAATCACGATTAGTGATTAGCACGATTAGTGATTAGCACGATTAGTGATTAGCACGATTAGTGATTAGCACGATTAGTGATTAGCACGATTAGCAAAGTTGCATCCTTTCATTGTTCTTTTATACTCTAAAGACTTTTATTCAGCTATTTTTTTTTCTTCAAACATCAATGCTTTAGAATTATCTCCTGTCTTCATGTTTCCCTAATTTCTTTTGTCACCTCTTTGCTCTTAACCCATTTCTATGTTTTCTGTTAAATCCTAACTTAATTTGGTAATTAGCTTAATCGGGTAAAAATTTGATTCAAAAATAAAAATGTAAACTTAAAAAACAATGAAAAATTTTCATAACGTGAAAACTACATTGAAAAAAAAGTATTAAAGTAACAAACTTGGTTTATAATTGTCCCAATCAAGCTTCAGTTTATTTTCTCTAGCATATTCAATAGTGACATACTTTTTATCCTAAAAATTATAAACCCAATTACTGTGAAAGTAAAAAAACCATATAAAACATATTTATATGCATAAATATTTTAAACAAACAAAAAATGTATATTTTTAAATATTTACATAAATAGTATACTTTTCTTGACTCTAAGTAGTCAACCCTAATCTCATCATATTCCTCTTTGATTTCTTCAACTAATTCAGCTTTACTGGCTTTATCAAGCAAAGCTTGAGCCTTGTTATAAAAAAAAGTTTTTAAAAATTACAAGAGTAGATTTAAAAAATAGAATTATTTGAAAAAAAAATTTTATTAAGACTAATAAACATTACTATGACGACACTTTTGGATGCATCTAAAACATGAATTGTTGGGTAGCTGTAACGAGGTGCTATTTTCACAGCAGTGTGTGTTCTATTAAAAAGAATTACAATAAATAAATTGCACAATAGCTTGTGCTTGAATTAATTGAATAAATTGCACAATAGCTTGAGTTTTTAGCCACAAAATTAGGAGAGATAATGATTCACTACCTTGACGTGGTAGCACCACCTATAAGTAAAGGGATCTTAAATCCCTTTCGCTCCATTTCCTTAGCAACATGAATCATTTCATCTAAAGATGGAGTAATAAGACCAGAGAGCCCTATAAAATCAGCATTTTCTTTAATGGCTGTTTCTAGAATTTTCTCACAAGGTGTCATAACTCCAAGATCTATTACACTAAAAGTAAATAAAATAAAACTGTTATGAAATAAATTATTTCAACTAAAAATAAGCACTAAAATTTAAACCTAATCATCTGTCACTGATTAGCACAATATTTAATTTGAATATTATTTTTTTAATAATATCATTTGAATATAATTTTTTAATAATTTTTAATAATATTATTTAAAATAATTTATATAAATAATTATAAAAAATTTAATTTGAATACTATTAAATTTTTATTTATCAATTGGTGTTTCTTTATATCTTTGAGTATTATTATCGATTTTTCTGGGAAATTAATCTTATTGAAAAAAAACAACTAATGAAATACAAATCGTTGTGTAAACTAATATGATACTAAGGTAAGTCATTTGAAAACCTCTAGGCTAACTGTTGCATTAGACTCACTGTTTATAGACATATCCAATCACAAGAAAAATCATTTAAGAGCAAAAAAAAAAGATGATCCTTTATTTAATACTCCTAAAGAGGATTTAATTTTTAAAAATCAAATGTCAAATTTTTCATAACATTCCTCAATAAAACCATCTATGGAGTATTGAGAAATATAATGAACTTTTTTTTCTAACATGCAAAAAAAAAAAAGAGAATAGAACTCCCATACAGCAACTTGTGGCTTGTCAAAAATATAGGCAATACAATACAAAATAAAAACTTTAATACTACTGGTGACAATTAGAGCTACTTGGTGTAACCTAGATTTTTCCTTACAACTTGTGTGACTAAAAATGATGACCAAGTGGAATAGGTATTAACCAAGAAGTATACCTCAACAAATGTATAATCAATGCCATTCATAAAGGAAAATTACAGCAATGGTAAATATGTAATTTGGCCTGAATTAAACAGATCACATGTTTAATTAATCACAAATTGACTACAAGGACAAACAATAACATGATTCATCTACTTTAGTATCAAAAAACATAAACTTAACAAAAGTTCAAGAAGCTGATCCACTAAAAAATTTTAAACAATTCTTAAACAATCAATGTATGTATATGGCCAGACCGCTGATTAAGTTTTCTAAATAGAAACTAGGATAGGTTATTGCTGTGAAAAAAGGAAGGTTGTACAACAGTTTCAACATTACACAAAAGACCTAATATACCATTGCAGAGATATGGCAGAAAATTACAGAGATAAGGCAGAAGATTTCAGAATTTGGTAAATGCTTGTAGTTTATATATTTTTTGAACAATTTTTAAATGAAGTTGTATTTAAAAAACCATTTGCGCCAATAATTGTTTGAAACACATTAAGCTATAGAATATGAATTTTGTTATTCTTAAGTACAGTTTAAATATTAAAAACTTTAGATGCAGTAGTAGTTAAGGTATTAAAATATGGTAGTATTGACAATGGTTATTGTGTCCTATATCAGGACAATTAGGTATTAAAAAGTTGAAGTATATACACTGTAATATACAGGTGTAAAAATTGATTTAAAAAATTCTGAAAAAACTTTTAAAAAAATTACCGAAAATTATTGCAACCTAATACAACACTAACAATATTTTTTCCAATGTCATGAACATCTCCTTTAACTGTTGCCAACACAATAGTTCCATTGCTTAGCTTCTGAAAAAAAAAGTATCAAAAGCTGAATAAACTAAAGCTTTTTAATTATGTTTGCAACTATAGCTGATGATAAAACCATAAAGCAATATTACTATCAGTTATCACATGCTAATCTAAATCTCTTTTTAACTTAAAAATATTTTTTTTTATATCTAGCATAATAAACCTCTATTTCTTTTGACACATTTCCATTTCTTTCTTCAGTTTCCCTTTTCTCTTTTTCCATATATGGAATGAGATGACCGACAGCTTTTTTCATTACTCTTGCAGATTTTATAACCTATTAAAAAATTTAAAATCACAAACTTTTCAACAATTAACTTTTTTTTTTGAGATTCTTTGATTAATTTGCAAGCTTTTGTTTCTCCAGAGATACTACTTACTTGTGGCAGAAACATTTTTCCAGCTCCAAATCTATCGCCAACAATAGACATTCCCTAAATATAAAAATTATAAACTTATCTTAAATGAGAAAAATATTCCTAACCTATTTTTTTAAGAAATGCTTTTAGTTTTATACTTTTGATTTAATGTAAACATATAATAAAACTTGAAAAGTTTGTTAAGTAGATTTGTTCTACTTTATTCACATTTAGCCAGTCGGAAAAATTATCAAGAGAGTATTAAATTATGATGTAAGCGAGTTCAGAGAACTGTCACTTTTAATAGACAAGAAAAAGTGAATCATAACCTGTAAATAACAAGGATGATGTTTTTCAATTAAATCTTTGGAATGTTATTTATAGTATCTAGCAAGTAAAAATAATGTAAAAAGTAAACATGTGCTGTAATACCGGAGTAAAAAAAAAGACTTTCAATAACATTGAAGTAAAACAACAAGACAATCAAACCAAAAAACCAAAACTTTAAGCTTGAAAATAGTGAATATTTACTAGTTTTACTATGTGTACTAGCTTTAGGTTAGAAAATCAAAATAATTTAAACGGAGCTTAAAAGTTTAAACTTTCATTTTGTAAAAAAGACAAAAAAAAAGATAAAGCAAGAAAAATAAATACAATTCCTAATGATAAGTGAGATAAAAGTTCATAATAAAGTTAAAGAATAAGTAATAAAATTAAGAGATAAGTGAGATAATAAAAACTTTTTTAAAATTCTTTATTCATGTTTTATTTTTATATATACTAATCATGACATCTTGAAGATATAGTGGTGTAGCTGTACGAATCATCTAGATTCACACAGCTACACCAGTTTTTGTTTGAAATGTGAAAAAATACACTTTGAAATAAGAGGCATTACTGACTTTGATTCTTATGTAACATATTTTGGTATCTTCTTGGTAGATAGTGAAAGATTTTACATGTTATAAGTAAAAAAATTTGCAACAATAGACAATTAAAAAACAAATGTGACTAAAGTTTGCAGGGCAGATTGTTAATTGGAACCAATTTTTTTGTAAACAAAAAGCATCAATTAGAATACTATTGGTCATACTCTAATACCTTAAAAGTTTTATTCAGTCTTAGTTTAATAATTAATCATAAAGTACTCAAATTATTCATATAAAACATAAGTTGAAACTAATTTAAAACATTAAAATTAATAAAAATAATCACTTATGAAATGTAAACTGACACTCATCAATGGACCTTCTATTATATTCAGCGGTCTTGGAAATAAATGAGGCAAAAGTCTTGCTTCTTCAACATCATTTAATATATATTTATCGATCCCCTAAATAAATTATTGAAATTTAAAATTTTCATTTACAACTAAATAAAAATAACAACTAAATAACATAAATTTGAAATTCACCTTAATGAGTGAGTATTCAAGCCTTTTAATAACATCATAACTTCTCCAACTCTCACTAAGTTCCAATTTATTAGCTGATTTTCCAACTGTCTAAAGAACACAATATCACATAACATATTAACACACATATAAAATAGCGTACATCAATAATAATATAGCCACCCAAAATTGAACCAAAACATTTGTTATTAAAAATCCTAAAACCTAAAAATCATAGTTGCGCAACATGTCTTATCATTTTGATAACTTTAGACACCTATCAATAATCACTCTAAAAACTTTTACACATCCATCAATAATCACGTTGGTTGAAATAAAACATAAAGTAAAATAAAAACTTTTAAACTAGAGAATATATATTAAAATGTATATAATAAATAAATATATTTTATTATATAAAAACCTGAGCAAACTCCAGCATTCGCTCAGTACTATCAGATCTTTTGTTCCATATTAAATCTTCACAAAGCTCTAACAGTTCTTTAGGAATTTCATCATACAAAGGTATAGCACCTGCATTTACTATAGCCATATCAAGACCATACTAAACATAAAAAATGTAAACTTATTATCTTTGATATAAGTTCTTTCATTATTACTATTATTATTATTATCATTATTATTATTATTATTATTGTTATTATTATTATTATTGTTATTATTGTTATTTTGTATTAGTAGAAAATAAAGAAATAGAATACTGATTATAAATTTAAAATGAATAAACAGAATAAAAAACTTTTTAAACTTTTGAAACAAAACTTACTTTAATAGCATGAAAAATAAAAACTGCATGTATAGCTTCACGAATAACATCAACTCCACGAAAGGAAAAAGAAAGATTAGACAAGCCACCACTTGTTCTTGCATGAGGACATAATTTCTTAATAAAATAAAAAAAAAGTTAATTAATAAAATAAAATAAACAAAAAGAAAAATCCAAATAAATAAAAAACTCAAATTTAAAAACTAGCAGCTAAAACTAACTTTGATTTCTCGAACAGCATTCAAAAAATCAACAGCATAGTTATTGTGCTCCTCCATACCAGTCCCTATTGTTAGAATATTAGGATCAAAAATAACATTGTTTGGATTAAAACCAGCTTCCTCGACAAGTAACTTGTAAGATCTTTGGCAAATGTCAACCTTTGATTGAAAATCTGCCGCCTAGATGTACATAACCAAAGATATACAAAAACACATTTTTAAACAGTTTTTTTATTAGCAAATATTAACAAATAAGCTTATATAAGATGTCTAGTATATATATATATATATATATATATATATATATATATATATATATATATATATATATATATATATATATATATATATATATACATATATATATACATATATATATACATATATATATACATATATATATATATATATATATATATATATATATATATATATATATATATATATATATATATATATATTAGTAGAAAATCACTTAACAAAAATTTATATATATATATATATATATATATATATTCATGTATATATATACATGTATATATATACATACATATATATAAATATATATATATATATATATATATATATATATATATATATATATATATATATATATATATATATATCAGCCCTCAGTTCTAAAACATTGTCTGTCCAATTTAGACAGTTGTGAGAAAAATGAATTTAAAAGCTTAAACTTGTATACAAATTTGAACATCTAAAAACATATTATACTTGTTTTATTGTATTTACCTCCTCCACTCCCTATATTTTGGTAGAGGGTAGAGAGCACAGAGATCGACATTTCAAAATTCATAATTCAATATAGCCCAAACTTGGACATACAATGTTTTAGAATTAACCCATCGATATGTGTGTGTGTGTGTGTATATATATATATATACATATATATATATATATATATATATATATATATATATATATATATATATATATATATATATATATAAAATATATATATATATATATATATATATATATATATATATATATATATATATATATATATATATATATATATATATATATATACACACACATATATACATATATATGTGTATACGTATTTGTATAAATCTTCAGGAGTGCTCGATAAATTAAAGTAAATTAAAATAAATTAAGTTATAACAGAGCTGTATTTATATATATAGGCCTTGCGATGAAGCGAGAGCGATCGCTCCATGCACATGAAACACGCCTTCCGAGCGCAACAAATGGCACTCGCTAGTTTCATTACGAGAGTAAAAAATCGCACTCGTCTAAAGGACTTGCGAGGGAGAAAATTTTAAGTTAATTTTATAGAAAATAATTTTATTAAAATTTTTTTTTCCTGAAGTCAAAATATGTTTAAACAGTAGAGTTTGCATATTGTCAAATAAAGAAGTTATATTCATAATAAAGTACATCACGCACGCATGCATACTGCGTTACGTACTTCAACTTTAATTAATTTTTTTTAAATTCCACTTAAACTTTATCATATTGTCTGCTTAATCACACCCTGGTCAAAAAGCCAAACCATTCACTAACTCTTATAGTTTTTTAGGGGCTATTTGACAAGAAACTTTGCTTAAATAGAACTTTACTTTGAATTGCATAAAAGTCCATGCAATAAAATATCCAAACTTGCAACACTTCAATGAAAATTTTAAACTTAAATGTTAAAAAATTAAATATCAAGCATAATATTTATAAATATCTAGCGCATTATTTACAAATATCTTATAAATAAATATCTAGCGCATTATTTATAAATATCTTATAAATAAATATCTAGTGTAAAAAATTGATCAAACTAAAACTTCACTTAAAGCTTAGATTTTGTAGAGGTTCGACCACATTCTATTAATTAATGACTATCATATTTAATAATCAAAAACATCAAAACGTTGGAATATCAAATATTTTTTGTCTAATATAAGTTAATAAACTAAATATTTTTACTGGAATCCTCAAATTGGTTAATAATAAAAGCTTATATTATTAATATAATCGAATCGGTTAATAATATGAACTTATATACTTATAACTTATAACTTAAAGTTTATTAATTAAAAAAGTTGAAAAATAATAATACAAAGGTTCAATAAACAATATATTATAATAATTATATTAATGTTATATAAATTATATAACAAATATATTTGTTATATAACTTTGAATTGAAACTTTTAGAAGCGTGCTCACAACAAAAAAAAGAAAAAATGTAATGTCACAAGTTTCACAAACGCATTTCACACGAGCAGTGAACGGCTGAGGGAAGAAATGAAGTACATTAAAATAAAGGAGAATTATTTTTTGAACAAAGCATATTTTGACAGTCGTCAAGACAAAAATAAAGACTAATAGAAGAATATTTAAAAATAAATAAGACAGACAGTGCACCCAAACAGTACTTACAACAATAAAAAAAAAATTATTTTATAAACACTAATATGAACGAAGATATACAACAAACATATCACCAAAAACTTATAAAACAAAAAATTGATCACAAAATAAAAAGTATGCTCACAACAATGTAAGGCCTCAGAATGGAAAAAAAAAATTAATGCTAATGTGTAAACATAATTTGTTTCGATGAGATTCGGCACTAATAACTTGTTTATCTTGTCAGACAAACATCACCACTTATGCTTTACCCGGCGACTTACACCTAATCCATACTGCATCCAAACGCATTTCTTAAAACATACGTCATTATATAAGTTATTTATATATTATATTTGTATAAGTATATACATAATATATATGATATTAGTATAAGTTTATTATATATTTATTAAGTATATAATCAAATATATAAAATATTATTCACTTGATAATAATTAAAAAAGCTCTGTTAAATAATGCAACACTTTATTTCCTTTTTTTTTTTTTACAGCAATATAAAAGAACAAAATTTATAAGTAGTATAAACTTACATTAATTTAATATACCAATAACATAATTCCTACTTCTTTTTTTTTTTAAATAATGTAACTTTTTTAAATAAAATAAGTCTATAAAAATGGTAATTATTGTAGCTCTATTGAATAAATATAACCGTGGTCTATTGAATTAAATAATATAACAGTGGTCTATTGAATTAATAAATATAACAGTGGTCTATTGAATTAATAAATATAACAGTGGTCTATTGAATTAATAAATATAACAGTGGTCTATTAAATTAATAAATATAACAGTGGTGCAGTTGTAGAGAAGAGGTAAAGAGATTAAACATGTGAAAATGTGCCAGGTAGCAAGGTTTATGTTTGGAACTATAGGGTTGAAAAATAGAAAAAATAATACTATTAAATGAATAGCCAGAACTGTATCAAATAAATACAAAAACTAAATGATTAAATAGTATAAAAGTAGTAAAAATTTATATTATTTTATAAAAACTTTTATGAAATATAAAATTTAAAAATTGTATTTATAAAAGCAAAAAATTTTTATATAAGTAGAAAAAAAGTTAAACGCACTTGTCCCTTTTCATCAAAAGCCATGACAACAACTGCTGCACCATATTTTTTAATAAGTTTAGCTTTTTGCAAGAAATCATCTACACCATTTTTCAGACTGATGCTGTTAACAATACACTTGCCTTGTGTACATTTTAATCCTGCCTCTATAACCTCAAACTTAGATGAATCAATACATAGTGGTACCTAAACAAAAGTTTCAATATAGTTCAAATATTTTTTAAAAACAGTAACAGCTCAAGTTTTTATTCAAAATAAATATTTTCAACATACTTTTGAGATGTCTGGCTCTGAAGAAATTAAATTACAGAATGTTGTCATGCAATTTACACCATCCAACATTCCATCATCCATGTTAATGTCAAGAACTTGAGCACCATTTTCGACTTGTGTCTTAGCAACAGCTAATGCTTCCTATATCAATAAGATTTTTAAAATTTTACCAGTCAATTTTTAGCACAAACATCCTTAAAAAAAATTAATTTTTGCATATGATAAATTAGGATTTAAAAAAAAAAAAAAAGATACCTCAAATTTGCCATTCTTTATTAAATTGCAAAACACACGAGAGCCAGCAACATTACACCTCTCACCAATGTTTATGAAAAGTGAATCAAACATGATGGACTTTATTTCCAAACCTTGTTCAACCAAATTTTTCAAATTAAATATGTGTAATAAATTGTCATAACACAACTATATTACAACAACTTGTCTCAATTACTTACAAATATATTATGAAAAAAATTTTTTTAAAAGAAATAAAATTACCTGAGAGATGTAATACATCATCATGTAATGATTGTGGTAAAACACGTGGAGATATATCTTTTACTGCATCAGCAATAGCTCTATCATGTTTAAGAAAAATAACTATTAATTTTAACAATTAATACCCTGTTCATACTGAGAATAAAACTTGTTTTATTTTAAAAGCGTTTTAAATTGTCATTGTTTAAAGCTGAATAAAGCAATAAAACAATACTACAAGGTTGCTTTGTCAATATAAAAAGCTTGTGTTAATATATAAACTTTGACATGTTGTTTTTTTGATATTTGATACTGTTTATAACATTAAAAACATAAAATGCGTCTAAAATAAAATGTGTTGTATTGTCAGTATGAATGGGGTATATTATAACTTAATCATGTTTTAGATTTTGTGAAACATTAATGATTTAAAAGTAACTTTGCTTTCCTTTGTTAAACAATGGAGCAGTCTTTACCCACAGTGTTACATTCCATTTCCCAACAGTGTCCGTGACTGGGCGAGATTAGGATGTGACTGAAGCATACATAACTACACTATTTTTTTTAAATTAAGATGTTTTGGAAGTTATTGACCATTTTGATAAGTGTTAAAAACATCTCCTTTTAACGCAAAAAAAAACTTTGCTTGCCATCTCAGTAACCTGTTTAACTCTTCATTCAATAGACTACTTATGACTTAAAAAGAGCTTTCAAAAAAACTACATTATTGCAAAACTGCTTTAGGTTTTGTTGCTTATTTAAAGTATAATAACAGAAACTAAAGAGGATATTTCAATTAATTTTGATATATATTTGCAAGAAAAAAATTTTGTTAAACAAATCTTTAATGAGATGCTAAAACATACATGTTACCAAACATAATAATAAAAGTTGTCAATAAAAAAACTGTATCATAACTGATGCACCAAAAAGAAACATCTGAACTTTTATTTAAAACATTGCTCTTGTTTTTTTGCAAGCTACACATCTTTTTTGCATTAATTTTACAAGAATGTTGCAAGTTTCCGTTGAAACTCTTTTTCAAATGATATTTAGTTCTCCCTTTAGATTATTTATGAATCATATTCAAACTTTAAATACTTCTTTGCCAATCCAAACCAAGTAGATTCATTTAAGTTCAAATCTGATATAAAACTTAAAAACTATATTTATATAGTTTTGGTTTGGCTGATGCAAGTTTTGATAAAATGATATTAAGTTCTTACTTGAGATTATTTATGATAACGACTCAAACTTTAAATAAACCAAGTAGATTCCTTTGGGTTCAAATCTGATGATCAAGCTGGCCAGAGCAATAAATCTACTTTGTTTTCTTTTATCCATGCTTTAATCAATAGCTGAGCTGCGCTATATTTTATTGAAACTACCATCATTTGTTTCAATTAATTATCAAGTTACCATCCAGTTCACTAGTACCATAGGTGTGTTGCTTGATTCAGACTTTATAAATGTTAATCAGACTTATTAGAAAAAATTAAATCAGCCCCAAATACCAATACTCAAACCACCACCTTGCAACTTTAAAATATCAAAGTATTAACAGTGCCATGTTGCGCATGAATGGTGTCCCTGTTTGTACTTTTGGTGCGCATTGCGGAGGCCACATTTGGAGCCCTTTGTTACGGTTTAGGGTTTATTAGTAGTAATGAGACAATTACTTGGGCTATTAAACAGTGTTCTGAGTACTATCTATGCTTTGAGTCAAGTTCTTCAATCTAATTTAAAAATGAATAAAGTACCAAAAACTATAAAACACAAAAAACCATCATCATCACCAAGTTCTCTAAACTTATCATTCACTAATATTTGTGGTCTTCGAAGTAACTTTTCTTCTGTTGAGTCTTATCTCTTGCAAAGTTCACCAGACCTACTTGCACTTTGTGAGACTAATTTGAGTTCAGCTGTCTCATCTTGTGATCTTAGTGTTGATGGTTATCTTCCTCTAATTTGTAAAGACTCCAATAGTCACATGCTTGGACTGGGCATTTACATTCGTAAGAATTCAACCATTTGTCGTGAAACTAGGTTTGGATCCACAGACAATTCTTTTATGTGCTTTAGTTTAGCACCACTTCACTCCATTGCCTTTCTCTTTGTTCTATATCGCTCTCCTTCATCTCAAGACTGCACACTTTTTGACGTTATTTCTGATCATATTGACCAAGCCCTCTCTCTTTATCCAACAGCTAATATAGTTGTTGTTGGTGACTTTAATGCTCACCACTCTGAATGGCTTGGCTCTAGTGTCAGTGACTCTGCAGGCATTAAAGCCCACAACTTTTGCCTTTCTCAATCCCTAACTCAAATAGTCAATTTTCCAACTCGCTTTCCAGACAACCCGAACCATTTACCTTCTCTACTCGACTTATGTCTTGTTTCTGATCCTAGTCAGTGCTCAGTTTCTCCACATTCACCCTTAGGTGCTTCTGATCACAGTTTGATCTCTCTAAAACTAATATCTCATTCTTCTTCATCACCTGAATCCCCCTATTATCGAACCTCTTACAACTACAGTAAAGCTGACTGGGATTCTTTCCGTGATTTTCTTCGTGATGGCCCTTGGGTAGAAATCTTTCGTCTTCCTGTCGACAAATGTGCTTCTTACATAACTTCGTGGGTTCAGGCTGGCATGGAATCTTTTATTCCCTCTCGACAATTCCAGGTCAAGCCTCACTCTCCTCCATGGTTTTCTTCACACTGTGCTGCTGCGATTGCCAATCGAAACCATTACTTCCATATTTATCAGCAAAACAATTCTCCAGGAAACAGGCGTCTGTTTATTACTGCTAGAAATAATTGTAAAAAGGTTTTGTCTAACGCCAAAACCCGCTATTCTCAGGTCATGAAATCTCGTATCTCATCTCAAAAATTAGGCTCTCGTGACTTCTGGAGAATCTTTAATAATATCAATAAAAAGGGCAAATCTATAATTCCACCTCTCTTGTATGGTTCAGACTTTGTCACCTCACCTAAAGACAAAGCTGAATTGTTTGCTAAAAACTTTTCATCAATATCATCTCTTAATTCCACTAGTTGCTTTCTACCTGATATTGCCATCAAACAGGTTGATCCGTTGCTTGACATTCATATCACTCCAGCATCTGCATCTAAAGTGATTTCTTGCCTAGACTCTTCTACAGCTTGTGGCCCAGACAACATACCTGTTATTGTCTTGCAGAAGTGTTCTCCGGAGCTGTGTTCTATACTCTCAAAACTATTCAACAAGTGCTTATCAGAGTCTTGCTTTCCAGCCTGCTGGAAAGCGGGATCTGTTATTCCTATCTTCAAAAATTCTGGAGAGCAATCTGATTCGTCTAACTACCGTCCTACTAGTCTTCTTCCTATCATAAGCAAGGTTTTTGAATCTTTAATTAACAAACATTTAATTTCTCATCTTGAATCTAATCACTTACTTTCTGACCATCAATATGGATTTTGATCTTCTCGTTCTTCAGCTGATTTGTTAACAGTAATAACTGACAGGTTTTATCGTGCATTAGATAAAGGTGGAGAGGTTAAGGCCATCGCTCTCGACATTTCAAAAGCTTTTAATAAAGTTTGGCATGCTGGTCTTCTCCATAAGCTTTCTTCTTATGGTGTATCCGGCAACATCTTTAAGATCATTGAATCCTTCCTTTCCAATCGTAGCATAAAAGTTGTTCTCGATGGACAATACTCTTCTTCTTATTCTGTAACTTCAGGGGTTCCTCAAGGTTCTATCCTTGGCCCTATACTCTTTTTAATCTACATTAACGATCTTCCAGATATTCTCTCATCTAAGGTGGCATTGTTTGCTGATGACACTACCATTTATTCTTGTTGTGGTAAGAAACCAACACCCTCTGATTGCTTGGAGGGGGCATTTGAGCTTGAAAATGATCTTACTTCTGCTACAGCATGGGGCTCACAGTGGCTGGTGAACTTTAATTCAGATAAAACTCAATTTTTTTCAGCCAATCGTTATCACAATAATTTAGATCTTCCTATATTTATGAACGGTGATGTACTCGATGAGTCACCTACTCTTCATCTTCTAGGATTAACTATTACTTCCAATCTTTCTTGGAAACCATATATCAAATCAGTTGCAAAATTAGCATCTGCTAAGGTTGCATCTCTTTATCGAGCTCATCACTTTCTTACTTCAGATTCTATTCTCTATCTCTATAAATCTCAAATCCGGCCTTGTATGGAATATTGTTGCCATATCTGGGGCGGATCCTCTAATGATGCTCTTTCTCTTTTAGACAAGGTGCAAAAACGCATTGTAAACATAGTTGGACCTGCTCTTGCAGCCAACCTCCAACCATTATCACATCGTCGTAATGTTGCTTCTCTTTCTCTTTTCTACAAATACTATAATGGGCACTGCTCTAAAGAGCTAGCGTCTCTTGTGCCATCTACTATAATTCATTCTCGTGTTACTCGTCATTCAATTAAGTGTCATCCTTTTTCTGTGACTGTTCCTAAGTGCTTCAAAAACGCTTATTCGTCTAGTTTTTTTCCTCGAACATCAGCTCTTTGGAATTCGCTTCCTTCATCTTGCTTTCCTGACTCAAATAATTTGCAATATTTTAAGTCGTCTGTCAATCATTATCTTGCTCTAAAATCTTCATCTTTTCTCTTTCAGTAACTTCCAACTTTAATTAGTGGCTGCTTGCAGCTTTGTTGGAAGCGAAGATTTTTAAAAAAAAAAAAAAAAAAAAAGATTAAAATTTAAAAAAATATTTGCAATATTTTATAGCATCGAGCAATATAGGTAAGAAAAGATGATTATTGAATATGAAGAAATAAAAAAAGTGATAAGCCAAAAAAAATAAAATTATAATACATGTGTATATAGTATGGAAAATAGTCATAGCTTCCTAGTCCTAACATAAATAATTTTAAAAAAATGCAAAAACATGCATCAAAGGACTAGACCGAGCGAAATAAGAATAATTAAATTTCTCTCTTCCTAATTTTTTCCTTACTTCCCAAAGTGAAATAAGGAAAAAATTAGGAAGAGAGAAAGGATAATAAAATTAAAAATATATATTGAACAGATGTTCAGAATAAAACAAAGACACTATAGTAAAGTGTGTAGTGAAAAATAATAATGATAATTTAAACACCGCGCATGTAATAGAAATGTAATAAAAACAAAACAGGACACATAAGTAACCATAAACCTACAGTAAATACAAAAGTAACCATAAACCTACAGTAAATACTTAAAACAAATATACATATGTATAGATATATAAATATTTAAAATGAATAAATATAAAATGATAGGAGGTATAAGATAAAGAAAAAACATTGCTTTTGTGTAATCATAATTTATGCAGTGGTGGTAGTAAACTTCTCCTCAGAATTGCATTTATTATTACCTGCGATTCGAAAAGGCTTAGCACCAATACCTAGTTTATCCCGTCAGAGAAACATCATTGCAATTTATAATATGCCATTTATGCTTAACCCCGTGATTTATGCCTACTCTATACTGCAGTAAAAAAGGACTTTTCTACAAACAGCCAAAGCCCTAACTTCACCCAAATTTGTAAAGCACTAATATTTTTGAAGAAATAATATGGATAGTGAGAGATGTGAATTCAATACCAAATAATATAACAAATTTAAAATAAAATAAAATAATATATATATATATATATATATATATATATATATATATATATATATATATATATATATATATATATATATATATATAATAAAATATAATTTTTTTAACAAAAATGACAAAAAACAATAAACTAAAATGTAAATGATGATATAAAATAATAAAAAATTATTCTAATATAATAGAAAACCACAAAATACTCAACTACTCTACCAATATGATAAATGCTGTTAGATTAAACTTTATTAAAAATACAACAAGTTGCTAAAATTGGTATTTATTGGATAAATAAACTCAAGCCGATATGATATCGAAATATAAATGAAATTATAAAAACAACAAAACCATACAAAGTATGGTTAATGCCGCCATAGATACCTAGATCGAATGTTGCTAGCCAATCAAAAAAACAGGTTTTAAATAAAATATAGCAATAACAGCGAAAACAGTAAACAAAACCACTACAACGTCAAATGTTAAAAATTACATAGGGCAGGAATATTTTTACATATATATACACACACATATGTATACAAACATATATACATACATACACACACATACCAATGGTTGTCGAAGTAAGTATCGCATGTTCCAGTACAAAAGAGTCAAGTATTACTAGAAACCAGCGTAAAAAATCTAAAAGATAATATAAATCCTATGTGTAGATTTAACATCTACACATAGAATTTATATCTATGCATATTTATATTTGTGTTAAGTAAGTTAAACATTTGTATATAATGAAGATTTATGTTTACTTATGTGTCCTGTTTTGTTTTAGGTATACTTTAACAATAAAATTACTGTTGACTATAATTGTGTACAACCTTTTTCTTCTTAAAATAAATCTGTGTTTATTCTGTTCGTTTTTCTTTACATCTGTTCATTTTTCTTTGTTTTTATTACTTATCCTCCTTTATATAAAAAGTTTTTTCAATAGAAATATTTCATATTTTTCTGTGGGCTTTCATTGCTTAGTCTAGTTCAAGCACCGCAGATTACCTGCATCAAATATAACAAAAATATTATATTTATCATATAATATAATAATAATCTATGTAACTTTCATTGTAATTCATTACTACTATTATTTTTATTATTATTGTAACTGTTTTTATTTTTATTATTATTTTTTTTTGTTAATATTTAAAAAAAAAAAAAAGCAATACTATTTACATAGCAGAAAGTATTTCATTTACAATTTATGTTTTATTTGTTTTTTTTTGTTTTACTTTTTGCACACACATCAAATGACTTAAAAACATGCAAAGGTGTAATTATATATTATAACTGTAATTATATATTATAACTGTAATTATATATTATAACTGTAATTATATATTATAACTGTAATTATATATTATAACTGTAATTATATATTATAACTGTAATTATATATTATAACTGTAATTATATATTATAACTGTAATTATATATTATAACTGTAATTATATATTATAACTGTAATTATATATTATAACTGTAATTATATATTATAACTGTAATTATATATTATAACTGTAATTATATATTATAACTGTAATTATATATTATAACTGACTTAAATAGGTAGAACAAGAGCAGAGTGTACAAACTGACAAACAAAACATCAACTGAGGGTTTTGGTTTGGGTGAGCAATTTTAATACCAACCTAAAATAATTATCAATTATGGTAAAATGACAAGATTTTACCACAGTAAAATCCAGTGAAAAAAATTTTTAAAGTGCTGCATCTTTGTTAAAACTCTTATCTTTATTTTCCTTCTTATAAGTTTAAACCCTTCATCTTAAAATCTTCATTTTAAAACAAAAATCTGGCAAATTCAAAATAACACAAAACTACAAACATTTACTAACATAAGGATGAATTAATATTATTATTTTTATTAATACCAAAGATATTTTCTCTATTATTTTATCCTTCGTGATATTTTTGACATATTTACATTACTGTTGACTTTATTATTGAAATAATTGAAAATTATCAAATATAATTAAAAAAAGCCTTTAAAAATGGGTGTAAATAAAATTAGTTTAAAATCAGAATAATGATGAAAAAATGCAAAAAAAAACATGCAAAAAAATTAATTAAACAAGGTAATCAAACAGTAATAAGTTAAATATAATTTCATATAGAAAATAAAATGTAACATAACTTACTTGATGTGAGCAGGTGTTGTTCCGCAACAACCCCCCACTATGTTTAATAAACCATCTAATGCAAATTCCTATGTAAATATATAATTCACAACCTAGATCATTAATTGCATAAATAATGAAAAATCAATTATATATTAAAGAAATACAGTATAGTTTTATTATAGAACAAATTTTCAATTTAAAAATCATTTTCCTGGTTCTATTGCTGCCTAAAATACCCCAAGGAATTGAGACATTTGAAATTCAATATCTAGTTTTTTAAAATCTTTTAAAGATTTTACAAAAATTGTTTAAAAGATGAACAGTTATTTTTTTCTGTAAATATATTTATAGTAAAAACAATTTATTTAACAATGCTTTTGCTAAAAGAATTTTTTACAAAAACCAAAAACAAAACTATTTAAACCCATTTAATGGTTTAAATAATTTTATAAAGTATTTATGGGACATTCACAAAAAAATCACAATGGAATCCTAGTTAGCTTTAGTAGTAAGAAATGAAATGATTGAGTCAATCTAATGCAGAAGTACAAGATAAAAATTAAAGTGAAAGCATAACACTCACAAACTGAGAATAAGTCAAGACAAGATGCAAATCAAAAAGTGAAGTTAAGTGACAAGTCTGGAAAAGTTAACTATTTAAGCAATTATGTCTGGTGAACTTCGCAAGAGGTAAAATTCAACAGATGAAAATTTACTTTAAAAACTACACATATTTGCAAAATATAGATTGTAATAATTTGATTTTAATAATGGCATTTATATTAGTGAGTCGCACGCCATGACACCCCAAGTAGAAAACTGTGTAGCTGCCTTAGCCTAGGCAATCTTTTGTGACCTCAACAACACCTACCAAAAGCACTAAAAAGGACACCATGCATACACAACATGCATGGTATCCAAAATATTAAAATAAATACCCTAATCTTTTCGGCCATTGCTTCAGGGGTCTCATCATACTCACCAAAATGATTGGGTAACCCTGAAAATAAAATAAAATTAAAAACCTACCAACTCTAAGTATCACTTAAGTATTCACATATTTTTTATCATTTTTTTATTTTTAGCAAATTCTAAAACATTGATTTACTATTAATTTGTGAATGATTTACAATAATTGTAATATGAACAAAAAAAAGGAAACATGTATTTATGACAATTGAAAAAACGAAAAATGAATTAAAGTCAAATTTCACTAACACAGTAGTATGCAGCCCACGCAAAGCTCTTAAAGGAAAAATTTTACCACAGCTTATGGATGGCAATAAATTGCCAACCGTAAACTGCTAGAGGTCGGCATCAGTTTGACAAAAAAAAATTTACACAAAGAGGTTACCATAAAACATAGAAAAGATGTTGACAGTTAGGTTGGCATTGCCAAATGCCGACCCTAATTTCGAGGGTTGAGTATGTAACAATAAGATGAGAGAATAAATTTTAAAATGAAAAGTCCTATTTCTCTCAAACTTTCACTGAAATGCCAAAAAACTGATTTCATTATTAATAACAAATAAATTTTTACTAATTCTAAGCAATCTAATCTTAAAAACTAATTTTACCGAAATACGAAATTACAAAAGTGTCCAATCAGATATTAAAAATAAATTATTTTTTAAGGCTTTTGTTTAGTTTTTACAAAAATTAATAAAAATTTATATATTTTGGAATCAAACAACTTGTTTTAAATAAATGTTAAAAATGCAAAAATATTTAGTTTTAAAGCCAAGTTGTCAAAAAGCAGATATTGCATGCAATTGAACAAGACAGAACTACAAAAAGACATAGCTGCTCAGTTTAATAATCAAGCATCTAGTCAGAAAGGCCACAAGTTACATCCAAGAGACAAGATAAAATTTTAACTTGTGTCTTAAAAAATAATCCACGCAAGAATGTTAAATGCTAAAATAAAAGAACTGAAATGTAGTGTTGAAGCAAACAAGCATCGTTTAAGGTCTGCAAACCTATTTGAAAGACATTTGGTAAAGAAAGCTTTTGCTTCTATAAAGAATCAAAAACCAATCATAACATTTGCTGGCGAACATTTAAACTAGACAAGAGAAAAAAGGGCAAAAATACTTTATAGTGATGAAAGTTTTAGTTATTTGGATCTGATAATATTTTGTTTGCTGCTCAAAAGAGCAAAGACCTTAAATACCAGTTATCAACACTAAAACTTTAGTTTGCTTCAATAGAAATTATGTTGATCCTATCCATTTGATTAATGGCATAATGGGCAAAAAAATGCACCAGTATATCATTAAGGATGTTATGCTGCCTTCATGCTAAAGACACAATGTCTTGAGGATGAATATTTCAGCAAAACAACAATCAAAAGCACACTCCAACCCTCATAAAGGATTTTTATGATTTTTAAAGTCCATTTATGGAATGCTTTTTGTAAAATCCTGATCTTAATCCAATGGAAGATCTATAGTAACATTTTGATCTACAAATTTCTGGTACAAACCAACAAGTAAACATGATTTGAAATTCTAAAATGAGAATGAGAGCTTTTGAATTCAATGTTTTGCCATTGCCAAACAGTAACAAATGCTAGGGATTTCACAAAGAATTATTAAATCAATTTACTTTAAATTAAAACATTTTCAATTAAAAAAAAAAGTTAAAAAAAAAAATTATCTTGTAATATATATTTTTCCTGCCTGGATACTCTTACGCATGCACATTTTAAAAAAAAACTTAACTTTTAAGATTAGATTATTTAGTAAAAATTTATTTTTAATAAAAACTCAAGCTTTTGACATTCCATCAAAAATTGAACTTCTCATTAAAATACTATTTGCTCTTATCCGATTACTTGCTACTGTATCATACTGTAGCATGCTACTGTATCTGTAAAATACTGATGTTTAATTAATGAAACTTATTGTGAGAGCCAAGTTACCAGCATTAGGGTAGCAGATGACATAACCCTCAAACATCAAACCAATTCTTTCAATAAATGGTCGTATATCTTCAGCTCCTAATGCACAATTCAAACCTAAACTAAAATTAAATGGTTCATATAATAATAATAATTTTTTTTTTTTTTTGCAACCATCATCAATCTAACTCTTCACTTAACACAAATAAAGATATAATATGAGCAACCAATTACTATAACACTTAAGCAACCAATTAAAATCACACAAGTAATCAAAATCATTTCCATTCATTCATGCAAGTATAGCACATGCAATTAAGCAAGAGAAAGAAAAAAAACACAAGAGAAAGAAAAAAAGCATAAAAAAGATTACAATAGGAAAAATATTAAACACGAGTATTGTTCCTCAATATCACTGAATAGTAAAACAAAAAATTGTCAAAAAAAATTTTTTTCTAATTATAACAGTAAAAAATTTAATAACAATAATAATATTTTTGCTAATAAAAATATTTAAAAACATTTTCGCAGCTATTACATATTTATGAAAATGGCTTTGTTAGAAGTAAATGACCCAGGCCCCGCCTAAAAATGAGACTTTTTCAAACCCAGCCCCGGCTAAACTATAAGATTTAGCAGGGGTTAATAGCTGGATCTAGAAAAAAATGTATAATACTTTATATGTTATAATGTTATGCTTACATTTACTATTTATTAAATACTGGAAAATATTTATACATTTTCAAATTCTAATTTACTTTTAACAAGATTGCAAGCAACCACTATTAAGTTATGAGTTACTTTAAAATAGAGAATAAGTAAAAATACTAGGAAATGGTTAACTAAAGACTTGAAAAGTTGTAGGTTGTATATAAAAGAAAAACATGAAGATGGCTAATAGTTATAAGGTTTTTTTGATTTACAAGGAAAAAAACTGGATTAATAAAAGTTTTTATAGCATGAAAGGACAGATACAGTAAGAGAATGAAACTTGTTGAATAAGAAACAAGCAAGAATGAGTTTTGATTTATCATAACAGAGGCTATAGCTTGTTTGAACATTGACCACAATTATATTTGTAGAAAAAAGAAAGAAATGCAACCTTACAACAATGGTAGAGTGGCTCAAGTTTGGCAGATAAAGCAGCTCTAATTTATTACTATTTTTTTATATATGTTAATTCCCCTCCCCAAAGCTGAAAACGCCACTACAGGCAAGGAGGCTACTTAATTGTCAATCATATAACTCCGAAACACAAATCTTGACAACTAAAGCCGCTGTGCAGAGAAAAATATTGAGAGCGGTACTACCAGGGATTTGGTGGGGATTGAACTTGGTACCTCACACTTATAACGCTTTAAGGGTACCACAAGATATCTTGTGGTACCTTTAAAGTTACTTGAAATAAGAGTGTAGGCCTTTAAGAATAACTTTATTACTGCAGTTAGTAAGAAATAATTTAATAATCTCAAAACTTTTATATAAAGAAACTAAAAACAGAGTGAAGACTAATCGTAGGATAGTTGGAGAGGTCAAAGTGTTTTCTAAAGTTTTAAAAAATTGGAACTACTTATATAGCACTTTTTAAAATTTAAAAATTTTTAAATATTATATAATTAATAAGAATAAATGTTAGACTTACTTTGGTTAATGACATTGTTGAAGACTAACCAAAAGTCTCTAGAACCTCACATCTGATATAAGATACAAGATTTAATAAACAGAGAATAACAGAGCTTAATATCAGACAGGAACTTTTTACATTAGCTTCTTGAAATAATAAAAGGAGATTTGTTTTTTAGAGAGATGTTCTTGTAAAAAAGATTTATAAAATGATTAATAAAGCAACTGCTCAAGATAGTGAAAAATGAGGAGTAGAATGAGGTTTGACTTTAAATTGAAGAGTAGGAATAAAAGCTTCCAAACTTTTAGTCCAGAAGGAATAAAATCTTCTGAGATGCGTTTTATGCATACATATTAATGACATAAACATATATGTTTGCTATTTATTTAGATGCTGGCATAAAATATCCTTTCATATTTATATAAACTTTAGTATTTATATGGTGTTGTATTTGCCGAAAGAAAAGATGATGATGATGATTATGATGATGATGATTATGATGCACTTTATGCATACATATTATAGATATTTAAACTAAAAAAATAAAAGTTTGTACAGAAACTAACAAAAAAAAAACTATGCAAATTTGCCTGTAAATATATGCAACAATTTTTAAATAAAATAACTTATACCACATAGGGTTAACATGACAAGTGCTGATCACAAAAGCTTCAGTAGTCTGACCAGATAGAGTACGCCCACTTTTATCAACAATAGTGCCTGACACCTAAAAGGTGTAATTATAAAACAAAGACAATACAAGTAATATCATCATTATTGTTGCCATAGTCATTGTTGTTAAGGATAGAAAACTTACAAAGACAGGTATTCTTTTGTACTTTTCTTCAAAAAGAGTTTCAATAGCAAACAAAGCAGCCTAAAATTTTAATATTAACTCAAATTTAAAGGTAATAACTACAAGACACATTATGTAGATTAAATTTAAAGGTAATAACTACAAGACACATAATTAAAATTAAAGTTAATAATTAGGGCGTTTAGGCCCTTTTGTTTTCAAAAAATGCCGGTTTATTTTGCGTGCCTTCTGATTGGTTTTTTTTTTTTTTAAATCTCGAAGCTAATTGTGTTATTTTATTTACAAATATTTGGTGATTTTATTATCTACAAGTTTCAAGTTTTAACTTAATACTATGGGGCAGAAGTTATATAAAAGCTGAAACGTTTTTTTTGGTAATTTACTCAAAGGACCATAAAGAGATGATGGAAGTAAATTGCTATGAGTGAAAACTAATGTAAAAACTTCAATTTTAACGATTTTACTGTTTACGGAAAGATAAAATATGAGCTTTTTAGCCATTTATTGAATACTTTAATGCTGTAAACAAGGAGACTTTTTACTTTTGAGTAAAAGAGACATTTTTGAAATGTAAATACTTAACACCTTTGTTTTAACTGTTTTTATGATGTTGTCGCGATGCTTTTTATGTATTTTAGTGGAAGTTTTGTTTTGTTTGATACTTTAGTTGAAAAAAGATTTATAAAAAAATCAAAAAATTAGATAAGAAAAGCTTAAATTCTACTTTTTAAAAATATATAACAGCAATAGTCGAAAATAAAAGTTTAAAAAGTTTTGTTTTTAAGAAATGCAAATCGCTTGGATCTCTCCTTAACTATGCTGAGTAATACTAGATTAAATTTATTATTAATGGCAATAACTTGACACAGAATATATAAATATTACTAAAATGTGTTTTTTTGATTGAGGATTCCTTAAATACAAAATAAACGACAAATTTTCTTTTATTACTGGCAACTTTGTTAAAATCGTATAATTTTTTTTACTTTTTAGTTACAAAATATTATGTGACATTTTTTCATGTGTCATTTAAAAACAAATTGTAACAAGTAATAATAGAGTAATAACAAGGTGGTGATCGAGAGAATAGGAACACCATTTGTTAAATTTTTCTTATTAAAAAAAAAACTATGAATATTCTGTCTTATATTGTTTAATGATCTTTCAGTTTCTAAACTGATTATTCTTATCATCATTATCATTTGAAAAAGCAAAACCAGTTATCAAAAATAACTTTCACCAGAAAAAATTGATTATTCTTTAAAGTTTGTTTATTTAAGTGGACAAAACAATGGGGACAAATGTTTATCAATTATTTTTTTATGATTTTGAACAATAATTTTTGATTACTTTAGTAGTTTATCAGATCATAAATTTCTTCAAAATACAAATGTTAATGATTACCAGAAAAATTGGAAAAACCAATTGCAAATATTAATATTAAGAAATTCAACTAAAAAAAAGCAAAAAACTTGAGAGATTGCTAGTTTTGTTAGCTGTAGCAAAAATATTGTTAACAATCCAATTAAACATTTTCCAATGTATATTTCATTGTGTAACATTAAATCACATGGACATCCTGAAAAAATAGAATAGAATATTGAGTCATCACAATATTTCCAAAAAAAAAACATTTAAAACAGCCAGAGAAAAAAAAATGAAGTAGGAGATCAAATCAGACATTATTGACAAATAATAACATTTGACAATCAAAAAATTATAAGCCATCACCTAACTGTGCCTTATATGCTTTATGTGCCTTTGCAGGCTTTGCAGTACCTTATATTCTTAAGCAGGCCTTTATGAATAAAAAATGCTTAATGCATTCACGCAACAGAGTTTTGAGTGTCATAAAAAATTTTTATTTGCCTTTCATATTTATCAACATTAACTTTTTTGCACTACCGCAATATACTGAATTACTGATATTTGGGTTCTGAGCCAAAACTCTAACCACTGCGCCACGGCTGCTCAGTTTAATTGAATAATTTACTCAAAACAATGTAGAAATATTATTATGTAATAATGTTATCAAATGTTTACATAGATTCTGTTTTTTTAACATATAAAAATATTTGTTTTCTTGACACAATCATTTTTTACATATAACTAAATAAATAAAAAGATTTTTTATACCTTGAATATGTATCAACAGTTTTGCAGATAACAATTATCTTTTATTTTTAAAAAGTCAACAAAAAATAAACAAAAAACTTTAAATATTCTAAGAAAAAATAAACAGAGTAATAATTAATTTTTTGAAGAGCAATTTTAAGTATAAATTTTTTTTTTTTTTAACAAAATGATTGCTAAACACTTGTGTTATTAAAATGTGTTATTAACACTTTTGTTATATAAACAACTTCAATGTACCTATTGTACATATTTTTAATGTTTACAAAAAACTTCATTTCTAGTAAAATAGAGTAAATGTAATAAAACTCTTATAGTTTTAAACGATAGACAATTGCGGTGAAAAATTAAAATTTGTTTATTAAGCAAAATATAATAATAGTCGCATTGAAATTTAAAGTCAATCAAGTTAAACCTAAGGATGGTTAAATATAAGAAATATATTTTGCATATAGGTTAGCTTATTTTAAGCATACATTCTTATAATGAACTGTGTCTGTCAAGAGATAAAATCAATCATTATATAGCAACCAATTGATTAAATTTTCAAGAGCCAAGCAAAGTTAAAAGTAAAGTATTTTAAAGTAGGGAGAGTGGGGCACCATGATAGACTTGGTTTTTTGTAGAATAAATTTATACCTACAAAATTAAATTTATTAATTACCAAAATATAACAGGGTAAACTCGTGAGATTATTTAAAGTAAAATTAGAAACTTATATTAAGGTATATTAAGGTATATTATCGAGGTACATTACCCATAGGGTGGGGGTACCTTGATAACATACCTTAATAAATCTTATAAGGTACCTTGATAAAAAACTATGAGTATCATTAAAAAAGTAAATAAAAAGTATAAAACTTAGAGAAAAAGCAGGTTTTTACTTGAAAGACAAACAAAGTAATAATTATAATACAAATAATCTATCCAATAATCCAAATCACATTTCAGAAATCCAGATAATATATTGTTTTAAATGTCAATATACATATATATCAGATAATATATGTTCTTAATTGCCAATAAATAATAGCTATGTATCGAAATTGGATCTTCTAGCATTACATTTACATTAGCCTCCTAAAAATTAACTTTAAATTTAAAAGAAATGATTTTTAGAAATGTTTATGACACAATGTAGTCCTACTTTGCCGTTTTAGGGCCCCTTACAAATGTTGTATCAAGTTACCCAATACTAATAAAAAACAGTTGTTTTATTTTTAATATCAATTTGTTTTTTCAATAGTTTTGTTTACTGAAGAAAAGAGCCTATGGATTGTAGTTTACAAAATAATGTTAATTACTGATAGACAAATTGAATAAAATACCTTAAAACTTAGCAACATACCTTAAAACTTAGCAACTAATAAACTATTTTGTAATATCACAGGCCTTGTTTTAAATAAAAAAAGTGCTTAACGCATTAGCTTAACGCGATATTTGACGTCATAGGCTTATCTTTATTTATTTTTTATAGACATTAAATGTTTTAACTACCGCAATAAATAAATAACCGAGAACTGGTTTAATTTAACAATTAACTCAATTAACTAAAACAATGTATAAATGTTGTAAATGTGAATATATTATGAAAAGTTTGTTGTGTTTTCAATTGTTATCTTAATATCAATTTTAGTTCAATATTATGAAGTAAAATATATATAATATATATATATATATATATATATACACATATATATTCATTATTTTCTAAAAATTGTAATTGCGTTATTTAATAAAAAAAAACAATTATTTTTTATTTTTTAAAACTTCGGGAGTAAACAAAAAATATTAACATATTGATAAAGGAAAACCCTTGTTAATTACTTGAACAGCGATTTTGTTTTGACTAGCAAAGAATAAGTTAGGTTTTTAAGATATTTCGTATATTAGGTATATTTATGTTGTTCAGCGTTTTCACTTGCGTTATAAAAAAATATAAAAAAGTTTAATGCCTCTTTAGAGCATATTTTTGCACTTCGTAAGATCGTGTTCGCCAGGAATTTAATTGTTTAATAAATGTTTTACGTTATCTTATAAATGTTTTACATTTAAACAAATCACAAAAAAACACAGCTATAGAAAATAATCATTTTTAACAACTAAATTTTTTTTTTTTTTATGAATTTTATTAAACAAAAAAAAAAATTAAATTACATAAAAAAGTCTTAACTATGCAAATTCTTTTGTTAATAATTCTCAAAACAAAAAACTTTTTAAATATTTCTATGCAATCGTGTAAACTTAAAAAAATACTCAAATAAAACAATATAAGTATAATTATAAATCGTATCATCTGTTTATAATAAGCATTTGTTAAAAATTGTTCATAAAAAATTAAGTTTCTTAACTTATAAAACAAACTCAAAAGTATTTTAATTTTATTACTAAACTCTTTTTTTTTGTTAGCAAGCAATCTATATTAGAGTAATAAAATAAAAAGAAGGAGAATAAATATGAGGTAATCTTTGTTAAGAAACATTCAATTTAATTATTGAACAATATTTGTTTTTATTTGTGTACCTACTTAAATAAAATATACTGTTAAAAAAGTCAAAATCAAGCTTAATGAATTCATTTATCTATATAAACTTATAATTTTTTATTATTTTTTAGAATATATAATTTTTTTTTATTACATGATTAGTTCGCGAAGACTATCTGTTAAAAGATCATCGTCACTATCAATGTTTTTTGTAATATAGATTTGTATAGAGTTTTTATACTGTATTTTTTATTAAAATCATCTGTAAAAAATTATTATTTAAGGATTGGCGAACTTTTTTCATTTTGTAAAATATTTAGAAAAGGTTAGCATAAAATTACGTTGAATACAATCGTTATAAAAAGATAAGAAATATCATCGCAATAAAAAGTTACAACAATTATTTTTAACGTAACTACTTTCAAACTTTTGTAACAAATATTTTTACATATCGTCATTCAAAAGTTAATGTGGTTTTTTTAAAAATTAATTGCTTCTTTTATATTACCGATAATTGAAAAAGTTAAAAAATGATAAAAAGTAGCTTAACCAAAATCGCTCTACGGGTACGTAAAAATCGCTTAAGGCGTGCGTAAATCGCTTTAGGCGTAACGGTTCAAAACAAGGCCTGTATATCATAAATATATTTAAATGTATTAAATATAGCACAAGTGTACAAAAACGAAAATAAAATATGAAGAAACCATATAGCATTATTTTTATCATACAAAAGGAATATATATAATTATAAATTATTTATAAATATTTATTTTAAATAAATTTGCCCAAAATATCTTCAATTTCAAAATCAAATGCAGTTTTTTCACTTTCACTTGATTCAAGTGTTTCCCATTCACTTCGGGTGTTTCCCATTCAAAATAAATAAATTTTTATTTTAAGGGGAGGGGGTCAAAAATGGTCAAAAATTGCGTGACATAATTTATGGACAACCCTAACCAATCGATTGGAAATATCTTTTATGCTCTATATACATAAAGACGTGTGTAATTATCTTAGAGTATAGCTATGACAACAAGTATATATGCCATATGTGAATAAGTTTTAATGAATAATTGCTGCACATTTGAAGATGCCTAAGGTAACTGTTGTGGAAAAACTTTTGTTTCTATTAATATTAATAAACTAAGTTATCAACTTTTGCAGATGTCTGTAGTTGCATGTCTAGTATCTTCCTTGCTTTATAATTTTACTACTAAAATGTACTAAAATTTTATAATCCATTAAACCAGTATAATCATTCGATATCTGGCATTTCTCTGCTAAAAATATGTAACATCTATTACCTGAGTGTGAATCAGCACATAATTTTTAGATAATAAGTTTCATATCAAAGAAATCATGATTTATTTTATCATAAAAGATAAAATTATGCTTCAATGGCCTCTTCTCACTAATTTTCTTTTTTTTATTGCAAAAGACTGTTCTTCTGTGATCAATCTTTCTATTCTTCTTTCTTCTTGTATTATCCATCTTTGTTTGAAATCTTGCTTCAAGATCTGTGAAAGCTTTAGCAATTTTGCATATTTCTGTTAGTTCAAAAATTCAAAAAACAAGATCAAAACTTGTTAAAACACTTAGTTTAACATCATAAAAAACAATATTTATACTTGAGAAAAAAAATTTTAGGCAACTACTACTTGCAAAAGTATTGCAAGTAGTATTGCAAGTACTTGCAAGGAATTGATTCAGTGTGTAATTTGTTTTCATAACTCTTTGTACATATTGTATAAGTTATTTTTGTGAGTGTCAGAAATTTTCTATCGACTTGAAATTTTTTCATGTTGCACAAACACTTTTATACTTCCCTCAGAAATCAAAGTAAGCAGTAATTTTTAATATTTGAATAACAAACATTCTTCTTTCCTTTTTCATTTTCACGTTCTCTTGTGTCTTTAAATTCATAACTTTTTTTATACACGCCTATATTATATAAGAAGAATATATTTAAGAAATATATATACCAGAATCTTGAAAAATCTATTTCTACTAAGTCTTTTAGAAATTAAAAAATAGATGACCTCAAATTTTAACTTACATATCACATCAACATAACATATATTTTCTCCTAATTTCCGAAAAGAATATAAAATCAATTACTAGTTCATAAAAGAGTATGATAGTAAATTGAATGGAAACGATAGTAATAATTAAAATTTTAGTCTGAACAGTTGATAAACAATTGTAAAAGAACAGAACTCTTTAGTTCAAGGTTTTTCTAAAAAAAGATTTCAATAGAATTGTCACTATATCTTTATAGCTTAGAGATATCACGGTTTAACTTTTAAAATTTAATTTACAAAGCGCAAAAAAAATGAATCAACTAAAGAAGCGCAATAAATGTTATATTTTATTCCATTATTTTAATAAGACAATATAATATATTAGATACAAGACAAGATAATATATTAACACTCTTGCAATAGATCTTGCAAAATTGCTACGTTCATTGCAAAATTTTTGAAGCAAATGTCAAGATGCTTAAATAAAGAAATGTGATGGTTGGGAAAGTTGTTTTTCTGCCATTTTTTGCGTTGTTTGCAAATTATTGGTTTGACTATATCTGGAATAAACTCAAAAATTTAATTATACAACTGATAAAACTGGAGAATAAAAGAATAAAGTCTGAATAAAAATCGAGAAACAAAACCAAAACAAAAACATAATAACACAAACTCACTAAGTAGAGTGCACACTAATAACTCTGAGCGAAAGATAAAAACTGCAGTGTAACTTCAAAAAACTTTTATCTCAACTTTACAAGTATCCAACTATTCAAAGTTTAATTACCAAAGTCTTTTCAAATGATTTGTCACTTTCCTACTTGTTAATAAAGCAATTGTAGAAAATTTTATATATGATGATTATTTCATTCACAAAGAAGAAAAGAAATGAATGAACTTTTATAATAATATAATTAAGATCATTCATTTTTATATATGATGTATAACAGTTTTTTATATATTGTTGTTTTATTAGAATGATTGATTATATTATAACATTTGAATATTGTTTTTTATTTATTATTTAATTAATTACTAAATTATTAAACAAAAATTAAATATAAAAAATCATTTAAAAAAAAACATTAGTTGTTTTTCTGTTTTTTTATCACTAGAAAAACATTATTACAATTAAAAAATTTAAATATATCTGGCATGAAAATAAAATTTCAGAATAAAAAAAAAATTTAACAAAAAAAACATAATTTTAATTTTTCAAAAAAGTCTGTGCAAGACTATCTAGGTGGGCAGCCCGCGAAGACAGGTTTAAACGGGCTATTCATAGCTTGTGCACTCATTTACTCCTGCCGGAGCCTATATATATATATATATATATATATATATATATATATATATATATATATATATATATATATATATATATATATATATATATATATATATATATATATATATATATATATATATATATATATATATATACATATATATATATATATATATATATATATATATATATATATACTATATATATATATATATATATATATATATATATATATATATATATATATATATACACACACAAATAATTACTAAAAAAAAGGTTGAAATTTTGATGAGAAAGTAAATTTTTTAAATATACCTTAGCATTAGCAGTATCAAATATAGTTTCAACAAGTAATACATCAACACCACCATCAAGCAAACCAATAGCTTGTTCAGTATAAGCAACAACTAGTTCATCAAAAGCTGAAAAATATTTTGTGAAAATTTCTTTCAAAATCAATAGCAAATAAAAAAATTACACAATATTTATAAGTATATATCTTAAATATGAATTGAAATATAAAGATTACAATAGAACACAGAAAACATAATATTTAAAAAAATATTTACAACATAATGTATAAAAAAATTTCTTTTTAATATGTAAATTAAAAACTCTTTTAATTATTTCAGTTATATTTTTATTTATATTTTTAGTGAAAAAGGACATTTGAAATATTTGGGACCCATCACATATATAACATTGCATAAAAATTATACACATATATAATACTAAAAACATGAGTGTCCACTTCAAATGAATTGGCAGGACTGAGACGACTGCATAACTCATTGCTTTTTTTCAATATTCTTCTACAAATATTCTTGGTCTTCGAAGTAACTTCCCATCAGTTGAATCTCACCTCTAGAAAAACTCACCAGGCTTGCTCGGTCTTTGTGAGACTTATACATCAATTTATCTATTTGTCGAGAAATAAGGTTTGAATCATATGACTATTCTTTTTTTTGTGCTTCCAATCAGCACCTCTTTATTCTATCACATTTCTCTTTGTTCATTATTGTTCTCAAGAATGCATTATTTTTAATGTAATTTCTGATCCAAACTGACCATGCCCATTCCCTAATCACTTACATTTACTTTTTATATGTTGTCTCTAACCCTAGCATGGTCAGAACCTCTTCTTTAAGTGGTTCTGACCATGCAATAATATCTATAAATCTTTCATCTTGTACTTCTTCAGACTCACCTTATCATTGCACTAATTTCTACTACCCTGAAGCTAACTGGAATTCTATTTTTGATTTTATTTGAGGCAGTCCTTGGGCTAATGTCTTCCCACTTTCTGCTGATAAATGGGCCTCTAACATTACCTCCTGGATCCAGGCAGAAATTGAAGTTTTTATTCCTTCTCATTGGTTTTAAGTCAATCTTAATTCTGCTTTATGGTTTTCACCTTCTTGAGCAGCTGCTATATATAACTGTAATCATTTTTACTCACCTTTTCAAAAGAACAACTCTCTTGAGAACAAAACATTTTTATATTATTGCAAGAAATCAATGTAAAAAGTCTGATGCTGTCTGATGCTAAGCTCAACTATTTCCAGTTTACTAAATCTTGAAGCTTATCTCGGAATTAGACTTTAGAGACTTTTAGAAAATCTTCAACATTCTCAAAAACAAAGGTAAGTTTAACATTCCATCTCTAATTCATGGGTCTGATCTTATTATCTCTACCAAAGATACTATTTGCAAAGAACTTTTACTCTAATTCTAATAGAATCAAATGGGCATATATTTCCTGCCATTCCAGTTAACAGTAACCCATTGTTAATCATCCAAATGACTCGGGCTTCCTTTGCTAAAATCATTTCTTAATTAAACTCTTCTATGGCTTGTAGTCCAAACAGTATTTTGGTTGCAGTCTTACAAAAGTGTTCTCTAGAATTTTATGAAATAAAAAAAAACTATTCAACAAGTGTTTGACTGAATCTGGTTTTCCTGCTAGCTGGAAAATGATGTGGTTCAAATTTTTAAAAATTTCATTTAATAACTTAGATAACACTTTACAAACATTTTGACTTCTCCAACTATCATCACTGTCAGACAACCAATACAGTTTTCAATCTTCTTGCTCTATGGTTGACTTGCTAACTGCTGTGATTAAAAGATTCTATAGTGCATTTGAAGGAGGCGTTAAGGTTAGGGTTATTGCTCTTGACATATCTAAAGCTTTCGATAAAGTTTGGCATGCTGGTCTTCTCCATAGGCTTGTTTCATATAGCGTATTTGGGTGTTTAAGATTATCAAATCATTTCTTTTTAATAGCTTTTTAAAGTCATCTTTGATCAAACTTCAACACTCTTCTTCATTTCCATAACTTCCCTGTATTGTTTCTTATTAACATTATTTTAATTATTATTAATTTATTATTATTATTCTTCCTGACATTCTTAATTGTCTAGCCTAAACTGACTAACTTCTATCTAAAAGTTCTTTTTGCTTACTTTTTACTCCTGTCTTAATAAAAAATCTTCTCCTTTTGATCGCTTAGAACATGCAGGTAATCTTGAATCTGATCTCAGTTCTGCAACAGCTTGGGATTGCAGTGGCTTCTGAATTTTAAACCCAACAAAACTTAGTTAATTTACTGCAAACGACTATCATAATACTGTTGACATTTCTATTTCAATGAATAGCAACCCTCTCACTGAGTCCTCTTTTTTACATCACAATGGATTATTATTCACTATATATATAATCGAATAATCGATTGCAAAGTTAGCATCAACTAAAGTTGCTTCTCCATATTGTGTTCCCCATTATTTTACTCCTGATTCCATTCTCTATATATGATGCTCTTTCTCTTCTATACAAGATCCAAAAATGCATAGTAAAAGTAGTTAGACTTCATCTACCTAGCTTAAACCTCTCTCTCTCTCGTTGTTGTACAGTAGTTTCTTTATCCTTTTTCTACAAATACTATCATGGTTGCTGCTCAAAAGAGCTATCATCTCTAGTTCCATCAACCAAAACTCATTCTCGCATGACTCGTTATTCAGCAAAGTCAATTCCTTATACTGTATCTGTCTCTACATGCTCTAAAAATTTTGATTTGTCTAGTTTTATTCCCTGCACTTCAAGCTTTTAGAACTTTCTCCTATCTTCATACTTTCTTGATACATTTTCTTTCTCATACAACTTATATCTTTTTAAGTTTTCTGTCAACTGTTTCCTTGCTCTATAACTCTACTCTTTGTTTTCTAGTCATTCTAAACTTAATGTGATTGTTTGCAGTCTTGTTGGGAGTGATTTAGATGGTATATATAAAAATATATATAAACTGTATAATGTATTACCATAGTCATACCATAATCACAATGAGATATATTTCGAATAAAAGACATTAGCTGCAGATTAAAGTTTTTAATTTTTACTCCAAAGCACTCTTTTTTGTTTAAAACCATTTAAACAACTGATACCATCAACCAACTATGCAAAATTAAAGTAAATATACTTTTATTATTATTACATATTTATATCTGTTTTATTATTTATTTTGCTATATTACTAAAATCTACTTTCTAAAAAAAAAAGGATCCATTCCTGACACACTTTTTTTCACCCAATATTAGGTAACTATTATTAAGTAATTTATTTATGTGCATAAAAGCTTATTGTTTTTGAGTGGAAAGACTTTTTTTTTCAAAGATTTACTTAGTCTTTCGGTTTTAGACCAGCGTTTTACAGTCCAGAATGGTTAAATAAACATATACATTTCATACATTGACTAGCTTATAGCATGCTACCACAAAGGAGCGCCACTACATCAATTGAGGGCTAGGGAAGCAATCTTTTCTTTCATTATTCTTTTTTTTTTTCTTTTTTCTAAAAAAGCTGTATGCTACAAAGATAAGCAAAATAAGTAAGCAATAGCTGATCTATACACACAACAGTAGATATATACATGTGTGTGTGTGTGTGTGTGTATATATATATATATATATATATATATATATATATATATATATATATATATATATATAGATCTATAGTTTGTTGGCTTTGGGAAGAGTGGAAGGAAAAAAGTGATTCTTACGCCAACACATACGTCACTTTTAATTACTTTTGACTTTCATCCAACATTTTCGTGTTGGACGAAAGTCAAAACCATTAATTTAATTACAAATTAATTGTTATATAAAAAAACCACAAAAACGCAAATTTAATTGACCAGAATGTTTTTAAAAACATTCTGAATGTTTTTAAAACATTTTGAATGTTTTTAACAATATAAACAATGTTTTTATTTTTATTTTTTTTAATAAAATGTTTTTATTTTTATTTTTTTTAATAAAATGTTTTTATTTCTTTAATGTAAATCATGCGCGGAGTGTTGCTACATCGACTATCTTATAGCCTGACTCGCAAGGGAGTGCTGCTACATCGACTGACAAATAGCCTGACTCGCAAGGGAGTGCTGCTACATTGACTGACAAATAGCCTGACTCGCAAGGGAGTGCTGCTACATCGACTGACAAATAGCCTGACCCGCAAGGGAGTGCTGCTACATCGACTGAGGGTTTGGTTGGGGCAGGCAGTCTATTATTATTAAAAAAAAAAAATTCCGGTCTTGCATTTTAATTTTTACTTTTTGTCAACAAAATATGGAAAAAACTTTCGGACAACATCTAAGGGTTCTATATATATATATATATATATATATATATATATATATATATATATATATATATATATATATATATATATATATATATATATATATATATATATATATATATATATATATATACACACACACACACACATTCATATGCAACATGTTATTAAAAAAAAAAAGCTATTCAACTTCAGATTACATGGGGGCTGTCCATTAACTATGTCAACAATAGGGGGGAGAAGGGTCTGAATTTTTTTGACAATTGTTGACAAGGGGAAGACAGAAAGGTCAAGACAAGTTGGCGTAAACAATGTTACTTTTTTTAATAAACTTAATTACTTAAAAAATTTGAAAATTAGACAGCGTTTGCAGTCCTGTGTTACATACTTGCTTAAACTTCAGTGTTTCAATAAAGCTGTTTATATTCCTACTTTTTTTAAATCGGTTTGTGCTATAAAAAGACCCGACATATACAGAACTAAATGTTGATGCTTACTTGTAACACTATTATTTTTTCAAAGTTGTTGTTGGTTAGTCTGCACTGCAAACAAAATGATTTTCTGTAAGTACATGGTTTTCATAATATTACTAAAACATTTATACCAGGGGTCGGCAACCTGCGGCTCAAAAGTCTCATGCGGTTCTTTCGATGTTAAAGTGTTATCTTTAATGTTAATATAATATTGAAATAAAGATGCTAGTAGTTCTTTTAAAACTGAAAAACTTTGTAAATTAAAACTTTTGACTTTCCCGACTCAAAAGGTTGCCGACCCCTGGCTTAAACAATTTGTTATACTAGACTATTAAAAATAATTGGTTTTTACTGTGTAATTGGATTAGGTCTAAAATTAAAAAGATGAGGATTGGTACATTGAAATGAAGTATGTTCATAATTTAAACATGTAAGTGTGTTCCTAAGTTAAAAGTTTAACAATTTTTACTTTTATTCGCTTTTTGTTCAGAGCAAGCATTTGTAATTTAAAATGGTTTTTAAATTTTAATAGCTTTTATTTCTAAACATTTTACTTTTCACTTTTTTGTTTTAGTGGTAAACTAGTCTATTTAAATTTTTTTTTTTTTTTTCCATTTAAATTTGATTTTTAGAAAAAAAGTAGCGGGGGGAGGGGGAATGGAAAATTGACACAATTTTATAGGGGGGTCTCTGGAAGTTTGATAAATTGTTGATAAGGTGGAGAAGGGGAGGTAAAAATCATTTAAAAATTGTTGATGTAATTAATGGAGAGTCCCATGTATTAAAAAGCAGAAACAATAAAAAATTGAAAAAAAAATCATTTATAAAAGATTATAAACTTACTAATATTTCTATGAGCAGGATTTTCAACAGATGGAGATATAGACAGCGTTCTGTTGGTAGGTCCAATGGCACCAGCAACATACTTGTATTTACCTAAATAATTTAAGCCATTCTAAACATTTTTCAGTTTTTAAACCTTTTTAATAAATATTATCTGTCATCTATATTTTGATAACAGATAATAAATTCTATATTTATATTCTATACTTAATCCTACTGATATGTCCTGACATAATCTCAGTTAAAATATGAAGATTAAAAATATTTTTTAACTTTTTTGTTTTGTTTTGATAGAAACTAATGTAAAAAAACAATTTAGTTTTATAAAAATTTGTTAACACTTTGTCTCCAACAAACCAAACACTTTGATCACACTTTACGATTGCCTCCAGTTAGCTCTTATAATCAACAACAATGCATACAGTAATTGATTCTCAAGAAATTGATGCATTAATATTGTATTTAACTGATTAACTGACAATTGTTAACAAATTAAAAAAATGTAAACCTCTTTCCTTTCTTCTCAAATAAAGTTTTTAAATCTTTCTTCAAAGCTAATCTCTTAACATATTAAGATCCTTTTTGGGGTTCCAAATAGGGAGACAAAAAACAATATTAAAGACAAAATATAACAAAGTATAACAAAATAGAAGACTAGAATATACGATTAATTGTATATTCTAGTCTTATATAGATTAAAATTACTATTTATAACATCTTGAAGATCATTATAACCATTATTACAAATTATTTAGCATAAGTATACTCTTACTTCTTAAATAACTAGAAAGATAAAACAGTATTGGTATCAAAACTGAGTATATTATAGTATATATAGATAATATAACATAATTAATATATATAGTTATATATAGTTAATTGGACCTCTCAAAACTATTATAAGTAATTACTTATAAATGCAAAATATGCATGCTGGCAACACACTAAACAAACACATGTTGCGTGAATGATTACACAGTTAACAACTAATAGGAAAATATCTATATACATTAAAATCAGGTGTAATTTAATCATTATCATCTTGGAGTATGGCTAAAACATGTCTTGTATACGTGCACAAGTTTAACTTTTTATTGAAAGATGATTTAACAAGTGAAGATGCCTAAAACAACTACTTATGTGCATCAACACTCAGCAGATGGCATTAATCCAGAAAAGTCTGGTGGAAGAACAAGAATTATTGGATGATGGGTAAGTTATTGTACAAAATGAAAATCCATTTAAAAAATAACTAATCAGAGTAAATAAAATAAATAAAACTAATCAGAGTAAAAAGGATCAAGGATCAATGGACAATGGACAAACAATGGACAAACAATGGACAAACAATGGACAAACAAGGATCAATGAGGAACTCTTGAAGTTACTGGAAATAAAAAAGAGTGCTGTCTATTGAAGACAACTTTTATACTATGATTGATAAGATAGGATTCAATAATCTTAAAGATGTTACCTGACACATTGTAATAAGACAGCTTATGAAGAAGACCAGCATGCCAAACTTTATTAATGACTTTAGAAATGTCAAAAGCAATAGCCTTAACCTCTTCACATCTATCTAATGCACAATAAAACCTATCAGTTATTACCATTAATAAATTAACAGTAGAACAAGAAGGTCAAAACCCATATTGATGATCAAAAAGTAAGTTATTAGATTCAAGATGAGAGATTAAGTACTTGTTAATTAAAGACTCGAAAACCTGGCTTATGAAAAAAAAAAAGACTTTGTAATGGGATGGTAGTTAAATGAGTCAGATTGCTCTCCAGAATTTTTGAAAATAGGGATAACAGATGTGTTTTTTTAATTCATAAATCTAATTTATGAATTAAAAAAAACTGTCAGGTATTTCTTATATAGAAAAACACCATTATCTGCAATTAACCTTTCATCAAACCTTTCGTAAGCAACTATAAAAAGTTTTAATTTAATGCCATCAATCAAAACTTGCTCTGTTGAAGCTTGCCCATCTCCCAAGTAAATCTTCTGTGCTAAATGTCCTCAAAAGTTTTTAACTTATTGTGCTTGAGAAACATTTGGGTGGTTGGATTCTTTATCAACATAATTGCCATATTTGTCCATCTAATTTAGAGAACCTTTAGAATAATGAGTACTCGTTAAATCTGGCCAAAATAAATAGTTAAAGCCTCCATGATACTTGTGAATGAAAGGAAAATGTTGTTTTTTCTAAACATTTATCAATATATATTGTATGTATTAATTGCTACAGCCTTAGAAGTATGAAACAATGGCTCAGACATACTATGGCCAGAAATGGCTATCCACATTATTAACTTTTTTGGATATTTCTTATTTCCTATAAGAAAATTTCTCTTTTCCTTTAAGCAAACTTTTTGTTGTTTATGTAATATCTAGAATTTCCAGACATGTTGCAAAACAAAAGTATTTTATATCATTGATGACTAAAATTGATTCATGTAATAGAGCTGGTTAACAAATTTCTTGCTTTTTTTCTCTGCCTTTAACTGTTGTTCAATAGTGTTCAAATGTATTTTGGAGACTTTTTATATTTAATAATCATTTTTTTAACTGATCACCAATTGTTGATTGATTTGCACTAATTTAAAACCTAATTTTCTCTGACTCAATTTTTCAACAAGTCTCATTGATTTGGCTTTCTTTTCTCTGGTTTAAGATGTTGAATGAAAAGGGTGCTTTATATCAGAAAAAGATTGAACAGTTTCGAGTCTTTTTAAGTTATAATTTTTTGTATTTCAAGCAAATCATAACTTTTTCGAAATGATTTATAAATTCACTTTTTTTTATATCAGGCTTATTTACAAAAAACATTTTGAGTCACTTTTGAAAAAATTCTCATTTAGATGCATTTACCCTCAATTTAAATAATTGTGTATTGAATAATAAAGTTTGTGTTAATATTGTATTAATTTTGTAATGTTTATAGAATAATAGTCATGCACATTTAACTAATTCAACAAACATTTATCCTAACATAGAAACCTGAAGAAAAGTATATATTTCATATTTTGATTAAAAAAAAGAAGAGTCGAAAAGCAGAGCAAAGAAGTTGAAGAACTGAGTGTAGACAAACAAGCTATCATTGCGACATTCCAAACCAATATTTTAATGATAAATGTTTCTCAAATTGCAGCCATAAGAGCATTACAATAAAGTATGAAACTTGCACATCAATGCTTTGAAATTCTCTTCAACCTTCATGTCTTGCCAATTCATACAATATTCAGTTTTTTTAGTGTTTTGTTGACCATTCACTTTTTTTCTTTAAAAATATTTTTTGCTCTCTGGTAACTCCCAACCTAAATAGTGGTTGCTTGCAGCTTTGATAGGAATAAATTAGTTTTTAAAAAAATTTAAGAAAAATGCAATAAAGAGTTTGATTACAGAACTGTCACATTTCCTACTACACATTTCCTACTACGCATTTCCTACTACGCATTTCCTACTACAGTTTTCACCAGCAGTTTCCTACTAGCCAATAACCTTGATGATTTATAATCATTTAGAATCTTTAGATATTTAAGTTTTTAACAAAAGATTGAATGTAATGTTGACATGTCAATAGTCAAATATAAATGAAATTCAAAACATGGCAAACAAATCAAAGAGCATGTGACCAGCTTATTGGTTAGACATTTATGTCAACAATAAAAAAAGTATGTAAAAATTGTAAACTAATTGTCAAAAAAAAAAAAATCATTATATTAAATTCGTTTATTTATATTCAATAACTTTTGTTTCATAATTATTCATAACTTTATTCCTATTTTTGTTTCTGGTGTTCTGGTGATGACATTCAATTCTATTTCAGTTTTTGCTTTTCAGATCGTTCCAAATTTCAATTTTTATTCTCAATCATTTTTACTTCTATCTTTAGTTTAACATGAATGAACACTAACTCGCATCTAAATGCTACAATGCATCACTATAATTCTTATACTTTAATTTTGCAAAGCATATATAAGCAAATAAACATTAAAGCACACTAAACTAAAGAATTAAAATAAAATTTAAACTGACATTACCATCAATCAAAAAATGTAACATAAACACAAAGCTTAAACATTCCGATAACTATTTTCAAAAGCATGCGTAATAATTTTTTTAAATGAATCTTTTAAAGAAATGTAAACTTTAATAATAACATGATTCAGGTTTAATCTGCTTAATTTGAAGATTTACTAAGCAAATGCTTTTAAGAATATTCTCAACACTATTAAATTGTTGCTTATATTCTTGTCAAATTAATTTTGCTGGTTATAAATAATAAAATGTAAATTACAACTATGTATAAATAATATAATCCATATCATTTTTATATAATAAATACAAATCTAAGTTGAATTTAACTGATATTTTTTCAAGTGTATATTTAATAATGTATATTGAGACAAAATCAATATTCAACAACAAAAAACAACAGCGAAATTGTTTAGTAGCCTGAGTGATAAAAAAAAAAAAACTTTACTCTCCAATCAATTTGACCAAAAAAGACTTCATTTAAAGTTTTAGAACTGTAGGACAAGTCTTATAGGATTACATTGATGCTGCTTTTTTACAATTTATGTGAAAAACAAGAAATTTTTTCAATTTTATCATTAAAAAAATTTTCTTTTCACTTTTTTGGAATAAAATTTATAAAGCATTTACAACAAATTGTAGTCTTTTCATCTGCATATATAAAATATCTCAGAGAGATATTTTCAGTAAAGAAACGGCTGGAGATATATCTCAGAGAGATATATCTCCTGCTGTTCCTTTACTGAACGTATCACACATTTAGTCAATGCCGAATTCTATTTTACTGTGTAATTCACTGCCCAATAAACTTTAAGTTGAATAAAAATAAACAAATTTTATTTTTCCAAATAAGTAAAAATACATTGACTAAAATGGAAAAAAAAACGAAAGAAAAATTGGTGTTTTACCAAGGAGAACATACCTCCTGAAATACCCCATTGATGGTCTACCAGATAAAGAGCTTCCTACTATTAGAAACAGTCTGATGTTTAGAATATATTACATTTGAAAACTTAACCATGCAAGCTTGTATTCTTTAATTTTAATTAATGTAACTCAAAATTAAATTTAAACTCTCAAAATATAATTACTTTAGGTATGCCAGGAACTACTTATATCTGATATCAGAGAAAAGGGTGATTTTATTAGAAATGAAATCACAGATAAGTTGAAAGATAAAAGATTAGTGATGCAAATTGACACTAAACTAACAGAAGAACATCTCTGTTATAAATGATAAACTGACATCAAGTGTATCAGACATTGTTTTAGATGTCCACATAATTGAAAACTCAAAGTGAGATGTTTAGGCAACTCTTACCAATATTATTGACTCCACCATCCTCTGGGTTATATATATATATATATATATATATATATATATATATATATATATATATATATATATATATATATATATATATATATATATATATATATATATATATATATATATATATATATATATATATACACACACACACACACACACACATATATATATATATATATATATATATATATATATATATATATATATATACATATATATAAGGGCGCAACAAATCCTTTTTTTTTAATGGATGTTGACGTTCGTATCTTCAATTATTGACGAATGTCTAATTTAAGAGAGACATGTCATATAAGGGAGGTTTATTTTCAAACTAATTTTTATTCTAGTTTATAAGTTATTGGATATATCAAAGATGTCTCATGAATTTAATCAATTGTCATCTTTTAAAAATAATTTTTCACTCATTTGCAAAGCGAGCACAAATTAGTGATTATTAATATGCAATGATTGTAATGTGACAATACAAAACATTTTTTTTCAATTTAGTTTGTTAAATTTATTTACTCATAAAATATACGTATAAAAGTGAAGAAATTAAAATAAAAGAAATATAAATTGCTAAATGACGTCTCATTAATATTTATATATTAATTTTTATATTTATAAAAATGGATTTAAGAATTGCTAGAACTTTTTGATTTATGGCCTTCCAAAATGTGTAAGACCAAACGTTGCATCAATCCAATTTTTGACATGTTTTTTGGGCAAAAAGTCTTTAATTAACTGGCTATCAAGCTTTACACACATAATATTTTCTAAGGTGTCGTCATTTAATGAAGTTCGCATAACATTTTTTGTAAGTTCATACAGGAAAAACTGTGTTCACAACTTGCTGTTAAAGCGCTAAAAGCTAGCATAATCTCTAACAAAACATTTATATTTGCCGATTCAGGTTCATTTTCCAGCAAGATATCTTTATAAATGCTCAACAGTGAATTTGTCCTTAGTTTAAAGACTTTCTCCCTAAATAAAGGCCACTGCAATACACTACAATAAAGTTAGAAGTTTCTCTGCTTATCATATTATCATGGTCATAAAAGTTGCAAATACTTTTTATTTCATTAAAACCGCATTTTTTTGTCTCTAGTGAACCTGTAAAGGATTTAGCCAGTTTCAACAATCAAAGATTGTGGTTAAAGATTTTAATTTTGTTTGTCTATATATTTTTTTGCTCCGTCAATAATTTTAATAATACACTTTTTATTATAATAATCAAAATAATCTTTTGGTTGTTGTCTAACAATCTCATCAGTTCTCTTTAAACTAGGCTTTTTTAATGCTGTTAAATCAAAACCTTTGTAGATTAACTGATCTTCTTTTACTTCTAAATTATCTAGTAACCGTCCAATATTCGAACCTGGATTAACTGATAATGCGACTAGTACAGCAATTCTTTAATCAACTTTACGCAAAATCTCACAAATTAAAATTTCTTCTTTTTGAAACTCCAATGACAATTTTGTTAGTGATTTAACAAGATTTTGAATAAAATGTAAATAAAATAAAAATTATGGGTTTTTTATGAAACACAAAAATCTTTTCTAAATCATAAAGAATAACTTTATAGTCAGTTTCAAGCAATCTTAATGCCCTTTCCCGGCTAGATAACCAACAAATATTTTTCAATCTCCTGAGCTTCTTCATCTTTCATCAAGAAACGCTTCATCTATCATCAAGAATCACCCAACCTTCTTCATCTATCATCAAGAAACTCTTTATCTAAAAAAGAAGCTATTTCCTTCAGTTCCTTTCTTCGTTGCAACGAATAATAGTAAAAATGAAATCAACTAACACAGTTGTTGAGTCTAACACAGAAAGTTTTAATCTATGCACTACACAATGGGTATAAAAAAAAAGGTAGTTGCAATGAAAAAATCTGGGGGAAAAAAAAAGAAAAATCTGGAAAAATTCAACAAAAAAAGTTTAAAATTGGAGAAAATGATAGTGTCTAACTCTGCAATTTGTAATTGTCATATTTTAAATAAAATCATTTATTAGCACAAAAAAAACCTTTTTTTTCCAGGCTATTAAACTTTTACTACTTTTTTGCTTTTAATGTAGAGTTTGTTTAATTAGTAACATTTTCCATAAAAAATATAAAGAATTGAAAAAAATTGAGTTCAATGTAATCCTGTTACACATGACCTTATGGGCTGAAACTTAAAACATGATCAATTTGAAATAAATGAAAAAAGATGCAAAGTATAGTGTTGGATTTTGACTTTTGTTACAATATCATATTTTGTTACAATATCATATTTAAGATAAATCATTTTTCATTTCCAGCGGAGAGCTAAACAATAGCCTATTGTTTAGCTCTCCACTGGAAATGAAAAATGCTTCATCAAAACACTGAATTTTAAAACCATTTGTTAAACCAGTAAATATGCTTTACAGTCTAATAATTAAAAATCTAGCATTTTATTTTTTGCAGTCAAGAATTTTTTTTTTTTTTTACGTATTTGCTTTTTTAAAATTTTAGTTTAAATGGTAAAAAAAGGTCTGTTTTTAATTTGAACTTAATAATTTTATTATGAATTTAATAACAATAATGAATCTATTACAAATTTAATAACAATAACAATCACAAATAACAAATTATGGTGCAAAAAAAAAAAAAAATCTCAAATGAGAAAATAGCACATTAAAAGTTAACCTGTAGTGTTAAAAACATCATTAGCTGCCTTTCTTGCTATACCTGCTGCAGTTTTGTTCATCCTGTAAACCTTAAATAATATTTTGTTATAATTTAGTTAATATAATTTATAGATGCTGGATATTATGATACACATAAAACCTAAATGTTGATTTAATTCATATGTAGATACTGTCAGCTAAAAGTTTAACGCTCAGTCAGTGTATCAATAAAGCTCTGCTTACCCTTTTTTTTAGTATGAAATCATCAATGATGTTTTATGTGCATATACTGGGCAAGTACCTAGTATAAACAGTTTTTTTGCATTCTGCAGTTCTGCCTGTGAAGTTGGATACCACTTTAGTCATTTTCAAGGTATTTTTAATTTTTGATAAAATTAAATTTGGATATGGTCTGCTAAACAAAATATAAATTTTTTTCGGGCTCTGCAGCTCTGCCTCTGAGGTTGAATGCCATCTGACACTTGCCCTTTTTATGGTATTTAATGTTTTTGACTTTGCAAAAGTTAAAAAAAAAATGATTTGATGATGATAGCAATTAATGATGAACATGTCCATGATGATGATGATGATGATGATGATGATGATGATGATGATGATGATGATGATGATGATGATGATGATGATGATGATGATGATGATGATGATGATGATGATGATGATAATGATAATGATGATGATGATGACATACATTTTATATATACACAAAATTAAAATAAATTACTAATTTCTCTGTTCCATAATCTGCTTGAGCTATTGCTGTTCCACTAAATGTATTTGTTTCAACAAAATCAGCTCCAGCTTCAAAATAAGCCTAATTTAAAATTTCATTAACTAAGAATACTATTTCTATAAAAAAAATTATATTTACAAGCTAAAAAAAACTTTACACATACCTTATGTATTTCATAAATTATATGAGGTTGAGTTAAACATAAAAAATCATTGTTTCCTTTTAGGTTAAAAGAATGATTTTTGAACTCTTCACCTTAAAAATAATTTTATTATAAATTTATATATAACAATTAAATTATACATTTATATGTATATAACAAAAATATTATACATTTATATAAACAATTATACATACGTTTAAAAAAAAATTATACATTTATATGTAACAATGAAAAAAACCTGATGAAAATCCTGAAAAATTCATTTAGTTAATACTTTATAAATGTCTTTTAATAACTTAAAAACTTATTTTTAATAACTTAAAAACTTATTTTTAATAAAATAACTTTTAAAAATAAATTTTTAACTTAAAAGTTGATTAATCATTAACCTTTAAATGCATCTTCTTCAAGCTTGTACTTTTGAATCATTGTTCCCATCCCTCCATCCAAAATCATTATTCTATTTTTTAGAGACTCTTTTAATTGGTCCATTTTTATCTAATATATATATATATATATATATATATATATATATATATATATATATATATATATATATATATTCCATTTTTATCTAATATATATATACATATATATATATATATATATATATATATATATATATATATATTCCATTTTTATCTAATATATATATACATATATATATATATATATATATATATATATATATATATATATATATATATATATATATACATATATATATATATATATATATATATATATATATACTCTTGCATGGTCGTCTTTAAGTTTTTACCATAAAATGTCAGTTATAGGTTTTTTTTAATTTTAAAGACCAGAAGAAAAAAATTTTATTTGATAGACGGCCTGCCCAAACCAAACCATCAGTCGATGTAGCAGCACTCCGTTGCGAGTCAGGCTATTTGTCAGTTGATGTAGCAGCACTTCGTTGCAAGTCAGGCTATAAGATAGTCGATGTAGCAACACTCTGCGCATGTTTAACAGTTAAAAAATAAAAATAAAAACATTCAGAATGTTTTTATTTAAAAAAAAAAAAAAATAAAACATTCAGAATGTTTTTAAAAACATTCTAGTCATTCAATTTGCGCTTTTGTGGTTCAATTACTTCCTGCAATTAAATTAATGTGTTTTGACATAATCTAACCTTAATTTTGTCAGCGTAAAACCACAAATAAGTGAAGAGCCATTTTTTACAACAAGCACGTTTTCTTAACCGTAAAGAATAGGAATATATATACACATACATATATATATTTATAATTTTTATCAGTCAATGTTCAACACTTCTTGCATGTTTTACCTATTTTTCAGTCAATGTAAGAAAACAGTATAAAAAATAAAAATCAAAACATTCTGAATGTTTTAAAAAACATTTCAGTCTATTGATTTGATTTTGTGGTTTTTAAAAGCAATAAATTTAGTTAGCCTCCTCAATTAAATTTAATGGTTTTGACATAAGCTGTACTTAATTTTTTAAACACAAAGAGTCGTTAAAGTTTACATTTTATGGTAAATATATATATATATATATATATATATGTGTGATCTTGTAGTCTGCTGTTACAAGGGAGTGTTGCTACATCGACTATCTTATAGCCTGCTGCTATAAGGGAGTGTTGCAAATAAAATAAACAAAAATGTAGCAAAGAGGAAATTAACATTTTTAATAATTCACTGTCAGAAAGACAAGCCGCTTTATCTTTTAACGCAAAAAGATACACTGAAAAGTAGTGTAATGAATACTAAGAAAACATTTAATAAACAAGATTATTTAAAAAGATTCTTAGCAATATAGACTCTGGAAGTACTGCTGAAGTACTCTTTTGTAACGAGAATGGAGTAAGTTTGCTTAGTATTTCCTCTCCATACTACACATCACATACAGACTCTTGATGTTGGTTCTCTCCATTTAAACTAAAATGTGCAGTTGCCTATAACAACTGGCTTATATCAAACCAGGAAAACTTTAAAATGTATTTCACAATTGACAACATCTGTAAATCAATCAACAATCATCAACTGTAAATGTCAAAAATACATTTTTGACATTTACAGCTTGTAATAGAATAGGGTTGTTTAAAACAATAGATTAAAAGTCATTAAATTTTTGGCTTTTATAAAAAAGAATTTTATGTCAAGCTATGCCGCAGGTAAAACCCTAATAAGAAAACAAAGTAAATATCTTGGGGTAAAAGGAAAATTCTGACAACTATCAACTACCAAGAACATTCTGATCCTCTAACTATTGTCCAATCAGTCTTCTATGGATAGAATAACAGATCTGTTATTAGCAAAGTCTTTGAGTCTTTGATCAACGAAGTTTTAACATCCCATCTTGAGTCAAATAACCTACTGTCAGAAAATCAATATGGTTTTTATTCCTATTGCTCTACAGCCGACTCAATGTTGTGACTGAATGATTTTATTGTGCATTAGACGAAGGCCCCAAGTGTAGGGCTAATGCTCTTGACATATCTAAAGCTTTCAACAATGCTGGCATTGCTGAAAGCTTTGCTTAGAACAAGCAGCCTATCTTGAACCTGATTTAACTTCTGTAACTGATTGAGACTTGCAGCGGCTCTTAAATTTAAACCCCAGCAGAACTCAGTTATTTACTGCAAACAACTATCACAATACTGTCCACATTCCTGTATTGATGAATGACAACCTTCTCACTAAGTCTTTTCCTTTACATCTTCTTGGAATATCGTTCACTACTGACCTCTCATGTAAACCATTAACTGCTAAATTAACATCTGCTAAGGTTGCTTCTCTTTATCGTGCTTGCCATTATCTCTCCTAATTCCATTCTCTACCTCTACAAATCTCTTATTATATTTTCTACTATCATGGTTGCTACTCAAAAAAGCTATTATCTCTAGTTCCATCAACCAAAACTCATTCTCGCTTGACTCATTATTCAGCAAAGTCATATCCTTTTACTGTATTCATATATCATCCAGGTCATAATTTAAAATCCAGAAAATTGTTTGGGTTAAATACCCGGCAAAAATCCGGATACATTTTCCCTTATTTTCCTCCTAATTTTTCTTTAAGCTGAGTTGTTTCCGATGTTAAAAAAAAGCTTTTTTACTCATCACTCATACAAAAATTAAAAAAAGTTTGTTTCCAAACTTTTTTTAATTTTTGTATGAGTGATGAGTAAAAAAGCTTGAATAAGAAATTTATTACAAAAATATATATCTAAACTTGTATGTAACTAAAAATTGAGAAAAATATCTGGAATTCCAGAAATATTTGGAAAAAGATAATTCTTGGTATCTGTCCCTACATGCTCTAAAAACATTTGTCTAGTTTTCTTCACCGCACTTCAACCCTCTGGAAATCTCTTCCATCTTCATGTTTTCCTGAGTCATGTTTTCATGAGTCATACAACTTAGAACTTTTGAAGTCTTTTATCATCTGTTACCTTGCTCTTTAACTCTACGCTTTGTTTTCTAATAACTTCTAACCTAACAGTGTTTTCTTGCAGCTTTGTTGGGAAGAAAAAAAGGTACACCATCACAAAACTTTTATTTTCCATGAAATGCTTTTGTTTGCAAGCTCATGAATAACTCTGATAATCAAACACTGACTCCAGAACATGTGCAGCCCTTGCCTAATGCTTCCTAAAAATAAAACAAAAAAAAGAGAAGACCAGGGAAGTCAAGGATTTAAACAGAGACTCCTGAAAAAAGGAAACAATTGAGGAACATAGTTTAGAAAAAATTAAGATGAGAGAAAATTATTAATTTGAAAAAAAATTATTTTAAAGAAAACTACTTAATAAGAAAAACTCAATTGTTTCCAAGATTTTTCATCTTAAGAAAAGAAACTTCAGAAATATATTGTCAGAAGATATAAAGGATGAAGATATAGAACAAATAAGAACTAAAATAACTCACAAATAATAAATCAAATGACTTTTGATATCTCAGGTAAACCTGAGGTATTAAAAGGTTTGTATAATCAATATTAAACAGTATGTATAATATTATATTGGTCAAGTGAAAGAAATTCCTACTGCAAAAACAATTAAATTTTTGAAAATAAAAAAAATAGTTTAACATTCATTTTCCCTGATGTTAGTGATGTTTCTTTAGTGGACACACAAAAAATTCCAGCAAAGACAGAAAGCATCATTACTTTTATTTAGATATAATTTTATAAATGCTACTGTAAAATTGCTATTTTTACTTTATGGAAAAGAACTACTTATTTATACAATAAAACATTAAAAATAAAAACTTATTTAATTATGTTACTATTTGACTTATAATGATTGATAGTAAATTGCTTTTTAAATTCTCAGTTTGCTTCTAGTAATAAATCATTTATAAATAAAAACCTGCTAAATGGTTGAATGTTCTCATATTATATATATATATATATATATATATATATATATATATATATATATATATATATATATATATATATATATATATATATATATATATATATATATTGGAAGATATTACTCAAACAAACTACTGCAATATATTACTCAAAAAAAATTACACCAAAATATTACTGGAAATATATTACTAGAATAAATTATTGGAAAAAGTTACTTGAACACAAGAATATTTATTTATACAAAAAACATGCTTGGTTTCAAATTAAAAAACAATATATAATGCAATTATAAATAAGCAAACTAATCTGAGAAAAAAATACAGTAAAAGCCAATTAAAACTTTTTTGCAAGTTATAATCAAGAAAAATAGGTAGCTACAAAATAACAGATTAAAAAGATGATTAAATGTAAAGTAGTGGACTTAGAGTGTTATCATTTATCAATATAAGATAACCAGTGATAATTATCAGCAGTAAACAACTGGGTTTTTTGGTTTTAGTTTGCTTTTAATATGATCAAAGCATTAGCTTTTTCTCCTTGCCTCATTTCTATCTAATCCTTTATCCTTACTTTATTTCTAGATAATACCTGCTTCTATCTAATACTAATTACAACTGTTGTAATGGTTAAGAAGTCAGCAGGTGAGCAAGAGGATTAACTTAAGTTGAGATATCAGAAAATTGTTAATTAAAGACTCAAAGACTGTTAATAAAAAACTGATCATAAGAAAAACAAAAATTAGTTAAGCACTTATTGATCAAATTAGAAAGTATTGAAGAAAGTTCTGGAAAATACTTGTGTAAGACTGTTAGAGGAATTTTGTATAATTCATATGATGTAGAGGAGTTTAAGAAAAAAAATTTAACAATGGTATCCAAGATCATTGGGATGACTAACAATCAAATAATCTGTTTTTACGGGGTGACAGAAAGAATGCAGTCAAAAAACTTAAGATATGATTTGAAAATAAAGTTCATTGCAAATAGTTTTCCTTATCATTAGACGAAGTAATAAGATCAGATTCATGTATGAGAAATGGAATGGTAATGTTTGTTACTAATTTTTAAAAGATTTTCCTAAAAGTTCTACAACCTTTTAGCATCAACTTATAACAAAGATAAATAACGATTGTTATTATGAAATTTAATTTGTCAATCTTTGGAAACCGTGTGACTATTGGATCCTTTGTGCAGCCAAAGATAATAGCAATCAATACAGAGAATCCATGAGTAGAGTCAAGAAGATCCAGCAATTTTAATTCTAGAATACAACATAGCACAGATTTAGATCTACGACTATTAAATGAAAAAGGAGTGTAAGGCTGGTCAACAGAAATTTTCTGCTTCAAATTACTGGAACAAATTACTAGAAGATACTACTGGAACAAATTAAAACGTATTACTCCCAAAAATTACATTAACGACTTACTAGAAATGTATTACTAGAACAAACTAATAGAAAAATAGCTGGAACACAGTACTGCAACATATTACTGGAACAAGTTACAAGAACATGTTACTGGAAAATGTTACAAGAACATATTACTGGAATAAATCATCCTAATGCATTACTGCTACATATTACGGGAAAAAAGATAATTATGTATCCTGAAAAGCAATTTTTGATAAAGTGAACTATATTTTGGTAATTTTAAGCAACACAGCTGGAAAGGAAAGCTATCAACTGGGTATAACAAAATTTTTGTTGTTGTTGTTGTTGATGTTGTTGTTATTTTAGTTAAGTAAAGTAAAAAGTTTTATTTTTTGTCTTTTCGTCATTACTAAGACAAATAATCTATTTATATTTTAACAAGGTTAAGTGGTTGTAGCAGAAAGCTGGATTAAAAATAAAAAGATTAAAAACCAGAATTAGAGCATACTTTAGCAACTAACTTATTGCTCTGTTGTATTTTTGAATACTTGACGTTACCGTTTTGAAAGACAAGAAAAAAAAATTATCGTTTGAAATAAATCCATTGCTGGAGGGGTTTAAAATAACAAAAAAAAAATTCTTTTTTTTTCTCTTAGCAATATAACAGTATATAACTCCAAAGTTTATCTTCTGTAAAACAAATTAAATAAGTCTTTTAGCATTTTTAATTAATTTAATTATGTTGCGAAATTTATCTGGCCTCAATTTTAGACATCAGTATTTATTTGTTACATAACATACTCTGTAAACATAATAAACGTAATAATTTCAAGTCGAGCAATGATATTAGGCGAAAACAGATTAAGTTGATAAAAATAGTGCTTCGTTTTATTCATTCAATAATAAGAAAATTTGGACATCTGTTATCTTTCGTAATTTTTTTATTCTATCATTAGTAAACCGTTAAAATTTAACACTTTAAAAGTCAACTAATTTCTTTGAATACAAAGTTTCATTTTTTAAAAAAAGCAAGTAAAAGTACTTTTAACATCACTCTGTCTAATTTTTACTTAAATGCTGTTTATTTTATTAAATTTTATTTAGGACAGTTAACAGTCTTAAATTTAAATGCGTTTGCTGCTTATTTTTGCGTTATTAGTTTTAATAATGTCATCTAATAATCAAATAATCTCGTCACACAAATTATATACTCTTTAGAAAAGCATTACCGTATTTTATAGTTTTTTAATTTCCAATAAGATTTAAAAAACCATAAAACTCGCAAACCTTTACACTTGTTTAAACCACGTTTCAGCCATTACACGTTTTTCGTTTTTTTTTTTCTTTCTCAGAGCCAAATTTAGCTTTCAACCCCTGTGTTTCTCAAAATTTACCTCTAGGCAAATTTCTTTAACTTGATTTAAGTTATTTATACTCGCAACACGGTTAGCACGGATCCAATAATGCCAACTTAGCTGACCCAAGAACGCTGGTGTGTAAGGTGATAGCGTACACATCAAGGTACCTGTGATGCAAACTTTGAAATCCTTTTAACTTTGCCCGCGGACAAAATTAAAACTATTGTCCGCAAACATCTAAATTAAATAATTTAATTTAAATGTTCAAATTAAGTGAAATTTTGACTTAATGGGGCGACAATAGAAACACTCGTAGAATGAGAACCACGACTATAGTTTTATAAAAATTGGCGCATAATGTAGCATATGACCACACCAAATCTGGATAAAGTTTCAGTCGGATTGGTTTACTGGTAGATTTAGTTTATGGCAGATTTAGTTTACATTTTGTTAGTTTTTTGCTACTTATACCTCAAAACGTTACCAATTACTGTGATATTCGATCACTATTTTTAAAATAAAGGTCGCATGAGTGTTTTACTTAGTAATATCAACAACTTTTATTATAACTGTTTTATTGCTACATGTACCATTTTCATACAAAAATATTGATTTACAATTTGAAGCGTGGTTTAAATTGGATTACGCATAGCATAAATATCATTCCTAAAGTATAAACTATTGCCGAAATGCAAGAAAAAGTGTTTAAAAAAGTGCAAAATCAGGCAAAATAACCGTAAAATGGTAAAACAAAAAAAAATGTTTCTGCTATAAGAATTTTTATTAGCCCTTGAAACCTTCTCAAATAGATTGAATTTCAAAATGAATTAAAAAAATAACTATACAAACCCTATTTTTTACATTACATTACCATCAAATAGAATCTGATTAAATTGTAAGACATGATCTTTGATTTTCTCCGCAAGAAATTTATTTAAAATAGCCTAATACCCCGGTGGGAAATCGGCTAGGAATATCTAGCTATAATAAAGTAAATCGAACGATAAAGACAGCGATTTGACCACAAGGATCGCTAGCTTTCATAAGTTGGCAAAAAGCTACCGATATTTGTAAGACAGCGATTTGGCCACGAGGACAAATTGCATAATAAGACTCACTGGCTATTGTAGCTAGCGTCATATCTTAATAAAATCGCTGTCTAAAACATTTTAATAGATTTGAAGATATTTTGTAGCAAGCAACAAAGCTACGAAATGTAGCTAGCGAAACATTGCTACAAAATCGCAATCAACACTAAAAATCGAATTTTTAACGATGTTAAGACATTAGGAAAAATTAAAATAAGAAAAAAAAATCGCTAGAAAATTGCTATAAAGCTAGCTCGTTGTTGCTTGCTTATTTTCCACAGGCATACTCTTTTAGTTTAATACTCTCCAATATTTTTACATCCAATAACAAAATTCTTTATTACTAACAGCAGTTAAGGATTAAAATGGTTAAATTGTTCATTATAAACCATAAGCTATAATTTTTTGCTATCTAATCAATAAAGCGAATTATGGTAGCAGTTATGCAGCGTAACAATCTTTTTTTGTATTCTAAATAACTATTGTTTTGTTTATATCTTGACCAATGTTTATAAAAGTCTTGATAAGCAGTTACGACAGTTTGTTCACTATAGGTTCCTAAAAGGGATTCTTTGCGACTGATGAAATTTTTGATGTAGTAGAATACGGTGTGAATTTTGGATGTTACGCCTTTACAACTAAATTGAAACTTTTAAAGGCTTCCATTATGTCAAGAATGTTAGGAACCGAGTTTGCATCAACAAGTTACTGATTGACAACTCCTATGAGAAAATGCAAATCCATCGGTGGGATTATTTCCAAAATCAGAACATTGTCAGGCCACTGATGATTGGTTTTCGTATGACATTGCTAAACAACTTTGCACAATCAGCAACCTCGCCAGATAGCTGAAAATTCTCGGGGCAAGATTTGATTTAGCCCAGTGTTCACAAGTTTAAAGATTTGGCAAGACACTTGGACTCAACGTTATACAATGTAGAAGGGTGTATACTGAGTATTGAATGAGTTTGAAGACTACAAATTATATTTGCAACTTTCAAATCGCAAGCCAAAATTAGTTTGGCTCTATTTGCATTATTCAGTGACCAGATTTGTTCAATGTTGGAGTGAGTTTCTGGCAAATTTTCTGATACCGCCACAAAAATTTGTCATCTTTACTCCAGTGTCTTTGCCAGTCGTTTGAGTGAGCGGTTGATTTTGAGGTGGCTTAAAAGAATATCCACCAGAAATTTTGCGAGACGGAATAACATGACTCACAAGACTTGATAAATCATTGCAGAGAGCAACAACCCAAACTGTACCAGAATCTCCTTTAACGTCAATAATTTTAAAGTCACTGCAGGTGAAGAAATCACTTAACTGTTGACCTGCTCTTAAAAAATCCCTATATTCTATATTTGGCCCTATCATCTTGCTGCTTGATGTTTGGTTTACAGTTCTGACCAGTTTCTTTAATCCGTTGTTTAATAGTCCCGTATTTAATTGTACACTTACAAGAACTAAAGTGGTTAATTTTGGACGCTTGATAATGGCTGGCCACTACTTTGACGTGAAACCAATGCATACATATTTTATCTTTGTATTAAACTTTGTTCAGAAAGTTTGTTTGAAACTTTCAAATTGCTTGTTTTTAAAGCAGTTAGAAACTTGTTAAAAATATACTTCCCGAAATCTTGTCACTTTTTTTAAAGTTTTTTTTTGAATATAGATGTGAAAATTATTTAAGTATAAATATTTACCCGGGGTAATTGTAAGTGGTTGTAAGTGGTAAGTGGTTCCCGGTAGCTATAGCAGATGCTATAGCTACCGGGAATCGTGATTTCAAATTTATTTAAATTCACAAAATTTTGCTTGTGGCTGTATATTTTTGATGGGTTAAACTTTTTTTTAAATAATCTATTATTATTAAAACTTTTATAGCAGTATCTATTTATAATCATTTATCTATTTTTTAGTTGTCTATTAATTAAAATTAGAATTCTTTTTATTATAATTTTTTAACAAAACAAAACTTACATTTTTTTAAACTTTGTCATTAAGTTCAATTCTTTCTTTGACCGATTGTTACCTCTTTAACTCATCTTTCAATTGAGTGCCCATGACAAATCCAATACGAAACATCCACTGGCTGAAATATAATATGTTTTGCGTCTTCTGTTGTCAGATCACAAGTAAGAATAGGCTCGTAGGAGAAAGTCCAGCCGATTCGCTGTATAAGTGTTGTTGGATTAGGATTTATTTCTGGAGTTATTCTAGCTCTCACATTTTTATCACCAGTTTGAACCTTTTCGCCACCGGAGCTTCTGATTTTCACAATTAACTGTAGATCGTTTTTTCTTTCCTCTACATTCTCTGAGCAGAGCATATTCTGTATGACGGAATCAGAGAAAGCATACCAAGCTGAACGTCAAGCTGTTTGCATAAAAAGTGCAACTACTTTACTTGATTGATGTTTCAAAAGGCTAAGTTGGTAAGTAATGAGTCTCGATCCTTCAGTAAACCTGTGTTTGACTTTAATTTTAAACCACATAGGCATGTAAACTCCCACAACGAACTCAATTATTAGTTTAAGGTTTTTTAAATTCTCGCCCTTCAACTCATGTTTTGAGACCCAAACTCTGCAAAGTTTGCTGGCAGTTGTTAAATATCTGGAATGATTAGCTGGCTCAATTTCAAGTAAAGTCAAGTCTGCGGGTATATTTCCGCTGCTAATGGCAGAGGCTATTTTATACCCCTAAAATAGTCTCTGCCATTAGAATCATAAAACCGATCGAAAAATTTTTGATTACTTCATCCTTTAGAGTAATAAAAGGATTTTTTTAAGTAATGAAAAAAAAAAACCAATTTTTTGAAAGGATGGATTAATTTGTAGACCAGTTACGTCATTTAACAACTTTCCAATATTGCCTCTCCATTTGTTGCTGCTCAAAGTCTCTCTATCAAGAGTTGCCACTAGATAACGCAAAGGAAGTTCATTTGTATAGAGTGCGTAAACCAGCCAGTTAAGCTTTCTTTCTACTTTCACTTTCAGCCAATGTCTCCGCCTGACCACCCTGCCTTAACACAAGTAGAATCAGTGCCGTCTTAACGCATAGGCTAGGTAGGCTGCAGCCTAGGGCCCCCGATTTTTAGGGGCCCCCAAAATGTGTCTGGATTTTTTTTCAAATTTATATAAATAAAAAATTATATTTCTAAATTTTCTGAAGAAATCATAGTTTGGGGGCCCCTCGGGAATAATTTTTTTCTTGATAAGATTTTTTTTAATTATTTTTAGAAAAGTATCAGTTTTTCAGTTTGGGGGCCCCCTAGGGAATTTTTTTTTTCTTGATAAGCAAAAATGCATGCATGCGTCCGAAAATAAACATAAATTTTCCGATAAGAAGTGTTAAATACAAGCACTTAAAATATCCCATTAGATTGAATTTGAAATTGCTGTGATCAACTTAAAACATCTGTTTTGAAAAAAAGTCATTTAACATGTCTAATCGGACTTATCAAAGTGGTGCTGCAAAGAGGAAAAAAGCCGCTAAAGCAAAAGAAGACATTTCAAAATATCTTCCTTTGACATCATTTCTTTTGGTACAAAAGTCAAAGCCTGTTGTGTCCGAAGATGTATTTCTTTGTCCAACTTCAAATTTCTTAAGCATTGATAGTGCTTTGTTGCCAAATGAAACTCTAGAAATTCAACAGGAACTGGAACCAGAACAGGAGCCAGAACCAGAGCAGGAGCCAGAACCAGAGCAAGAGTCAGAACCAGCACAGGTGCCAGAACCAGTACAAGAGCCAGAACCAGCCCAGGAGCCAGAATCAAATCAAATTAAAACTTATCCAAACGCAACAACAAAAACTACTCAAGAAACTGACCCAGCATTGTGGCATCAGTTATCCCAAGAAGCTCAATCATTTTGGATTTCTAATGGCCCGTCCATGTGCCAGAACAATGATGGGAGCTTCAAAAATTCGGAAAGGTTGAGTTGCGGACAAAAAAGGTACTTATCAAAATCTTGCTTTAGACGTGAACTACACAATGGCGAATTTGTCAATCGTGAATGGCTATTATACTCACCTTCAACAGGTTCTGTTTTTTGCTTTGCTTGTACCTTATTCTCCAGCAAACACTCTAATTTTTCCACAACTGGATTTGATGACTGGAAAAATGCCTTAAAATGTATATCTGGACACGAGAATGGTTCTGAACATCACAAAAATATGCTTACTTACTCCAGTCGGCAGAGAGAAAGTGGCCAGCTTGACTCTGTATTATTAAAACAGTTACATAACGAACAATTGTACTGGCAAAATGTGCTGAAAAGAATTGTTGCAGTTGTAAAGTTCTTGTGATCAAGAGGATTGCCATTTCGTGAACAATTGTGATCAAGAGGATTGCCATTTTGCTCTGAACAATGAAACCATTGGTTCAGAGCAAAATGGTAATTATTTAGGAACTCTTGAGTTACTTAGCTAGTTTGACCCATTCCTACATGAACACATGAAAAAACATGGAAATTCTGGAAAAGGTAATACTTCATACCTCTCCGCCAATATCTGTGAGGAGTTTATATGCCTAATGGGAAATAAAGTTTTGAGCGAAATATTTTCTGAATTAAAAAAAGCAAAATACTACTCAATCAGCGTTGACTCAACTCGAGACTTGTCACATGTAGATCAATTAACTTTTACAGTTCGATATGTTAAAGACTTGGCACCAGTTGAGCGTTTTTTGCAATTTGTTCCCATTCACGGGCATGAAGCTGAACATTTAGAAACAGTGGTTTTGAATTTTTTTACAAGAAAATGAAATTTCAATATCTGACTGTCGTGGGCAGGCATACGATAATGCATCAAATATGGCAGGACAGTACTCAGGCCTACAAAAGAGGATTAAAGACAAAAGTGAATCAGCATTGTTTATTCCTTGTGCTGGACATTCTTTAAATCTGGTTGGCAACAGTGCAGCTGGATGTTGTTTAGAAGCAATTATTTTTTTTGACTTTGTTCAATGCCTCTACAACTTTTTTTCTGCATCAACTCATCGTTGGCAAGTGTTTCTGTCTTTTGTTGGCAAAGGCAAAAAAATTGTCAAACAGCTTTCTGGAACTCGATAATCAGCACGTGCAGATGCTGTGACTTGTCTGCATGACAGTTATGATGAGATTAAAAAAGCACTTGAATTTTTGATCAAGGACATAAGTCAGTCAAAAGAAACTCAAAATGATGCTCAAAATCTCATCACGAAAATGAACACTTTTGAGATTGTTTTTCTGACAATTTTCTGGAATGATATTCTTTGTCATTTTAATGAAACATCGAAGATTTTACAGAAAGAAAATTTAAACCTGGATGTTGCAGTTCGGATTCTAAAGTCATTGTTGCATTTCATTAAAGATTTGAGGAGTCAATTTGAGAATTACCAGGAAAAAGCCAAAATCTTGCTTCCAAACACTGACTACAGAGATTCTTCAAAAAGAACAAAAAAAAGAAGCCGACGTATGGCCTTCTTTGATGGTGAGGCTGAAGAATTGGAATTTCAGGGAAGTTATAAATTCAAAATTGAAACATACCTTCCTGTTATTGATTCACTAACATCAAATTTAGAAAAAAGAACATCAGCATATGAGAAGATCAATGACAATTTCGGATTTCTAGTAAACATTCAAACAATTGCCAATGTTGAACTAAAAGACCATTGTTCAAACCTAGCACAAATTTATAAGAAGGACATAAATGAAAATGAACTTTTTTTTGAGTGCCAGCAATTTAAATATTACATTTCAATAGATGAACATTCATTTACAGAATTTTACTCAACATTAAAAAGAGACCACTTGGAATCAACTTTTCCAAATATTGAAATTTCCCTTAGAATTTTTCTGTCAATGATGGTCTCAAATTGCACTGGCGAGCGATCATTTTCAAAACTAAAACTTATAAAAAATGAACTCCGCTCAACCATGCTGCAAGAAAGGTTGAACTGTTTGTCGTTAATGTCAATTGAATCAGATGTTCTTTTAACCATTGATTTTGATGATATTATTAAAGAATTTTCAAGAAAAAAATCACGTAAACGTCACATATAAATTTTATCATTGCTTTAATAAATGTTTCCTATTTTAGTATTTGATTTAATTTTTTTACTATGGAAAAAGGGGGCCCCCAAATTAAGTCTAGCCTAGGGCCCCCGATGGCCTTAAGACGGCCCTGAGTAGAATCATAACTATCGGCTTTAAGCTTTTATCGGCACCATTATTTTTAAAAAATTAATATATATTCTGAGCAATTACTTCAGCGTGTTTCAAATGCTTTTGAACTTTTTTAGGTGTGAAATGGAAAAAATACCTACCACCGGGCTCTTGACATACAGTATAATGTTTCTTATTGATTGTAGCAGGTTAATATTTAGTCGAACATTTAACTATTAATTGAACTTTTGTATTATCGATTCTGCCATCAAAAAAAAAAAAAAACGCAATCAATAATGCTAGTCCTGCATTAAGTGTCTAAAAAGAGACTGCGTAATTTTTTCTAGAGCTCACTTGACTTTGTTTTGATCAATAACTAACTTGGTTTTGTCTTCTTTAACTATTTCTGCATCTATCCAAGCTGCCATCGAAATTGCAGCTGTTTCCCGTAAGCCTGTACCATATCGTATGCTTGCTTAAGCTATGTTGGAAACTTTTTCATAATTCCTTTATCCCTGTAAACGTTCCTGAACTTCATTTTGTCGACACATTAGATTGAGTTCAGTATTGCTGTTTGTTATGCAACATTCATTACTAAATAGTTCCTCTGTTTTGCTAAATTCAAATTCAATTCATTCTTCCTGACTTCTAATTGTTGTTGCAGTTATTCAGACCCTTTTTTTTTTTACTGTTAAGTAATTGAATTTTCATTAAGTAATGTTTTGTAAAATACTTTAAGTACATGTAGTTTTAATTATATATTCTTTATATGTTAT